>NC_137149.1:109324023-109839625 GCF_951394435.1 Stenella coeruleoalba
AAGGAGTCAATGAGACGTCTTTAAAGCACAAGCATACAAACTGAAGCCTTTACAGAAAGTTTAGATGACTGAACTCTTTACAACAGCTAGTATTCTCTACAAGTAATTGGATGCTTAACTTACTTTACTAAGACCAACATTGTGGTATTTCTTTTCCATTATCTTCTTCACTGGTTCCTCTTCCTTAAAGGTAATAAAGCAGAATCCACGCCTCTTATTGGTCTTGTTGTCCATGGGGAGCTCTATGGATTCAACCTGATTATCAAAAAAAAAAAGTTTTAACACCTTAATTTGTAAGTTTAGTGGGGAAAATGCACAAAGAAAACATGCATTTTGCCCTTGTTCTATATTGTGTCTGTTTATTTTAATCTTTTAAAAAGTCTTCGAATTAGAATATGCATTCCACCTAAAAAGTTGTTAAACCTGTTTATAAAAAAAGGTTCATAGGGTATTGACACTTGCTACCTAATTCAAGGGTCACAAACTCAAATGCCCGCCCACCCACCAAGCACAAGCAGAAGGAAACAGTCAATTTTAAGAAAAACAATAAAACTGACTGTGTTTGGGAGAAAATGGGGAATGGTGAGGATCACTGAAAACTGGAGAACGTATGAGCAACCAAAGGTGGAAGTTGCTACTCCATCTTAGACGGCTGTTGCCAGGCAAGAAGGCAGTTCCAATGTCACCTGCTCTTACAAATACTGAAGAAAAGCTAAATATACAGATTTTTGTGGGAAATATCTCAATTCCCAAATACTAACAACATGCAATATGTTCTGCTTGAATCAAACCAAGGATGTCTGCAGGCTGTATTTGGGTCCAAAAGCCACAAATTTCTCAACCTAGCTTTAAATCATTAATTCATAAAAGGAATCTAAGTCTATAATTAGCCTCATAAAATTTGCACATACACATGTGCTTAAACTGAGAAGGCATTACACCCTATTGTTAGTTTATTTCTTCCCTATTCTCAACTGAACCATTTCCTTCTACATCTCAGGTAATCCAACCTGAATGTCTTCCTCGTTTATAGCTTTCTACTAATCCAATCAATTCCACAATAAGAAAATGTCTACTTCATCTTTGTGTATGGTATGCCCAAGGATGCTATGCATACAATAGTTCCTCAATAAACTAGAAAATGCAATCATCTAACCTTCAAAGACCTGCTAATAATGTATTTATACTGTCCTTATTTCAAAACAAATCACATAATCTGTCCAAACTTCAAAACAACTTTGGAAAACCCAGTGAAAAACCTATAATGTGACAATTATATTCACACTAATTTTAACAAAAACTAGGTCAAAATATTATCACATACCTCACCAAAACCACCAAAGTACTCCCTTATTTTCTCTTCAGGTGTATCTGGAGAAAGGCCACCAACAAAAATTTTTTTAACAGGCTCTTTTGTTTTCATGGCTTTGGCCCTCTTAGGATCAATCACCTTCCCATTCAATTTATGTTCTTTCTGATCCATGACCTAAGGAAATTGAAATTTTTCATTTGAAAGATGTATATCTTAAGTTCAGAGATTATTAACTTACTTAAAAATAATTATAGTTAAATATAGCTAATGCCAGGCATATGTTGACCAGCTCACTATTAAACTGTCAATTGTGGTGATGTGATATTAGCTAATATATACCAATGTTTAAACCTAAAGGTCAGTAAGAATGAGGAGTTAATCAATTACTAGACAACCACCATGCCTTTAACTATTTAGCAATATAAGCATGATTGCTACTTCTCTGTAGCCTAAAGACTAAAATGTAAAATGATTCAGTCAGAAGTTTCTTGCCTAGCAAATTTCAAAATCTGTATTTCTGTGAACTTAACACAGCATATCCTTCTAATTAGGCATCTTTAAGGTTTTTAAAATTAATTTTAATACAATAGAGCCTGACACACAGGAAGTTTTCAGTAAAAAATTCTTGAATCTGACTCTTCATAAAACATATTGGCAAGAGCTGTTATCTCTTCCTTCGTATGACTGCAAAAGGGGAAATCACAAATAGGCAGATTAATTGTATCAAACTATTCACATATTTTACATTATTAACTGATTAGAACACATGGCACACTACCTTATCTACACTCTCCGACTCTTTAAATAGCACAAAGCCAAAACCCCTTGATCGCCCTGTGATAGGATCTAACTTCAGAGTGCAGTCTACGACTTCACCAAATTTGGAGAAGTAGTCCTTCAGATCTTTCTTTGTAGTGTCCCAGCTAAGGCCTCCTATAAACATTTTCCTGTAAAGACAAAAAGCAATATTAAAATGCTAAAAAAATTTTTTAATTTTGCCTTAAGTATCCACATCAATAATACTTCCCCGAAACTGCACCAATTTACTGGGCAGTGTATTAAAATGTCACTCTTCCTACATAACCACATATCAAGAACACCCTATTACAGTTATGGAAAGTTTTGTTTGTCACTACTGTGCCTGCATAATTACAAAATAGGGAGCAAGCAGCAGATTAAGTCTTTTGACTTGCCAAAGAGAGAAATGTATCCCCAAAGTAAAAACAGTATACACTGTCTTTCTTAAATTACAAGTTAAATACTGGTAACAGCAAAACAGAATTTCACCTTGAAATTTCTCTTCCAAATCTTTATTAAACTTATAAAAAGGCTATGAGGTCCCCATTAATCACAGTAACTAGCGTGTCTATGCTGAAGCTCCTTTCTTAACTGTTCTCTCATTAACAAAACTCTTAGCACATAAAATGGGAAAGTCTCACAATTAAGTTGTAAACCAAGTTTTTCGATGTGCTAAGAATCCTTAATAAAGACAAAAGTAATCACGTAAGCAATTTAATGAACAAAAAAATTACCCACTGAAGCACAATCCACTAATTAACCTAGATGATTTATTTCCAGTAGAACCTCAGTTAACCAGCAATAAAATATTTAAACCTTTAAAACGCTAAAAGTGACAGGTGGTAAGTGGAAACCACCAAGACACTTTAAAACCAAAAATGCATCCCCTCCCCCAAAATAATTTAAAGTGACATCTTACTTTTATTACAGCAAAAGGCCATAAAGCTCAGACCTGGCAGCTCTGTGATCCCTTTTACATCTGCCCCCTTTACCCACTCCCACAAAAGAGCTAACATATACCTCCCTCCTACCCTTTAAAGAGACAGGACTAGAGATTGTTATTTTAAGGATAAACTGTCAGAATTTGTTATGTGAGGGCTAAAAATCAATTTCACCATCAGAATAAAATCATGCTTGGTCAATGACTTCTATCTTTGCAACTGCAGTGGGTCGGGGGAGGGGTGGCGATGGGGGTGTGGTGCTAACTTCCAGCTCTGAAAAGAAATTAAAGCAGGAACATCTCCATCTTGTGGGCTTTTTAGGATATCGCCACTAAAGCCAATTCTTGCAACAAGAGAACAAAGTCTATCCCTAGAATAAGATCTTGCTTCTGCTTAACCTAAAGATGCCAGATTAACTGAGGTGTTACTGTTCTTATTATTTTTATCAGACTTGTTCTTACTTCTAATAAAGTTAACGCAAAAGAAGTCTTATTTTTAGGCATATAGTGTGCTTCCCGTTTAGGTTAGGTTTTCAACTTGTACCTGTATTCTAGAGCTGGGCTATTTATATGCTTTACATTCAGGACTTCTGCTAATAAAATTTCCATGCTTCAAGTAACTTTTATTAACTTTTTATATTTTATAATCAAATGAGCATAACAAAACACCCACAATATTGTACAGGTATTATTGTTTATTAATGTTTACTGCCAATTCCATGGGGAAAAAAAGTTGAGGTATTTTCTCAATTACATTTTCTTTCATATCCAGTGAAATAATATCCAGTCCAAGTTACTTAAATTGCCTTAAGCACCTTTATTTTTAACCTAACAATCCAGAGCACTTCCTTCATAGATGAAAGTACATTACCAACATTTACTCTTTCAAGGTGAAGAGAACACTGCTATCTTTTTAAGGATGAGAAAGAAACGGACTTCAAGGTAATGACCTCTTGCTCAGATATTCATGGAAAGTTCTAGATAGAAACTTCAATTGAAATTTAACTATTAAATTACCACTTCTGTGATTATTACAGAAACTTTCCATCGATAATTTAACAGTTTGAAGAGAATAACAGAAGTCTTTTAAAAAAAAAATAAAATTGAAATGAAAGAAAATTCTGTGTGTTTGGTCTGTTCCTCAGAGACAGAACTAGTTTTGATTTTATTTAACCAAGGCAATATTTATATTGAGTTGTGTCCTCAATTTAAAATTAACAAAAAATAATTACAAAGAAATAAATCAAGAATGAGGCACGTTCTTTAATTCACAAACCCCAAACTTTTTCTCAACATTGGGAGTCAGTTTTCTTAAATACTAGATAAGCATACTAATTCATCAACTGGCCCAGTAAGTGTTCTCTTACTGAAAGAAACTTTCCACGTTTAATATAGTCTTGAGTAAAGAAGTTGTTAAATGTGTCTACCTTAGAGTTAAAAAAGGTCACCGAAGAGGCTATCCTTCTTAAACAATCAAATCTCATTTATCCAGAATATAAATGTCCTAGTCAACTATAATTTATACATCCGTAGAATGACTACTGTTTCTCAAAAAATTAGAGCAAAATATGTAGTAAAACTTCAGCTATCCAGCACCTTTAGAGAATGAGAAGTCAAATAGTCTACCTTCCTTCAAGCATTGCCTGCCTTCCTAATCTCTCTCCCCAATTGTTTTTAACCTTCAATTACTTGGAATGATTTTTTTTTTCCTATGGCATATCACACACACTCTTCTGCCTTCCTAATCAAATAGAGTAATCATGATTTAACATTGAGTCAGTCACCACTAACACACTATGCTACTATAGCATGCCCGTAGGGTCTTCTGAACTTAGAGAACTATTTATTAATACACTAAGTGCATCTTATTTCTTAGCTCTTTTAACAAGTTCTAGTTTTCATTTTTGCCAGATTAATCAGCAGCTGCTATTCTAAAATGCTTCCCCCCCTTTCATTTTTTAGGAAGTTAGCTGGCACTCAAACTTTTCAAATTTGGGGTGAAGTAAAAGTAAACAGCCTCTGAGCAAGAGCCTAACTAGCTCTTTTTTGAGACAAATTCATTACGTTTTGGCAGCCCCAAAGCACTCGTTTTCTTCTGCTCTAATAAGGGTGCTGCACAACTGATAACCTAACCAGACAGGTGGATATACTACAATGAACACATACTGTACCAAATTCATTCTATCTTTACTAAATCTAGCATATTGAATAAATTCACCCCATTTTTACTCAGTAGACACACCAAAATATACATGTGTAACAAATAAGAAAAAGTGTTATCTTAATTCTGGATAAATGGGAACTTATTTTAGCCTCTCTAAAACAGCAGCATTCTGACATGCTCTGCCTCAAATTATAGGATGGTATATATAAGATGGTATCAATTTAAACTTTCTATATTTTATATTACTGTATCTTGCTTAAAACACAATACCTAGTGTCTGTCCAGATTACCTTTGCTGCCTTGAACACAAAGACTGACTTCCAAGTTGCTTTCACCCCTGCAGAGATGTGCAAAACACTTTACAATGAAGGAGAGCTGGAACTTCAGAAAAATCCTGAGCAGCACAAGTTAAAACTACAGCACAGGACTTGTTCAAGTAGCAGAAATGGGCCCCTAATACTGCAATACAAGCTTAAAATTTGATCATTACTTCTAAGTGAATCAATAATCCCAATTAAAGTGTAGGACTTTACCTACATTATCAACGAAGTTTAATTTCTTAATCCTATCTGTAAAGTTATTTAGCACCCCAAAGGCAATATAGTATTCAACTTAAAACACCTACTCAACAATTGAAATATTCTTGCCTTATAGATACTGACATTATACCATACTATAATATTAAATGACAGGCACAAAGTTATACAACTCAGTGCAGATAACTCTCCAAATGAGAATTTAGGTTGCTTTGTGGGACATTCTCCTCGAGAGGAAGTACATTTAGAGGCAGTAAGCCAAACTGCTTGGGGTTTAAATCCTTCCTCCAGAACTAAGAGCTTACCTCTATCTGCAGTGAGGATTTAAATGGCACAGAACATGGTCTAACACATCCCAAGTGCTCAATAGAAATAAATTACTATTTAGTAGGGACAGAGCACAATCTAAATAAAGCAGTTTTTTCACTTATTCAATGGCTTAAATTTTTTTTAATCTGCATGAGCTATATGAAGTTTCCAACATTAAAGGGAAACGGCCAGGATGAGTTTTACATAAATGGATCCTAAGATTAGTTTTAATGCTAAAGACTTAACCCAGAAATTTTAAATATACCATGTAAAAACTACAGACTGGAAATTAGGTTTTCTAAGCTCTTAAATAAAATGTAGTTCCAAAATCACACTGATGACTTGTCTGTACTCTACATAAATGCCAGTAACTTCAGTAAGGAATAATTTCAAAATATAAACAGCAATATATATGGAGCAGTGCTGGCTGGTGGAAATACTGTTTTTTCCCATCTAAGAACTTTACTCTCAATACTACTGAGGTCTCTAGGTTTAACACTCTACTCAACAGTAAGTATTTTTTATATAAAGACACTTGGCCCTACTACCCTACTCAAGGTAAATGATAAACACATCATTACACTTTTTCCCAATTTTGGAAAGGGAAAAAAAGGATTCTGTAACTTTTAAACACTTCCTAACAACTCATGGCCTTCCATATGTGGTTTCATAACAAATTCTGACAGTTTAAAAACTACAACAGCATGTCGATCTGATATACATTTCAAGTACACAACATAACTGGCCAATCACTGTCACCTTTTCGAGTAATGTTACTCAAGCATACCACTAATCCTTATTTAAATAAAACTTCTGGTATTTTATCCTTAAAATTATTCCTTTACAATCCTAAAATGACATTAAGTATAGTGAAATCTCAACAACAGATAAGAAATGAGTATTTATTTTCCTTATAAAATATAGATTTAGTTTAAAATTAAATCAGTAGTTAACCTAAAATGGGGAGGGGGTTACTTTTTTGCAACTAGGTAGTATTACATGGTATCATTTTAGAATCTGTATAAAAAATACTCTTGGAAACAGTTTGACAAACTCTTAACAAGTCAATAAAAAAGATTAATTCCTCTAGGTAATATATTAGATCTCATTTCTTCATACTTTGAATGAACTTAAATGACTAAAAATGTGAGTTGAAACATAATAGCTAATAAACATGACGGTTTTTGAATAAACTTTAAATGTTTAACCCAAAATCTCCCCTTTTCTTCATTTCATTCCCAGGCAGGAATGACATCTTGTATTTTTACTTTTAAAATAAACTCTCAATCAGCTTTATAAGGTAAACTCTCCTCTACCTAGAGGTTAAGGAATGGGATTTCCTTAACCTAGAGGTTAAGGTTCTGGTTAACTGAGATTACTACACATTCACAATTCTATAAAGTTTTTTTTTTATTAGAAACCGATTTAAATATCAACCCTAAACTCAGAAAATGCTTTTTACCTTTCTTGGTGGAATTTCAGAATCTTGCAATGCTTTAAAATCACATAATATAAGGGGAAAATTATGTAAGATTCATTTCATGACATTATTGGTTAATTTTTGAGTGTATTAACTGATAGTTTTTTATCTATCATTCTCACAAGACTTGGGGTAGGGAAACTAGAGTTGAGTTTCCTGGCTGTTTGGACTTTATGGTAGTTTCAAGTCTAGATAAGCAGGAGCTTACAGAATAGGACTCAATACTTAAAAACTACCACCTTGATTATTGGCCAAACACTGCTAGCAATAATACGTGTCTCCCCACTCCACCCCCAAACAGTCTTAAACGTCTAGCTCCAATGTACAATATGTAATACTCCAAAAACTAAAACATGCTTACCTTTACTCCACAGGAGTAAACCACTGGCAGTATCAACTATTAAGGCACAGGATAAATACACACAAGCTATGAAAGCAGGCTATGTAGTCAATCTTCCTGTGGTGAGCATTGTTTCCAACACACAAATCAGCAAACCAAGTAACGAACATGTTATATTACCTGAGACCACACTGTTGGAAGTGAAGTAACAGAAACAGATCCCACGCTTCCAGCATCCAGTTCAGTGCCCTATCTACTAAAACGTTGAAGGAGAACTAAAGTTGTTTCACTCCATTTGTGAATCTGCACACACTCGAGGTGCACAGGTTTAATCGGAATAGGGAAAAAGTTATTATTCTATTACTTTTTAAATGCTTTCAAGCTAAAACTAATCATTCTCCATGTTGGCCATGAATCACACACAATAGCAGATTCAAAACCTTCTTATATTAAGTGCACCCTTACAGATGACAACACCCAAGCAATGTTTAAAAAAAAAAATACAAAATATACACTTAATTTATAGAAGGGGCCACAAGTATATTTATCTCAAAAAGCAGCACTCAAAAACTTCAATGATATTCTCCAATTCCAAACCCAAAAGGTCAAGTGATTTTTAGTATCCTTCATGATAAATAAGAATTTGAAATGAAAAGAATTTAGTACTCCTTCCTTAGGTGTTAATCATCTCAAATCTGGGGGCATTCACTACTACAATTAACCCAGGAAACTTGTCAAAGATTCCCAAGAATGCCAAAATTCAGACCCATGTACTCAGGGTCTCAACTTTACAGTAAATCCAACTTAGGAATCAAAGGCCCGTAAATTTGGCGTTAAGACTGCTTTATCTAAAAGTAACTGCTCTTCTACAAAGCAAACAATGTTCAAGATGCCCCAGAAGCACTAGGGTATAGATTATAATCTCAAATATTTAAAACAACAAAGTGTTAGGTAAACCCATTTCTTAAAAATTAAGACAGGAGACAACCTACAGCACAATTAATTCACAAAATCCTCAAACAGGAAGAATCACACTTGGGTTTATACACTAATGGTTATAGAACTAGATCAACAGTCCTGTTATTAGAAAAGTATTGCTGTACTTTGGCTCATAAATGAACAGGATTATTCTGCTTCTTACCTAACCCAATGCAGGCAAGTCAATGTACCTACCTTGTAAAATTGCAAGCTACTACAATATTACAGTTCCCCAATAATCATGAGAAAGTAAAAACTCTGTCTCCAGGTAGCTTGCTATACATGGGATGCATATTTTGCCAGACACTAATTTTAAAGTACCTACACACTGAAAGGATCATAGCCCTATAGAGGACATAATGAGTTCACACCAAAATAGGCAATCTCAGTGCAATTGCTTTTAAGTAAAAACTAGGGATGATAAAGTTGGAAAAATTATAATGAGATGAACTCAGGAAGGCATTTACTATGGAAGTGAATAATTACTCTAAAGGTCCATAGTAAACTGTGGAAACACTTTACTCCACTAGAGGTATAACAAGCATGTCCTCCTCAAAATAGCTGTTTATTCTTGTATTAAAAAAAACACTTAAGTCTGCAACAAATTGATTTTTTAAATAGTTTTAGGATGAAATTATAATTCACTTCAGTCTCAAGTTAGAATTGTAAAAAGATTCGCACACAGAAATGTGTTTAAGAAATTAAATTTAGATTTTATATCTAGTAACCAGTCTTACCCTCACCACTATTATGAAACTTCTGCCCAATTTCCCTCAAACTGGGAGACAGAGAACAGATAGGGTGGCAAGTGCAGACATCAAAAAGATTAAGTCTTGAGGGCTTTTTGTTCAGAAAGAAAAACAAGAATACGTGTAAAGGATGAGGCTGACAGGAGAGTAATTTTTAAAAAATATTTATTTATTTGGCTGCGCCGGGTCTTAGCTGCGGCACGCAGGAAATTTGTTGTGGCACGCGGGGGTACGTTATTTTAAAAGTCAAATATTAAACTTTAGAAATGAAAATATTTGTTAAACGTAAACTCAAAGTAAACCTCATGATCTAAAATGTTCATTAACCATAAATATTTAATTGTCCATTTTTCCTAAGAGTTCAAGAAACTTGCAAAGTTACAGTATTAACTAACAGACCACATATAATTTCTGCAAGCGTCAAAGCAACAACCTTTAAACGTAAGTTTACGAGCCTTTCAAATTACTGAAAATAATTGCTTACATATTTGAAATATGTAATGGAGTAATAAAGTCAAGTACAGTTATAATTTCTTATTTAGTTTGCCACTATTACCTAGCAGTGAAATTGAACTATCACAGGACCAAATAGAATAATTTCCATCATAAAACTTTTATTCTGGGGACTTCCCTGGCAGTCCAGTGGTTAAGATTCCATGCTCCCAATACAGGGGGCACGGGTTCAATCCCTGGTCTCGGGGAAGATCCCCAGTGGCGCGGCCAAAAAAAAAAAAAAAAAAAAACAAACAACTTTTATTCTGTATGTCACACTTTACCTCCAATATAAAACTGGACAGATTTCAGTTAAAGAAAATAATAAGCTCCTGTAAAATGTAAATACTGTCCCAACTGGGCTCTTAAGAATGTTGTTTGTACAGATGTTAAGTCAACTATCTGCAAGTTACTGGCCCTCTAAACTCCAGTGGTGGTAGATACAAACTCCTGGAAAACTCAAACATGATCCTTAAGGCAGAAATACTGACATTTAGGGGAAGAGGAGGGATAAAAAGAACAATACTCAATCTACCAGCCTTTCAAAAAGTCATGCAATTGTGAATACACGTCAGTCAACCAACCAACTGTAATTAACATTCCAACCAAATCACACTGAAAATCTAAAAATCTGATTTAAGCTGTAGTGGAAAGCCACATCAGCACGCCTTTAATAGTACATGTGCAATTCTTATTAAAGTTCTATTTACAAATATGGTTGGTGATTTTTAAAAAATGTCATTTTTGCATATACATAACTACTTTAAAAATGTTTTACTACTGACATTTCCAGAATATTTCAGTATAACATGCAATACATTTTAAACACACAACACTTTATTGTAGCAGATAATCTTCACGTATAACATTAAACTTAGAATTACACGAAAAATTTTTTGTCTTAAAACAAATCAAATTTAAAATTACTCTTTCTTGCCCAAATATAAAAATATCATTACTAATTATATTAAGCTTTAATTGGCCAAACCACAATTACATGCATTACCACAGACCAAAAACCATGTAATGGCATCAATTTTGCCCAAAGATCACACATGATGCCTAAAAAGGTTTTATATCCCAGGTACAAAATATCCTACTGTACTAAAGTCTAGAATTTCCTGGGAATCAATGGGCAACTAACCAATACACAGCCTCCACATGTTATGACTATTGAAACCTTTATATTACAGAAATAAAATTTAAAAGTTTTACCATTCTTCCCGCTGTGCCGTCGCTGCTTCAGAGTGTCGTGGGGAGGAGTTTGAATGGCTAGGGAATTAACAACCGGTACAGCAACCAATCAAAATTCTAGTTTTAGTTTTTGACATTGTTAGGGTTAAAAACTTTAATTCATTTACACTTCGGTTCAACAGTAGATAACTACAAAGGCAGCTGCTTTGTGACTTGAAAAATCAACAGAAAGCCCGCCCCAAACAGTAAGTTACACAATCATTTGGGTGCCTCTGTCCAAAGAACAGAATTCAGAAAGAAACCAAAATGTTAAAAGGCTTAAGTTTCCAAATATTTAACATATCCCTTTCTTAAACTAAGCTATAGATAATTCCAGATAAATTAAGAAAAGCTCGTTTCCCATCCCACCTCCACTCTCCCAAAGCCAGCACAATCAGCAAAACAGCCCGACAAGAGTCTGCCTAGGCTGAGAATATTAAATCCTATATTCCAAAGGGCTTATCTCTCCCCCCTCCAAAGCTTGTGCTTTCTCCTAATAAAGAGAATGTTTTCCAATATTGAGTTAAAGCGACACTTTATTGCTTTTACCTTCCAGCCAACACCTTTCTCCTTGTTACAGCGAAAAAATTACACACACACACACCCCAATTACAAAAAGTAAAGGAAGCGTTAACCCAACATCAGCGATCAGTAACGGGAATAAGAAAACCCAACCAAGAACCCCTGATTTAGTCCCTCCTGCTAACTCCTATATTCTGTTCCCGGCTCCCAAACGCTGCGTTCTAAAAAATTTTATGCAGCTTTAAATAACATATACAACGTATTCCAATCGGAGGAAACAAGTTACTACTTAAAAACCTGCAAAAAGAATAAAAGCCATAGCACATTACAGAATTTGTTCGTTTTATGAGAGAAGGCTGGTGGGCCTCCTGTAACTTAACTGGGTGAGAGCGGGAAGGAGAAATCAAGAGAGACCAAAAAAAGGATTCTGGGCACGGCGTGGGTTGTAAAAAATGAAAATTGCACAGAAAAAGTAAGGTAAGAGTACACTATCTGTACGAACAGTTGAGGAACCGAATAGCTGAGGGCGCGAAAAAGGTGCGCGGTTAGAATAACTCTGCGGGGTGGGGGAAGGGCGGTCAGCAAGTCGGAGGTAGAACAGCTCCAGTCAAGTGCAGGCTCCGCCGACACGGAACTTGAGGAAAGCCCTTGGAGCAAAACCAACGTACCAACAGGCGATTCGGGGAATTTCACCAGGCCCAGTTGGTTCCGTAGGCTAGAAAGTGGGGAATATGCAAGCAAGCCGTTGTGCGATGGTGTACAGTAGAAAAACGAAAAGGCTGAGGCGAAACTTACTCAAAATACTGAAAAACATTCGGCCTGAAGCCAAGACGGGAGGAGCAGAGCTGGACAACCTACACGTTCCCCGAAGCATGTGCTTACAAAGAATGGCATCGTCTAGGGATGCTGCAGTGAGAAGCACCAAATAAACCTTAGTTATCCAGGCATAAAGGATTTTTGTGTCTGACTGCGTTTTTATGCCCAGGACTTTAGGAAACTGGGGAGAGAGAAGACAGCGGGAAAAGAAAAAAGGTACCCCTCGACAGGCGGGAAAAAATCCTGGCGGCTAAGTCGGTGGGAGGAGACCCAAGGCGAGGGAGGGAAGAAGGGCGGGCCGGGGAGCAGCATGGTGACGGCTAAAGGTGGAAACGTGTGTGATGGGGGAGGGGGCGATTAGCAGGCAGGGGAAGAAGGAAATGAAACCCCGGGGGAGCCCGGCGCAGAGAAGGGGATAACAGTGCAAAGAGGCTGCACGGGAGCCTGGAGCACGGGGGGAGAGCGGGAACGAGGCCTAATGGCGGGGGAGAAGGAGGGGGAGGGGGGATAGTTGGGCCTGACTATCCCGGGCCGCCCCTTACTCACCCTTCATCCTCCTCGTTCTTACTGGCATCGATCTTCGCCCCCTCCGACTCGGCGCTGCCTCCTTCGGTGCCTCCGGCCGCGGTTCCGCCCCCGGTCCCGGCTCCGCTTCCCGCCGCCGCCGCTGCCCCCTGCGCCGCCGCCACCATGGCTCCCTCCTGTTCGCCCGCCGAGCCGCCTACCGCCGCTGTTGCTGCCGCCGCCGCCCCGTCCCCGCCAAACTGCTCCTCCGACATAGTGCTACTGCCTTCGCCGCCGCCGAGACTACACCCGCCGCTACCGCGAACCGAAACTAGCAGCAAAGTAATCCCCGCCGCTGCCGCGCGCCCGCTCTACCGCGCGAAGCACACAAGACAGAGAAGGCGCGCGTGGCTGCAAAGGCTCCTGCGCCTCTCCCCGGCCTGCCCCCCTTGCCTCCCACTCTCGCGCGGCGCGCACTCCCACTCTCGTCCGCCGCACTTAAAAAGAATAAGAAGCAACGGCAGCCGCTCTCGCCTCCTCCTCGCTTTAATGGCGCCGCCGCGGACCACCTAAAATGGCCGACGGAAGAACGGCGCGTCCCGGTCACGTGGCGCGCGAGCGCGCCCTTTGCACTTCCCCCGCCCCCCTCTACCGCTAGTTTTTTTCCCCTTCCTCCTCGGTCCCGCCCTCTCGCTCCCTTTTATACCTTCCTCGCACGCGCTGCGCCGCACAGCGTGGGGCCTTTAAAGGGAACCGGAAATGGCGTTCTATAAGACGGCCGCGCGGAGACCATCGAGAACAAGGAGCGCTGTTTCGAAGGCGCGGCTAGAAGGGCCCCTCCGTCCGCCGCAGCTTTTCCGAGGGTTCCTGGTCGGCTCACCCCAATCCCCACCCCCACCCCCAGCAGCGGGCGGGAGCAGCGGCGTTGGGCAGGGGTGTGGTAGCACCTCCCGGAAGGCACCCGTGCCTTGTGCGCCTGCGGATTTGGAGTGGGGGAGGGGAGGCGCACAGCCGGCTGCTCACCGCGTGTTAGCGGTGCCAGCCCGAGAAGGGAGGCTACGCTGAGGTGTCGGCCTTGTCCCACAGACTCCGGGGAACGCCTGGCTCGCGGTAGCCTGAGCGAGGCGCCGCGGCTGGCCGTGCGCGTGCACGGACTGCGGCAGCTCCTCCGGCCGCCGTAGTCGCCCGCGACCGGGTGACATTGAGGTTTCCCCGGCTGCAGCTGCCGCGTTTCCCAGACCCTGGCGGGCAGGCTGAGGCTGTTGATGATTAGGGCTGCTTTACTTTTAAGAGTTGCTTTCCAAGTAACACTTCTGCTTGCCTGCATTTCTCCTGAAATTTTTCCAGAAGAAGCAGGTAACTTGCGTATTTTAAGGAACAGGGATTGTTTTGCATTGCTTGCTGTATTTGAGGATCCTGAAACCTACCACGATTCTTTGAAAATACTAGGAGTTAGGAAGGCTGTTAGATCAACCAAGAGTTCACTTAAGTTCATGTTTTTTAGCTCTTGTACTGTGAATCTTCTTTACAAGGTTTCTTAGTTTGTTGTGTTGTGGGTTAGGGGAGTTTTCTGTTGTTAAATACCGCTAGGGGTTTTGTGCAGGGTAGCAGTCAAGTTCTTTAATAGACCTACTAGAAATCCCAGGCGCCTTGGCTGGAAACTGGATTATTCGGGCTTTGGGATTTGCTGCTTCCTGCAATTACATCTTGAAGAAAATCAAGTTTTTAGGTACTTCTTTAGTCAACAAATGATTATTTGCCTGTTCAGCGTGTGCCCAGGCACTGGGGAAACGAAGACTAGTGTGAAATATCGAAAAGAACTCTGCAGAGTTTAAATATTTGTTTTCCAATATGTAATTAAATGAATTCGTATTAACACTATCCAAAAATCTCAAAGGAAGACTGAAAACACTTAATTTTTTATAATTAGTCATGTTAGCAGAATTTACATGATAGAATAATTAAAACCCAAGAATACAAATCAAATTCTGAAAACTTCTTAAAAATATAATCTTACTGAACTCCTGTATTACGTAAGTCACACACAGGCAGTGCCAAGAATGTGTATCGCAGATCAAGTGGTAGTGACTTGAGGTATGTCTCCACCTGTCAAAATAGTAGCCAAGGGACTTCCCTGGCGGTCCATTGGTTAAGACTCCACCCTTCCACTGCAGGGGGCTCGGGGTTGGATCACTGTTGGGGGAACTAAGGTCCCTCATGCAGCGTGGAACGGCCCCCCTAAAAAAAGGAATAGTAGCCAAGAAGAAAGTGGATATTGTGCTCAAACCAAATATTCCAACTTGGAGACAACTAAGAAGAAACTCACTTGAAGGGGGTGCCTGTTGAATCTCTTCTGTCTTCAGAAGATAATTCTTTTGGGATTTCCCTGGTGGCGCAGTGGTTAACAATCCACCTACCAATGCGGGGGACACGGGTTTGAGCCCTGGTCTGGGAGGATCCCACATGCCACGGAGCAACTAAGCCTATGCGCCACAACTACTGAAGCCCATGCGCCTAGAGCCACAACTAAAGTCTGCGTGCAGCAACGAAGACCCAACGCAGCCAAAAATAAATAAATTTTTTAAAAAAAGCTTCTTTTGCATTTTAAAAAAAATTTAATTTAATTTAATTTATTTTTTTATACAGCAGGTTCTTATTAGTTATCCATTTTATACATATTGGTGTACACATGTCAATCCCAATCTCCCAACTCATCCCACCACCACCACCCCCCCAGCCACTTTTGCTTTTAAGACAGCTTTAGACATGCCTGTCTCTTAGTAATAGACTTTCCCAAGAGGTTTATTTTAATTCACACGTAGCCCAGTAACTTAGGAACTTTCTTGGAGTTTATATTAAAAGTTCCAGGAAACGTAGGAATGATTTTAAAGCTAACACCTTTGTTATGTGTTATGTGAGTATGTATGATGCCTTATCACTCATATCCCTGCATATTATGGTCCAAATCCTCTGCATCCTATGTTCCAAATCCACCCAACATTCTTCTGAGTACCCATTTAACTTCAACCCTAGTTCTTTTCACGTTCTTCATCTGCCTGGTAAACTAGTCATCCTTCAAAACCCCAATTAAATATTCCTACCTCTGTGAAGCCTTCCCAGACTCTCTGAGGCAGAATTAATCATACGTTCTCACAGTCTTTATCTTTACTTCTGTTTTTCTAAATATGTAATTTTACTAGACCATGAGTTCCTGGAGAGTAAAGTTAATGTGTTCTATATATCCTTCTTCCCTCATGCACACATGTATACATACACACACATAATAGACTAATTGCTGGTTGAATTACTGAATGACAACTTGTTAGGTTTAGGATCTTTCAGGCAAACTAGGTATGCTTGCAGGGACTTAAAAGTCTCTTCCCACCATCCCACTTCATCTGTGGCATAAAAACACTTCCTCAAACCACTTGCTGGTGTGTGAAGTTCCTTAAGAGGGAGAACCAAACTTGTATTCCATAGTCATAGGTAAGAATTTACTGTTTAAGGGGCTGAAGATTGTATATTGGCACTATGTTAGACTGGCCAAATCACTGCAGTGAGGTCGTGTCCCCTCTCAGTGTCCATGACATCAGAAATTCCATGCTTCAGGAGGTTCCCAGTGATTCAGATAACACTGAAATGTTAGATCCTCATTTAATTTAGCATTTATGAAGCAAAAACTGCAGAAAAGACTAGAGTACTTATAAAAGGCAGAATTCATTTGAGATTTTAAACTGGAATCACTTTTACCCTGGACAAGATGTACACACCTAAGTCAAGAAGTCACAGTTTATCTGCTAAATGCACTGTACAAGGAGTTCCCTGGTAGCCTAGTGATTAGGATTCCGGACTTTCACTGCCGTGGCCTGGGTTCAGCCCCTATAGTCAGAGAACTGAGATCCCGCAAGCTGTGTGGCACGGCCAAAATATAAAAAATAAATAAATATACTCTACAAATGGAGCAAGCAAATCTATGCTCAAAAATTTTTAAGTGGAATATGCATTCCATTCAGCAACCTAGAATAAACAGTGTCCAGAAGAAACAGCAGAGAGAATTCATTTCCTATGCAAGGTACACATACTTGAGACTCTAATACAACAATGTTAAACAGCCATTTACTCACTTGCAGAACATCTTCAGTAGGATTTAAGCTTTTCATTGAAGAATTAGCTTGTGATTTTAAGTGAAGTGACCAATTGCGCAAAAAGTGAACATTATCATCATTCTTGGTTGTCAGGAAGCTCCCTTTTCACTTAGAGAAGAAAAAGGCCCTATCACTGTGAAGTGTCAGATTTTACTTTAGCAAGTCTATCATAGAGTCAGTTATGCTTGACCACAGAGATGTCAATAGGGTGCCTTTAGAATCAATTAAAGAAAACCTAGCTCAAAAAAGATTCAAACAACAAAAACATTTATCTCACTCCAGACCTACATATCCAACTGCCTGCTTAACTTCTCCACTTGGTTGTCCCACAGGCATCTCAAGCTTCAGATGTCCAAAACTGAACTGACCTTCCCTACAAATCAGCTTCTTTGGTCTTCCTCTTCTCCATAAATGACACCTCCACCCACCTGTGTGCTCCCGGCAAAAATCAGGGAATCCTTGATAGCACCCCACACCTTCACCCCCCATATCCAATCAGTCACTAAATCCTACCTCCAAAATATGTCTTCATTCATCCAGATGCTTCTTAGGACATAAATAGTGGGTTATTTCTAGTTAGATTTATTCTCATTCAACCATGCAACACATGACACAGGTACATTTCTGGCACTGGGAATGTAACAGTGACCAAAGCAGACAGGTCTGATCTCATGGAGTTGACATTCTAGTGGAAGAGGCAAACAATAGATGAAATAATGTAATATAAAGTAGTGATAGGAAGAAAAATTTGTAAGGTGCTAGAGATAGATAATGTGCTATTTTAGATACAGCGCTCAGAGAAGACCCTTGAAGGAGGTGCCTTTCTGAGTAGAGCCCTGAAGGAGATGAGGAAGAAAGCCATACACATAGCTCAGGGAAGACTTTACAAGGCAAAGACAGGACTGTTCTTGGCACTTTCAGTGAATGATAGAGGCCAATGTGACTGAATAGAGTGAAGGCAAGAAAGCATAATAGATCATACCTGAGAGGTATACAGAAACCAGGTCCCCCAGGGCCTTGTAAGCTGCAGTTAGCACTTTGCTTTTATTATAGATGTGAGGAGAGGGGCTTCCCTGGTGGCGCAGTGGTTAAGAATCTGCCTGCCAATGCAGGGGACATGGATTCAAGCCCTGGTCTGGGAAGATCCTACATGCCGCAGAGCAGCTAAGCCTGTGCACCACAACTACTGAGCCTGCGCTCTAGAGCCTACAAGCCACAGTTGCTGAGCCCACGTGCCACAACTACTAAAGCCTGCGTCTAGAGCCTGTGCTCCGCAACAAGAGAAGCCATGAAAATGAGAAGCCACGCACTGCAACTAGAGAAAGGCCACATGCAGCAACGAAGATCCAACGCAGCCAAAAATAAAACAAATAATTTTTTTAATTAAAAAATAAATAAATAAAAATTTAAAAATAAATGTGATGAGAAACTATGGGAGGATTTTGAGCAGGGGAAGGATATGATCTGACTTAAACTTTAAGTGGCCGGAATAATCCAGATAATTATAATCTGGATTCGAATAATCCAGACCATTCTGGATGTTGTATGGACAGTGGACCATGGGAGGGTATCAGGAAGATGAGTCAGAAGGCCTTTGTCATGAGGCCTCTCATGGTTGATTTCTTCTGGCGAGAGGCTAATCTCCAAATAAAGTGTTATTTATATGTGGTCACATGAGTGTATTTTTTCTAGAATGACATTTTCTACAAAGAAAAACATGCTCTGATGACAGCAAGGGATCATTAAAAATAAAACAGGAATTGGATTAATATTATTAATAATATTTCAAGTAGAGAATAAGACTAACATTATCGTTAAATTCAGTATTTTTTCCGTTTTTCCCTCCCCTTTTCTGAAGCTCTGGGATGAAATTTTGGTTAAATTTTGGTTAACAGCAGCTAGGGCTTATCCAGAGCCTTTTCATAATCCTGCCTCAGGCACTGCAATACAATATTTTGACTTGAACTGAGTTCTGGCATCTTGGATCCCCCAGACATCTTTTTTTTTCCCAGGGACCAAGGCTGAAGCCAAATAATATCAGGTTTTGTTTCATAATCAACCTGTAAGTTTCTTTTAGCTGCTAATTTTATGGTTGTCCTGCTTAGTTTTTAGGAGCTACAGTTCAAGGGAATAATTACTGAAAGAGAACATAATATTGAAAAGTTGGCGTTTTCAGATTAAGTTTCAACTAACAAACATTGAAAGCCTCAAAAAAAGTTTAGGAATGTGTTTCTTGTCCTGGGGCTATTTGGAGCGTTTCCTTTATTGCAGTGGCTCTGAGTTATTTGGTATTCCTCATCCGGTACAAGATGCTTGAGAATAATCACTTCCTTACACCAGGGCTGGGAGTTCTCAGGCACTCAGACTCAATACAGTTGCTCAAAAGTCACACTTTAAAAGTAGTGATACATAATCAACAGTCCATCTGGCCATAGTAGGAGGGGTTTATTCTATTTAACTTGTTCGTGTCCTTGATGTTTTGGCTACTATAGTAGACATTTGGGGTTGGAGCCAAACATTGGTTTTCCCTTCTCAGTCAACTAATCAGAATGAATTCATCGCCCCTGGTCACATAGTTTGGTTCGGGAAAGGCACAGAGCCTAAATCAACCAATCACATTCAAGAAATTCTCTTTGACATCTGAGTGAAGAAATCCTGTCCTACCCACTGGTCTATCATAAGCTGAGAAGCATGTAGCTGAGGGAACCACTGGCAGCTGTTTTGCAACAAAAAATGCCTATGAAGATAGGAATCAAAGAGCAATGAAGAGTAACCGAGACATGGAAGACAGGATATCAGGTCCTGCTCACATTTTTTGAGCTACCAGATCAATTTCCACTACAGCTATCCCTACCTCTAGACTTAGTCTCATGATTCAGTACATGCCCTTTATCATTTAAGCACAGTTTGACTTGCCCGTTAATTTCTCAAAATCAGAAGTTTTCTAACTATGCTGAATTGTTGGTTGTCAACTTTGCGTTATTGCCACCCACATGTACCATCTCTCCATTGCAGAGGAGAAGCCAAGAACATTTCCCAGAATTCCCCTCCCTTTATGGTTCCAAGTTAGAGTTGCCAATGAGAGGTACTCACAGCATATAGGAAAGGCAGAGAAAAGAAGCTTTTCTTCTCAGGAGGTTGTAGCAGCTTCTTCCAGGAGACTGGCAGTTTCCAGATCCTCAGATCTGGCCACAAGCTCTCACTTTGCAGTTGTGGCAGCCAAACACAATGGCATCTCAAACTTCTGTGCATACTCCTGCTTTGCAGTCAAGGTGACCATAAATGGCAGCTTCTCAGACTCCTCCACAAGCTCTGTCTTCTTATATTTCTCCATGAGTTCCGGCTTCTTCATCTGCTTCAATAATTCAAAGTCAATAGTGAGTGTTCTATAACCCTTTGGCTGCATCTCCCAGACCTGCATTCCTCCTCATTTAGCCCCATGAGACCTCTAGAACTGTAAAATAATAAATCTGTGTTGTTTTAAGCCTCTAGATTTGTAGTAATTTATTACAGCAGCAATAGGAATCTAGTCCATCTACTGTCTGGAGATTAGCCTCCCCTTGCCTGAAGAACATGTAATGACCTATCCTGAAGTAAGTGTTTTGCAGAGGAATGTTGATTCTCCTCAAGACCCATACCTATCGCTTCTAATTTCATTGCTTCTAGACTAATAACTAGACTCAAATCCTGGAAGACGCCAATGGAACAAGTACATTGCATATTATTCTATGGTGATGACCACAGGTTAACAAATTTGGAAAGCTATTTGTAAAGGTTGCTAAAACGTTTCTCAAAGGGGATACAGTATCTGTTCAAGAGGACCAGAGTATAAAAGATTTTTTGTCTGTTGATAGTTTAACTTTATGGCTAACCAGCAGTCTAGATGACTTATAGCTCTATTTTGGGGGTCTCGTTTTTTTTTTTTTTGGTGTTACACCATAATTGTAAAATGATGGTAATGATCCAGTAGAAAGACTAAAACTGGTGATGTAGAGTAGAAATAGGATAATTGAAGAAGCCAAGTTCTTAAGTAGGTGAGAGAAGATGGGATCCAATGCACAAAGTGGAGTAGAGATGATTCATCTGTTGTATGGGAGAGAAGGAAGATTATATGAGTACAGATGTAGGTAAATCAATAAGTTTGGTGATAAACAGATAATTAGTTCTGATTCCTTCTATTTTTCTCAGCTGGTTAAGAAGTCTGTCACTAGCATAGAGGACAGACCGGTGGTTGCCAAGGGGAAGCGGGTTGAGAAAGCAGTGCAGTGGGAGGATGAGGTTAGCAGATGCAAGCTTTTATACAGAGAATGGAGAAACAACAAGGTCCTACTGTATAACACAGACAACTATATTCAATATCCTATGATAAACCATAAAGGAAAAGAATATTAAAAAGGAATGTATATGTATAACTTAATCACTTTTCTGTACAGCAGTAATTACCACAACATTGTAAATCAACTATACTTCAATTTAAAAAATAAATAATTATTTATTTATTTTAAAAATAAATAATAAAATAAAATAGAAAAGAAGTCTTTCATTAGCAGAGAGTGTGGACAGGGGTGGAGGTAGAGAAGATTTAAGAATATTAAGGAAAGTGGAAACACAAATTCCCCAGGCCCAGGGAATCCAAGACTTTATTAAAAACTGTTGATCAGGACAGAGCCCATCTAGAGCCTTACCGGAAGCTACCAGAGATCTACTCATAAGATCTGAAAGCCACTCCCTCCAGAAACCTTAGGCAGGGTGTCACTGATTTATCTCCTGTGGGTGTGATCATATAACCAGTTATGATATACCTTCTTGTCTATTCGACCAACTCCTGTGTCTCCACCTTGATGCTGAGGACTCATGAGAAGCCCAGGTAGTAAATACCTTTTGAGTTGTCTGCCAAGCCATGACTTCTTTCTCTGAACTCTCCTCTCAACCAAGAGTGGCCCCTTTGCAGCCAAATTTATATTCTATGACTCCACCCCTACCTCCATTGCCAAACCACAGCCAGGGTAGACACCTGACCCCAACTGATCAATTGGATTTCTCTCCTGGGAATTGAAATTGAATTTAAATTAGGATACTGGGTCTCTAAGCATTTGGTTAGAGGGCTAGAGCTAGGAGGAAATCTGATTGGAGGATTGAGCAGCCTTTTTGCACAATGTGGATCATAGAAGCTGAGAACATAAGTTTTGAGTGTGAAGGGGGGAGAGAGAGAAAGAATGAGCAGATGTATAGAAAGAACGAGAGACCAGAGGCCACGTGGTCCTGACAAGATGAAGATGGTATCTGCCTTGGTTCTTCATGACATACCTGTCACTGACTTCTGTCCTCAGCTGAACTTCTTCCCTTGAGTTATACGCAATGCTCCTGTTCCCCAAGATTCACATTTTACCTGAGCAAATCTGAGTACATTTTTGTTACTGTAACCCAAAGAACCTTGATCAAGAGCAAAGATATATCAAATGCTGGAATCAGGGTATACTGTGTCGATAGCATTTTGCTAACATAATTCTGTCAGAAAAAAAAAAATGAAAGAAAGGAAGTGACCTGAGGCTGAATGATTATTTAGTGACCACATGCAAATTCTTGGGAGAGGTGGGAAGAAAAAAGCAGTAGTCACTACATACAATCCAGCTGTAATTTTTTTTAATCATTTAAAATAATCTTATTCAGGGATTTCCCTGGTGGTCCAATGGTTAAGACTCGGTGCTTCCACTGCAGAGGGAAAAAATATCTTATTCAATTTGAAAAGCAAAGAAAAAAATCACCCCTAAGACAACCTTCCAAATATAACCACTCTGAACATTTTGATGTGTTTCATGTCAGTTTTTTTTCCCTTCTGTGTTTGCTTTTAAACAGTGAAATTGCATATCCTACTGTTTTCATTAGCTATTATGCCATACATATTTCCTATGCTGCTGCATAATCTTCATAGCTAAAATTGTAATGGCTGCCTAATATTCTACTGAATAGATATACTGTAAAAATAACATCGCAGTGATTATCTAGTGCTCTCCAGTTTGAAATTCCAAAAAGAAATTCCTAACTTTTTAAATATGGCTATTTTTATCATAAGAAAGAGGTTCTCTTTTGTAGGGTTGGAAATAATCAGACGTTACCATTTTGCATCCTCAAGATTAATGTTCACCTTTTTGGGGGTATCTATTCTGGGTCAATTACCCTTTGATGAATAATTCGGCCTCATAGAAAAGGGAACCCTCCTACACTGTTGGTGGGAATGTAAGTTGGTGCAGCCACTGTGGAAAATAGTATGGAGGTTCCTCAGAAAACTAAAAACTGAACTACTGTATGATCCAGCAATCCCACTCCTGGGCATATATCCAGACGAAACTATAATTCAAAAAGATGCATGCACCCCTATGTTCATAGCAGCACTATTCACAATAGCCAAGACATGGAAACAACCTAAATGTCCATCAACAGATAAATAGATAAAGAAGATGTGGCACATATATACAGTGGAATGCTACTCAGCCATAGAAAAGAATGAATAATGTCATTTGCAGCAATATGGTTGTAACTAGAGATTATCATACTAAGTGAAGTAAGTCAGAAAGACATATACCATATGATATCACATATGTGGAATCTAAAATATGACACAAATGAACCTCCCTATGAAACAGAAACAAAATCAGAGACATTTGAATAGACTGGTGGCTGCCAAGGGGGAGGGGGGTAGGAGAAGGTAGGAGTGGGAGTTTGGGGTTAGCAGATGCAAACTGGTATATATAGAATGGATAAACAACAAGGTCCTAACGTATAGCACAGGGAAATATATTCAGTATCCTGTGATAAACCATAATGGAAAAGAATATAAAAAAAGAATGTATATATGTGTATAACTGAGTCACTTTGCTGTACAGCAGAGATGGGCACAACATTGTACATCAACTACACTTCAATTTAAAAAAGAAAAGAATATGAAAAAGAATGTATATATGTATAACTGAGTCATTTTGCTGTACAGCAATAATTAACACAATATTGTAATTCAACTGTACTTCAGTAAAGAATAAATTAACAGAAAAAATAATTCAGGGGACTTCACTGGTGGTGGTCCAGTGACTAAGACTCCATGCTCCCAATGCAGGGGGCCTGGGTTCAATCCCTGGTCAGGGAACTAGATCTCACATGCTGCAGCTAAGAGTTCGCATGCTGCAAATAATGATCCCACATGCCACAACTTAAAAGATCCTGCATGCCTCAACTAAGACCCGGCGCAGCCAAATAAATAAATATTTGTAAAAATAATAATAATTCAGCCTCATGGTTACCCTCATATGGGGAAGGTGTTATCCTTCATGACAGCCATAAATGTTCAGGACACTGGAAAGAAAACGTCCCTTGTCCCCAAAATTGTACATTAATAAATTAATAAATTGGCATTTTGGTTTTTGCAGTGGCATCTTGTGTGTTTACAGTGGCAGAATCAGTACTTAGAGATCTGAGAACCAGACCTTGGTCTGTGGTGGGCATACTAAAGTACTGCCACCCTGTGGGCTCTTTTTGGGAGGCCTGCCAGCCCCCTTCATTCCCATCTCCATTTGCTGAGCTTTGGCCTTACTGACTATGGAAGACCTCAAACCTGAAACCTTCAAAAATCAGCCAGACAACTGCACAGTAATTGGCAGGAAGTAGCCAAGAAGAGAATAGAGTGATCTCATCTATACTCATAGCTTCAAATACCACCTCATGATAATTTTAAGTCTTCGGATTTCTGTTCATTGATATTCTATGTCATTTCAAGTGCCTTCTGTCATATATAGATTTAGCGTTATCTGGAGTTTTTCCCCCCTCCTTCAACAAAGTCCTCTTGATCAGTTTGCCATATTTCTGGAAAAATATCTGTTTTCCCCTAGCCCTTTAGGGATGCACTCTTTCCCTAGCCAAGATACTAGTTTTTATTGTCCAAAGATGTCATTCAGGAAACCAGATTCTATGCAACTAAGCATCTACATACCATATCATTCTTCCTTTCCATTGACAATTTTCTATTGAAAACACTGTCCAGAATGCTGTTTTTACTCCTTCATAAGTACTTCATCTTCTGGCCCAGCACTTCTGAATCCTTTAATGTACATCCTAGGTCTCTTCTGCAAGGGATGGATGACCTTTCCCACAAATTTATAAAAGCAGCTAGTGACTCTCAAGTTTGATGAGACAATAGACCATATATCACTTTCCAACAAGGTACTCCAGGAAGACCACATACCTCTCCATGGGCCACAGCAGGGACCAAGGCCGCCCTTGCTCTCTTCCTCAGGAAGTTGCCAAACATCATTCTGTTAACAAACACTTCATTGTGGCCTCTTGTTTGGCAAGCAGCCTGATAGGCCCAGCACAGGATCTAACAGTCTAACCACTCTTCTTTCCGGGTCTAGGAATCAATATCCTTACACTGTCTACTACTTGTGAAGCTTTTTAATTTTATTTTGTACTATATTCTTATTTTTACTTTAAAGTAGTATTAAAGTACACAAGTAATAAATGAATACAGTTTCACCCTAAACATCCAGACAAACCGCTAACCCACTCCCACTCTCTAAAAATAGACACACAAACTTTAGAGTGGTACCACCATTCTTGAATTTTGCCACTAAGATCTTCTGGTAGGTCCTCTCTTTAAACTCTGTTATTCTCCAGAATTTTCTCCTTGGTCCTCTTCTCTTCTTACTACAGATCCCTTCTTAGTGACTTCATCTACAGATGAGGTATACTCATAACTTCAAATACTATCTCACTTTGATAACTTTTTTTTAATCAGTGTGATTTATAATCACTCAGTGCAGTGTATGATCAGTTACACAGTGGCCCACAAGCTGCTAGGCTATTCGTCTCTAGAAACAAACATCTAAATTGATCAAAAAAGAAATTTTGTTTTTAATTTTTGAAAATTACTCACATCCTTCCACCTTTTTCAGTCTTCACTCTTCTTTACATATACTGGGAAAGTTTCTTCAGTGACTTCTTGATCTCTCTACCAGAGAATGTTCTAGGGTATTTTGTAAATTTTCCCATAATCACAGCTCTGAGCCCAGGTGATTGAATGTCCAAAATCGTGTAAAGAATTGAAAGCTGAAAGGCTGAATGTATAAGATAAATTTATTTATTTGCCACATCAGAGTAGTAGATTTTTTTAGATTCATGTCCTGTTTCAAATAACCTTTGCACAACGAGAACTGTAAAAGCAATTCCATCAAACTATTTTTCTTTATTTGAATTTTTATTGAGATAATTTTAGAGTCACATGCAATTGTAAGAAATAACATAGGGGCTTCCCTGGTGGCACAGTGGTTGAGAGTCTGCCTGCCGATACAGGGGACGCGGGTTCGTGCCCCGGTCCGGGAGGATCCCACATGCCGTGGAGCGGCTGGGCGCGTGAGCCATGGCCGCTGAGCCTGCGCGTCCGGAGCCTGTGCTCCGCAACGGGAGAGGCCACAACAGCGAGAGGCCCCCGTACCGCAAAAAAAAAATAACATAGAAGGATCCCATGTACATTTCACCCATTTTCCTCCGATGGCAACATTTTACAAAACTACAATTTAAATCAGAACCAGGAAATTGACATGAATACAATCCACATATCTTCACACTTCCTCAGTTTTACTCTGTGTACGTCAGCAGTCCCCAACTTTTTTGGCACCAGGGACTGGTTTCGTGGAAGACAATTTTTCCACGGATCGGGGTGGGGAGATTGTTTCGGAATGATTCAAGCACATTACATTTATTGTGCACTTTATTTCTATTGTTATTACATTGTAATATATAAAGAAATAATTACACATCTCACCATAATGCAGAATCCAGTGGGAGCCCTGACCTTGTTTTCCTGCAACTAGATGGTCCCATCTGGGGATGATGGGAGACAGTGACACCTGAAGTGTGTTGCTTATGTCCACCCTACTCCGTAATCTCGTTTTGGTTGCTCTCACCACAGAAAACCCTGCTTCACAAGGATTGGATGCTGGAAATGGAAGCAGACTTTTCAGTGCTTTTGTGGCAATCTCTGGATATTCCTCCATGACTTTAAACCAGAACATATGGAGATTTGAAGTTGTCTCAAACATAATTTTAAGGCCACTGTCATTTGTGATCTCAAACAGTGGATCCTCTTCTAGCACGGACAAAGTCGATTCACCTGGCTTATTCACAAATGGGTCCTGGGTCCATTCCTTCCCAGTTTGGGGGTCTTTTGTGGTTGGGGAGTAATGCTCAAGCTGTTTTGAAAGCTGAGATAGGGGATCATTCACCAGCTGGGAAAAAGAAGGCCCTGGCTCAGTCTCTTTCAAAATCTCTGCCAATGTTTGAAACATGTCAAAACTCCCAGTGTTCACTCATCGCTCCCATAATTCCAGTTTGGCTTTGAATGCAGCCACTTTATCTGCAGATTTGAACATAGTTGTTGTTCTCCCCTGAAGTGACAGACTGAGTTCGTTGAAAGCTTGAATATGTTACACAAGTAAGCAAGTTTTGCAACCCATTCTGTGTCACTGAAATTTGCTGCCAGTGGTGACTGTTTTTTTGAAAGAAATCTCTGGAGCTCACAACTCAAAAACTCTGGCCAGTGGTCTACCTCTAGAAAGCCATCTCACTCTGTGTAAGAGAAGACGTGTGTGCTCTGCCTCCATCTCCTCACAGAGCTGAGCGAACAGACGTGAGTTAAGGGCATGTACTTTAATGGGGTTGATCAAAACGTTGTTAAGTTCAGGTGACATTTTTCAGCTAGCCAGCATTTCTCTATGGATGACAAAGTGCGTAGACTCACATTCTGAAGCAACATCTTTGACCCGAGTAGTGAAACCAGAAAGTCGTCCAGTCGTGGCAGCCGCCCTGTCCATGCATATAACCAACACAAAATTAACAGTTCAGTTTTCCTGATACGTAATCATTCAAAGACTTGAATAGTTCTGCAGCTGTGGTGTTGGTTCACAACAAAAGTGCACATAATATATCCTCATGCACATCCTCCTGAAAAATATATCGAAAAAAACCAAGCGTTGTTGCCTTGTTGTCAACATCGGTACTCGTCAACCTGGATTGTGTACCATGGTGACTCAGTAATCTTCTCTAACAATTGTGCCTCAGTATCCTCGCTATTTCATCAATTCATCCAGTTATGGAGCTAGCCGAAAGAGGAACGCGTGCCACCTTTTGAACTGCAGCCTCTCCTAAAGGTTCATGACAAACGTCCTTAGCAGCAGGCAGGATTAACTCTTCACCAACAGTAAAGGGCTTCTTAGCTTTAGCAATGCAGTTAGCCACCAAGAATGATGCTCTCAGTGCAGACACATTTCATGAAGTGGTGGCCTTCAATAATTGCTTCTGTCCTTCGTGTTCACAGCTTTTTCTTTTGAAAAACTCCAAAGACTTGTCTTTTAATGCAGGGTGATTGGTCTCCATGTGGTGAAGCAGTTTTGAAGGTTTCATGGCTTCGTTGGATGGCCAGTCACCACATATTATACAAAGCAGGCTTGGAGAGTGTGAATCACCTGTTGCAATGAACCCGTAATTTAAGTAGGACTCTTGGTATTTTCTTTTAAATGCAGCTTTCTTTCTTTCTTTAGATTTTATTTATTTATTTATTTTTGGCTGCATTGGGTCCTTTGTTGCTGCACGTGGACTTTCTCTAGTTGCTGTTAGCAGGGTTTACTCTTCGTTGTGGTGTGCAGGCTTCTCATTGTGGTGGCTTCTCTTGCAGAGCGCGGGCTCTAGGCACACAGGCTTCAGTAGTTGTGGCTCATGGGCTCTAGAGGGCAGGCTCAGTAGTTGTGGTGCTCGGGCTTAGTTGCTCCATGGCATGTGGGATCTTCCCAGACCAGAGCTCAAACCTGTGTCCCCTGCGTTGGCAGGTGGATTCTTAACCACTGAACCACCAGGGAAGCCCCCTAAATGCAGCTTTCTTTTTGTTGGCAGTCTTAGTGTCTTCTGCTGTCTCATCATTGGGTCTTTCCCCCTTTTCAAAGAGGCTCTCCAACGATGTTTGTTTTTTATTCATTTTGGCTAGGGTGAGCTTGTGGGCTTACCAAAACTGTGACTGAGACAAGTGCACAGTTGGGGAAAGACGTGCAGACAGAACTGTAAATAAAATAATGGGCGGGCCACGCACAGACTAAAATAAGTGTTGGATTCTGACTTAAAGCCTGCCACCAGATGCAGCTGTACAATTGAAGTACATCAACTCACTTGTCACTATAAAGCCTGCCACCAGATGCAGCTTAATTGTCACTTGCCACTCACTGATAGGGTTTTGATATGAGTCTGCAAGCAACTAATTTATTATGGTCTCTGTGCAGTCAAACCTCTCTGTTAATGATAATCTGTATTTGCAGCTGCTCCCCAGTGCTAGCATCACCCCTCAGCTCCACCTCAGATCATCAGGCATTAGATTCTTATAAGGAGTGTGCAACCTAGATCCCTTGCATGCTGGGTTCACAGTAGGATTCACACTCCTATGAGAATCTAATGCCACCGCTGATCTGGCAGGAGGCGGAGCTCAGGCGGTAATGCGAGCAATGGGGAGCGGCTCTAAATACAGATGAAGCTTCACCCAGTCACTCGCTGCTCACCTCCTGCTGTGCGGTCTGGTTTCTAATGGGCCATGGACAGGTACTGGTGGTGTACCCACCACCATGGTAAAGAGTTCCAGCACCTTGTGCTAATCCCTGACCCCCAAATCACTATGCTGTTCTCCATTTCTAAATTTTATCACTTCAAAAGATTACATAAAGGAATAACACTGTCTGTAACCTTTTGGTGTTGGTTATTTTTCACTCAGTATAATTCTCTGGAGTTCCATCCCCAGGTTGTGGCGTGTATCAGTAGCTTATTCCTTTTTATTTTTGCATGGTATCCCATGATATGAATGGACGACAGTTTGTTTAAACCATTCAGCTGTTGAAGTACATTTAAGCAGTTTCCAGTTTGGGGCTATTACAAGTAAAGTTGCTATGAACATCCATGTACAGGTTTTTGTACAAACATAAATGTTCATTTCTTTAGAATAAATGCCCAAAAGTGTAATTGCTGGGTCGAACAGTACTTGCATGTTTTGTTTTATAAAAAAGGTTTTCAGGGTGGCTATACCATTTTATATTCTCACCAACACTGTCTGATGATGTACTTTTTCTGCATCCTCACCAGTATTTGATATTATCACTATTTTTTATTTCGGCCATTCTGATAGGTGTGTAGTGATATCCCATTGTGTTTTTAATTTGCATTTCCTGAGGATTAGTGATGTCATACAACTTTTCATGTGATTATTTGCCATCTGCATATTTCACCTGTTTCGGTGAAATGTCTATGCATGTTTACAGGGAAAATGCACCTTGTGTTTTTCCTCTGCTCTACTACTACTACACTCACATTTAAACACTCCACTTCACAACAGTTCTGACACCAAGCCTAATGGAACAAAACTCTTGTTTCCTCTTTTACTTACATTCACAGCACTTCTGTGACCAGAGGTGTGTGAGTTTTTCCTCAACACCAAGCAATCCTCAGATCCTCCTGACACCCGATAGGTGTCCTACAATTTAACTCAATTCTGACACTGTCTACCTGGAGTTAGCTTCAAATCCACAGGTTAAGGGTTCAGACCCACAGGACTGCCCCCGCCTCCTCCACTTCAGATGCCAACTACAAGTCCAGGTCTTTACCTGCTCTTCTGACCAACCGACTGTAAATCAGAGTTTCCCACAACTCCCTCTTCAGGTTCCATTAATTTGCTAGGGCGGCTCACAGAACTCAGGATAACAGTTTACTTACTAGATCACCAGTTTATTATAAAAGGATACAGCTCAGGAAAACCAGATAGAAGAGATGTGTAGGACAATGTATGAGGGAAGGGGCACAGAGCTTCCGTGCCCTCTCTGAATGTATCGCTCTCCCAGTATCTCTATGTTTTCACCAACCCAGAAGCTCCCCAAACCTTGTCCTTTTGTGTTTTTATGGAGGCCTTCTCTTGTAGGCATGATGGATTAAATTATCAATCATTTATGATAAATTCAACCTCCAGCCCCTCTCCCCTCCTTGGAGATCAGGTGGTGGGCAAAAGTTCCAACCCTCTAATCACATGGTTGTTTCCCCTTACAACCAGCTCCCATCACGTGGTTATCTAGGGGCTTTCCAAAAAAAGTCACCTTATTCACACAGGTGGGTAAAACGGAGTTTTTATGAATAATAAAAGATACACATTTCACCTTTATTTTTCTAAAGCTATTTCAGAAACTGAGGACAAAATAGTAATTATTATAACAAAAGATGCCCCTATTACTCTAATCACTTAGGATATTATAAGGATTTTGGGAATCATGTGTTAGAAAGAGACAAATATGTATTTAGTATTATAAACCACAATATCATGATGTCTTTTATGACATATTCTAATTTAAATTTTTATTTTTTTGGCCATGCCACGTGGCTTGCAGGACCTCAGGTCTGCAACCAGGGCTTGAACTTGGGCCACGGTAGTGAAAGTGCAAAGTCCTAACCACTGGACCACCAGGGAACTCCCTAGTTCTTTATTTTTTATGACTGAACTGTGGTCTTTATAGTCTTTATATATTCTAAGTACTAGTCCTTTATCTTTTGTGTGGCTTGCAAATATTTTTGGATCCACTGGATCCTTCATACATGCTGTATGCTGTGTATGAAGATCAAAGACAGAAATCTATGAAAAATTCTCTCTGTAATCACAGATTTGGAGTGTCCCAAACCAACCCACCTCTCTCTCTCTCTCTCTCTCTCTCTCTCACACACACACACACTTTAACCGTCTCTCTTTTTGTATTTTTATTATTTACATTAATATGGCTTTTCATAAAGTTTTCTAAATATAGACCCAAGTTTACCATTGTAAACTTGACACTTTATTCCGTTATGTCCTGCTTTTCTTGTCTGTCAATAGAAGAGTTGAAATAGCTGGCAAAATTTTTTTAAATATGTCTATTTCTGATTAAATTTATTTAAGTTTAGTATTGTTTGCTATTTTTCAAACAGTATCAGTAAAAGCATTGGGTTCTTTTTTTTTTTTTTGGCCAAACCATGTGGCTTGTGAGATCTTAGTTCCCCGACCAGGGACTGAACCCAGGCCCTGGCAGTGAAAGAAACGAGTCCTAACCACTGGACAGGCAGGGAATCCCCTAAAAGTAGTGGGTTCTGAACTACCAATCAAAAGCACAGCTCTGCATATATATATATATATATATATATATATATGTATTTAATGCAGTTTATTTCTATATTTTGGCTGCACCACGCGGCTTACAGGATCATTTCCCCAACCAGGGACTGACCCTGGGCAGCGACAAGGAAAGCCCAGAATCCTAACCACTAGGCCACCAGGGAACTCCCATTTGCTTTTATATTTTTAACTTTCCTGGCCTTGTTTCCATCATCTGAAAAAATGAGGGTTGGAATAGTTTATTTCTGGAGTCTCTGAAGAGAAAAAAAAATGTTTGGAATATCTATCAAATATGACTTGATAAGTTTATCTTATCAAAATCTTTTCTGTTAGGGAAAACCCCAAACAAAATGAATAGAAATCATGTGGCCCAGGAATTTCCTTGTTAGGTATCTACCTTGTGTACTGAAATACAATTCAGAATTAGTGTTAGACTCCGCAGGTTAAAAGCACAAGCCCTAACAAGACTGCCTGCACTTCAGACACCAGATGCAAGTTCAAAGGTCCTCAGGCCACTCATTCTTCTGACTTACTGGATACAAACTCAGGAGTGGTCGGGGTCCAGAGCACGTGGGCTCTGTAGTTTCGGGCACACGGGCTCTCTTGTTGAGGTGTGCGAGCTCAATAGTTGTGGTGCGCAGGCTTAGTTGTCCTGTGGCATGTGGCATCTTAGTTCCCCGACCAGGGATTGAACCTGTGTAACCGCATTGGAAGGTGGATTATTTACCACTGGGCCACCAGGGAAGTCCCAACAAAATGATTTTTTTCTGGTCAATTCACCTTTAAGATTTCTCAGGAGAGCGGGGAAGAGGGAGGAGACAGAAGGAAAAAAAAGTGAAAGGGAACCAGCTTTAGACAAATATAAAACTATCATTGGAGAAAGCCTAATAATCTTTCTGCTGCAAGGAGAGGAAAAATATTTAGCGCGCGCGCGCGCGCGCGCGTACACACACACACACACACACACACACACACACACACACACACACACACGAGTCCTTTTTTTTTTTTTTTTTTAGCGGTATGCGAGCCTCTCACTGTTGTGGCCTCTCCCGTTGCGGAGCACAGGCTCTGGACGCGCAGGCTCAGCGGCCATGACTCACGGGCCCAGCCGCTCCGCGGCATGTGGGATCTTCGCGGACTGGGGCATGAACCCGTGTCCCCTGCATCGGCAGGCGGACTCACAACCATTGCGCCACCAGGGAAGCCGACGAGTCCTTTTAACTGGTTTAAATAGTAACTCAGACTCTTGACAATTTTATCAAGTCACAGAATAAAACAGCCAATATTTATTAATCCCCTCAGAATGGAAATTAAGGATGTTTGAGGAGGGAGGGATTTTTTCTTTAAACTAAATGATCTTTCACACAAATAAGATAGACAATCCCCTCAAGAGATTTTTGAGGGTTTTAAAATATTTATTTATTTATTGGGCTGGGCCAGGTCTTAGTTGCTGCAGGCGGGATCCAGTTCCCTGACCAGGGATCGAAGCTGGGTCTCCTGCATTGGGAGCACAGAGTCTTAACTACTGTGCCACCAGGGAAGTCCCAAGAAAGGGTTGTTTTTTCTTTTTCTTTTTCATTCTAAGGTGTCTCTAGAATGAACAATCTTGTTTATGTCAAAGTTCTTCAGAGTAGCCAGTACAATTCCAAACCATCTACTATGAAGCTATGTCAGGAAGTAGTGCAAGTTTATTAGCAGGCAACCCACGAGAAGTTGGCTGATAGTTGGTCAAAAATGAAAATAGCACTTAGAAGAGTTTTAGGCCCTAACCTTAAGGATTAGGTGCCCTGCCTACTTACTCAAGAAACCAGCAAGACTCTGAAGGCCAAAGAGATAACAAAAGTCCAGATTCAGCACAAAAGCCACACAATCGAGAACAGAGAGGCCTCAGCAGGGGAAACTCAAGGGGTCTCAGATGTGCATATTGTTACTGAGTTGAGGTCCTGGTTCGTGGCAACAAAGAGCTTAGCCATACCTCGATGGCAATTATTTTAGCTCAATCAGCCAAAGACCATAAGGGACAAACCTGTATTCGAACACACATGTTGAAACAAGAGGGACTGCACACTGGAGAAACTATGGGGTGTCTCACTAAACAAAGGAAAAGATAAGAGTTACAGGATTGGAGGGAATGCTGACATGTAGGTGAAATTTAACTGAAATTCAAATGTTTTAATAGGATCAAAACAAAGAAGTGTTGAATGTAAAGGTGGCAACATCAGATCCGGCCTGCCAAATTGAACAGGCTCTTGTTTCCTTGGAAACTACAAAGTTGTTTTCTTTGTTTTTTTTAAATTTTTTGGCTACATTGGGTCTTTGTTGCTGCGCGTGGGGTTTCTCTAGTTGAGGCGAGCGGGGGCTACTCTTTATTGCGGTGCGCGGGCTTCTCATTGAGGTGACTTCTCTCGTGGAGCACGGGCTCTAGGCACGCGGGCTTCAGTAGTTGTGATGCTCGGGCTTAGTTGCTCCACGGCATGTGGGATCTTCCCAGACCAGGGATCAAAACTGTGTCCCCTGCATTGGCAAGCAGATTCTTTTTTTTTTGATATCATTTTTATTTGTATTGAGTTTTTTCCCCATTTCAATAACTGGCAAGCAGATTCTTAACCACTGCACCACCAGGGACTCATTCAGTCATTCATTTATTCATTTTTCAAATATCTATTGAGGCATAAATATGTACTTGGCACAATTTAAACTCTGGTGAACAAAAATATCAATAGAACATGGCTCCTACCTTTGAGGGGCTCATGGTCCGGTGAGAGAGGCAGACACCTAAGAATATTTATATTAATGTAATCCTTATGTGGAGGATGCTATTGGAACACAGAGAACCAAGTCCCTACCCCTGCCTGGAGAGGCCTGGGAAGACTCCACAGAGAAGCTGATGTGTGAGCTCTGTCTGGAGGAAAGACTGGTGGACCCCAGGGAGATAAGGAAGGGAGCAGTTTTCCAGGCAGAAGGGACAGCATGTACAATGAGAGGGCTCCCTGTGTTCAAGGAATTGCAAACAGTTTGTGTTGACAGGGAGAGGGTGGGAATGACACTTGGAAAGGCTGGCTGGGTCAAGACAACCAGGAGGGGTCGTGGTTTCGTTGAACACTACTTCCAAAAGTTAGTCTCTGGCTTTCTTCCTGGTGACCAAACTCCACCTTCTATCTCTACCTTGGTTTGTTTGTTTATTAACCCCGTTCCCACATTTGCCTCTTGAGAACTCTAATGTGGCCAAATCACTCCTCACTTCAGACACCAGCTCCTTCTTTCCTAAACCTCTGCCAGCTGTCTCGAGCCATTTCTCCTGACTGAAGCTAAACCAGCTTTCCCAGATGCAGAATCTTAGATTTTTAGGAACTGAAGAAGTTTTTAAGATTATCAGACCGGTGGTCTTGTTAATCTTTTTATTTTTTTTTGTATTAACAGACATGATGGATGATTTTCTCCTGCAAAACATACTTCCAAGGGTGTACTTGTGCTGAAACCCTGTTCCTCTCTTTCCAATTCAATTAACGTTAATGGAATGCTAGTAATTGAAACTGACATTGGGACTTCCCCGGTGGCACAGTGCGTAAAAATCTGCCTGCCAATGAAGGGAACACGGGTTCGAGCCTTGGTCTGGGAAGATCCCACATGTCGCGGAGCAACTAAGCTCGTGCGCCACAACTACTGAGCCTGCGCTCTAGAGCCCAAGAGCCACAACTACTGAAGCCCGCTTGCCTAGAGCCCGTGCACCGAAACAAAAAGAAGCCACTGCAATGAGGAGCCCGCGCACCGCAACGAAGAGTAGCCCCCGCTCGCCGCAACCAGAGAAAGCCCGTGTGCAGCAACGAAGACTCAACGCATCCAAAGATAAATAAATAAATTTATTTAAAAACAAAAAAGAAAGTGACATAATTTTTTTTTTTTTTTTTGCGGTACACGGGCCTCTCCCGTTGCGGAGCACAGGCTCCGGACGTGCAGGCTCAGCGGCCATGGCTCACACGCCCAGCCACTCCGCGGCATGTGGGATCTTCCCAGACCGCGGCACGAACCCATGTCCCCTACATCGGCAGGTGGACTCGCAACCACCGCGCCACCAGGGAAGCCCGAGAAAGTGACATTATTATAGGACTAACATTGACGCTGCAAACATTGGTCCTGCTTAAACCACATGTAACAAGTTCCCTGTGACTGATTTTGGATATCTGATCTCAACCAAAGCTTGACTTCTCTTATAACACACCTGAACCTCAGCTTGAATATTCCTGATGATGTAAATCTCATCTCTCATGAGCAATCATTCAATCGTGGACAGCTCCAAATATCAGACAATTCTTTCTTAAACAGAGTAGAATTTCCCTTTCCATGATTTTATTTGTCCCAGTCCCACTCTTTGGTCACATAGGATAAATATAATCATGCCTCCATATAACAGTCCTTTAAATATCTAAAGATGATTACCCTAGTTCCAATAACAGTTTTCTTTTTCTACTTTAAATATTCCATAGGCATGGTTTCCATTCTCGGGGGACTAAATGGATCATTTCAATTATTGGGGTAGACAAAGCTTAAACTGGATTAGATATTTAATAATTTTCTCTCCCACTAAATAAGAGGAAGGTCAGAATAGTTTTAGGTTGAAAAAACACTTGTGTTGTACCCTACAAGGTTATTTTATTGGTGGGTAATTGGCCAAACTTAACTGTAAATCAGTGGGGTAACAAATGCATTATGGTACAGCCTTATGATAATTTATTATGTAGCCATGAATAAAATCTTGTTTTGGAAAAACAAAATCACAGAATCCCAGAATGTCAAGATGGACTAGAATGCTGTATTTCCACTGAATAAAAGGTCTAGTGTGGGGCTTCCCTGGTGGCGCAGTGGTTGAGAGTCCGCCTGCTCAATGCAGGGGACACGGGTTCGTGCCCCGGTCCGGGAGGATCCCACATGTCGCGGAGCGGCTGGGCCCGTGAGCCGTGGCCGCTGAGCCTGCGCGTGCGGAGCCTGTGCGTGCGGAGCCTGTGTTCCGCAACGGGAGAGGCCACAGCAGTGAGAAGCCCTCATACCCAAAAGAAAAAAAAAAAAAGGGAAGGTGTCCTATGGAAAAAAGGGGAGGAGCTTGTTTGGGGAATTCTGTGTTGAACCAAGTTGCAGAGTCCTTCTCCACCCCCACCCCCCTTGAAAAAAAAAAAAGGTCTAGTGTGAGAGGAAAACAAAAACCAGAAAAACTTCTGATTTTTTCCCTGTACATCTGAATTGTGGTAGGAAATAAATTTTTGAACTTATTCCACAAAATTGTCATCAGGAAATAAAGACAAAAGAAAAAAATTAACAAATAAAAATAATATTTTCTAACCCATTCATCCCTTCCCCCCCCCACATCTAATATGAAATTGAGTACTTTTTATACTGCTGTTCTGAGATTAGTAAATTTTTATCATGTTTTTATCAATAAAATATTCTAATAGCATGATACTCTGATGAATTATCCATTTTTTTCTATAGCTAAATATAAAGTAAATTTAAATCTTTGTTTAATTCTATAAGGAGAGCAGTAAAGCCATTTTCAATGTTTTTCATTTTATTTTTATTTCTCTGAAATCAATTAATTTGATCAGAATCAATTCTTTGTTTTGAAGGTTTGGTCACATTTTGCCCATATGTAATTTTACCATTGAAGATTTTGCCACTATAATTTCTTTTCTTTTTTCTTTTGGCTGCGCTGCACGTGGGATCTTAGTTCCCCGACCAGGGATTGAACCCAGGCCCTTGGCAATGAAAGCGTGGAGTCCTAACCACTGGACCACCAGAAAATTCCCTATAATTTCTTTTTATGACCATAATTGCTACCAAATCAAATTTTTCCATTTCTAATTTTGCATATCTAAATTTTGTCAAAAAGATTTCATTCTTTGATTTTTAGTTAATAAATGTTTTTCTTTTATCAACTGAAAGTTTTGTTTTGTACTTCATTATTTGTTTTCCTTTTTTTGAATTTTTAAGTTTATTTTCTATGTGTCAACATTCTTATTAATACAGATTTCAACCTGATAAAGTCTGAACGAAGCATGTAAAATATTTCCGTTTAGAATTGGTTAAATCAGAGAAATTTTTTTTTTTTTTTTTTTTACTCTGTGCGGGCCTCTCACTGCCGTGGCCTCTCCCGTTGCGGAGCACAGGCTCCGGACGCGCAGGCCCGGTAGCCATGGTGCACGGGCCAAGCCGCTCCACGGCATGTGGGATCCTCCCGGGCCGGGGCACAAACCCATGTCCCCTGTATCGGCAGGCGGACTCTCAACCACTGCTCCACCAGGGAAGCCCAGAGACAAATTTTAATTAATTTTGAATATATAACCTCAAAAATAAATATTCACTTAATGTGGCCTTATCTGTTTATGATATCAAAAGGTAGGTTTTATTCTCCCAAAATAAATGTTCTAAGATAAATTCAAGATTCCTTTGAATAAAAAAAAATACACCTTCTAAAACAGTGAGCTTACAAAATAATGCAGTGGATTGCTAGGCATACTTAGTGTAATAGGAAAGTATGCTCACCGAGAAAGAAATTTGAAAAATGACTATAAGCCTTTATGGAAAATTGTAACAAGGTCTTTACTTCATTTACTTTTATCTATGTCATAAATACTAGAAGATAAATTGGACAGTTTGTGACGAAAGTTAGAAAATTTTTTCCATAAAACGAATTTAGGAATCTTTCCTGTTGGCTCTATCTTCCAATCCACCTTCACTGTGTTAAAGAGATAGCGAGTTCTTCCCGATTTTTGGTTCAAGTGAGTGGTTTCCGAATTGACTGGACTCTCAAGGTAGGGAGTTCCTGCTCAGGGTTTCCCCGTCACCAGATCTGTGACTTGTCCAACTTTGAAAATGATCGCAGCCAGTTCATGTTTCACGTGCTGTGTCCGTGGGACAGGTAAAGCTGTGAGAAGCACAGTATTCCCAGCTGTGCACTGCTGAAGAGCATCGTAAGGTAGGTTTTTCACTTATTAAAATGCTTTAACAAGTAGGGATCCAGAACAAGCCTGGTTACTCTCACTTTAGCAGGTATTTGAATTGCTGTCGCAATCACCTTCCCCACGACCCATCTGGCATGGATGGATGGATGAATGAGCTATTGACGTTATGTGGCTTTGGTCACCTGGAGGTCTCCCATGCCGCGGCGCTTCGGCCCTGGAATCCACCCCCTGTGGCAGCAGAGCGGGGTCAGCAGTCACCTCAGGGCTCCACTGTCCGTAAGCTTTCTTAAGTCAATATTTAAAGTTTTCCATGCTATAAAAAGAGATGCGATTTTTAAAAAATAAAAAGTGTATCACTAATTTTATCATGTGCAGGCTTTTTGTCTTTTGTTTTTTCCCCTCTGGCCGTGCAGTGAAAGGGCAGAGTCCTAACCACTGGACCACCAGAGAATTCCCTATCATGTTCAGTTTTAGGTGAAATCAATTTTATTTGATGTCATTCTTATCAGTAAAATTCATTTTGAATTTGGTAAAAGACTGATAATTTATGTTCTTTCTTAGAAAATGCATGAGAAAATTATGAGGATAACTTTTTTTTTTTTTTTTGCGGTTCGCGGGCCTCTCACTGCCGCGGCCTCTCCCGCTGCGAAGCACAGGCTCCGGAGCCCCAGGCTCAGCGGCCACGGCGCACGGGCCCAGCCGCCCCGCGGCATGCGGGATCCCCCCGAACCGGGGCACGAACCCACGTCCCCTGCATCGGCAGGCGGACTCCCAACCACTGCGCCACCAGGGAAGCCCCTATGAGGATAACTTTTGATCATTCAGGATTCTCCCCATTGTACTAGATGGTCTAACATTTGGCGAATCTAATATTTCCACATACTTAGGTCAGTTTCTATGCGATGTAATAACTGTCTGCCCTATGGCTAATGCAAAGAATAAATAGTGGTATATGAGAATATTCTGAATGGCCAAAATTACAGTCAAAATATCCTTCTTCAGTAAAAAACTGATAAGGTAAATAATCATATTTCTTTTGCATTTTGGGAAATAACTAGTTCAGTCATATTAAAATGTAAAGAAAACAAACTAAAAGAACTTAAGCTACCATTACATCTCTCTTAAACTAGAAAAAAAAAGTAAACACCAATGTTGGCAAATGAAACACAAATATTGACTAGTACAATGATGTTGTAAATAGCCCTGTAGATTATTCAGTCTTTTTGGAGAGCAATATAACAATAGGGGGCTTCCCTGGTGGCGCAGTGGTTAAGAATCCGCCTGCCAATGCAGGGGACATGGGTTCGAGCCCTGGTTCTGGAAGATCCCACATGCTGCGGAGCAACTAAGCCCCGTGCACCACAACTACTGAGCCTGCGCTCTGAAGCCCGCGAGCCACAACTACTGAAGCCCTCGCGCCTAGAGCCTGAGCTCCGCAACAAGAGAAGCCATGGCAATGAAGAGCAGCCCCCGCTCGCTGCAACTAAAGAAAACCCGCACCCAGCAACGAAGACCCAACGCAGCCAAAAATAAAAATAAATTAAATAAGTAAAATTTTAAAATATGACAATAGGTATAAAATTATACTACTTTGAGAAATGTATAAGAATTACTCCAATCCAAAGGAATAAAGAATATTTACAAAGATATTTATGCTCTCCTTCATAACAAAAAAAATCTGAAAACCACAAATCCTAATCATGATTTTTCTTTCAACCATGTTTTAAAATTGGAGTATAATTAATATACAATGTTGTGTTAGTTTCAGGTGTACAGCTAAATGATTCAGATATGTATATACTTTTTCAGATTCTTTTCCATTATAGGTTATTACAAGATATTGAATATAGTTCCCTGTGCTATACAGTAGGTCTTTGTTGTTTATCTGTTTTATGTAGAGTGTGTATATGTTAATCCCAAACTCCTAATTTATGCGCCCCGCCCAACTATCCTCTTTGGTAACCATAAGTTTGTTTTCTATGTCTGTGAGTCTATTTCTGTTTTGTGAATTTATAAAAATTAATTTTTTCATAGCCAACATTCATTTACACGTTCCCACATCTACAGTTTTTTTTTTTTTTTTTCTTCATTCCTTTTTGTATCTCAGGCCTTTTTCCTCTAGGATCTATATTTACTATTGGCTTTAGAATCTCCTTTAGTGAAAGCTTCCTCATGATGAAGTGTTTTATTTTTTAATTAATTAATTAATAATTAATTTTTGGCTGCATTGTGTCTTCCTTGCTGTGCCCGGGCTTTATCTAGTTGTGGCGAGTGGGGGCTACTCTGTTGTGGTGTGCGGGCTTCTCATTGCGGTGGCTTCGCTTGCTGCGGAGCACGGGCTCTAGGCGTGCAGGCTTCAGTAGTTGTGGCACTTGGACTCAGTAGTTGTGGCTCACGGGCTCTGGAGTGAAGGCTCAGTAGTTGTGGTGCATGGGCTTAGTTGCTCTGCGGAATGTGAGATTTTCCCAGGCCAGGGCTCGAACCTTTGTCCCCTGCATTGGCAGACAGATTCTTAACCACTGCACCACCACGGAAGATCCGATGATGAAATGTTAATATTTTCTTCTTTCAGAAAATATTTTTATTTCACCTCCAATCTTGAGAAATTTTTGGCTGCTAGAGAATTCTCAGTTCTCGTTATTTTCTTTTAGCATTTTTAAATATACCATTCCACTATTGGCTGGCTTCCATTGTTTCTTTTTTTTTAAGTTTATTTGTTTTATTTATTTATTTTTGGCTGCGTTGTGTCTTCCTTGCTACATGTGGTCTTCCTCTAGTTGCCGTGAGCGGGGGCTACTCTTCGTTGCGTTGCTCAGGCTTCTCATTGCAGTGGCTTCTCTTGTTGCGGAGCATGGGCTCTAGGCACGTGGGCTCAGTAGCTGTGGCTCTCGGGCTCTAGAGCGCAGGCTCAGTAGTTGTGGCACACGGGCTTAGTTGCTCCGCGGCATGTAGGATCTTCCCCGACCAGGGCTCGAACCCGTGTCATGGAAGATTCTTAACTACTGCACTGCCGGGGAAGCTCACTTCCATTGTTTCTATTCAGAAGTCAGCAATAAGCCTTACTACACCTTTGGAAATAATGCTTCTCTCCCCAGCTGCCTGTTATCTTATTCTCTTATTAGTTATTTTTCATACTTTTACGTGGAAATTTACAACATACACTAAATTAGGAATAATCATATTATGAACTCATGTACCCACTACCCAATTAAAAAATTATCAGTGTCATTCCAAACTTGTTTTATTCTACCTCTTTCTTTTTATGCTGTAAATACCGTATACCATATCATTTTAGCATAAATATTTTTGTATGTATCTCTAACAGGTAAGAACTTTCTTTAAAAGATAACTAAATACCATTGTGATGTCCATGTTTAAATTTCCCTTAATGTGTTTAAAAATTGTCTTGTCAGAGTTGATAGTTCAAATCTGTTTTCAATAAAGGTGTATACTTTGTATTGGATTAATGTACCTTTTTTTAGTCACAACTTTTATTTTTTAGTCACAACTTTAAAGAGATATAATTCACATAACATAAAATTTATTTTTTAAATGTACAATTTAGTGGTTTGTAGTAAGTTTACAGAGCTGTGTAGTCATCACCACTTTAGAATTTTTTCTTCAAAAAAGGAATCCCATACACATCAGCAGTCATTTCCTACTGTGTCTTCTTCTAGCCCCTGGGCAAGTATTAATCTATTTTCTGTCTTTATGGATTTACATATTTTGGACATTTCATATAACTGGGCAAATAATGTCATATAACTGGGCATATAATATCATATAGCATTTTCATATATAATATTTATATAACATGTGACCTTTTGTGTCTAGCTACTTTCACTTGGCATGTTTTCAAATATAATCCATGTTGTATTATGTGTCAGTACTTTATTATTTTTGTGACTAAATAATATTCTATTGCACAGATATACACCATTTTGTTTATCCATTCATCAGTTGTTGAACATTTGGATTGTTTCCATTTTTCAGCTATTATAAATAATGTTGCTATGAACATTTGTGTACAAGTTTTTGTGTGGACATGTTTTCATTTTTCTTGGTATTTACCTAAGAGTAAAATTGCTGGGTCATAAGGTAACTCTATGTTTAACTTTTTGAGGAAATGTCACATTGTTTTCTAAAGTGGTGCCACAATTTTACATTCCAACCAGCAATGTATGAGGATTGATTTCTCCACATTCTCACCAAATCTTGTTATTGTCTGTCTTTTTGATTTGGCCATACTAGTATGTTCAAAGCAGTATCTCATTGCATTTTTGATATTTGCATTTCCCTAATGACCACTGATATTCAGCATCTTTTCATGTACTTTTTTTTTTTTTTGGCCACTTTGTGTGACTTGCGGGATCTTAGTTCCCTGACCAGGGATTGAACCCAGGTCCTTGGCAATGGTCGCGTGGAGTCCTAACCACTGGACCACCAGGGAATTCCCTCATGTACCTTTCGACCATTTGTATATCTTTTTTTGAGAAATGTCTATTTGGATTCTTTGCCCATTTTATAATTTGTCTTTTTTTGTCTTTTTGTCTTTTTTTTTCTTAGTTGTGTTTCTTTTATATTCTAGTTACAAGTCGTTCATCAGATATGTGTTTTCCAATATTTTCTCCCATTCTGTGGATTGTCTTCACTTACTTGATGGTGTACTTCGAAGCACAAATGTTTTTAATTTTGATGAAATCCAATTTATCTGGTTTTTTTTTTTTGCACTTGTGCTTTTGGAAAACATTGCCTAATCCAAGATGGCAAAGATTTACTCCAATGCTTCTACATTTTCTTCTAAGAATTTTAGTTTTAGCTATTACATTTAGATCTTTCACCATTTGCATATTTGCATACAATTTTTGTATATGTTATAAAGTAGGTGTCCAACTTCATTTTTTTGCATGTAGATATCAAATTGTCCCAATACTGTTTGTTGAAAATTCTACTCTTTCCCCATTGCATTGTGTTGGCAACCTTATCAAAACTCAATTGATCATAAATTTAATAATTTATTTCTGGACACTCAACTCTATTCCATGGATCTATGTCTATCTTTATGCCAGTACAACACTGCCCTGATTACTGCAGCTTGTAGGAAATTTTGAAATCAGGAAGTGTGAATCCTCCAACTTTCTTCTTTTTTCCCCAAGATAGTTGGGCTATTCTGGGTCCCTTAAATTTCCATAAAAATTTTAAGCTCAGCTTGCCAATATATGCAAAATGTCCAGCTGAAATTTTGATAGTGATTACATTAAATTTCTAGATCAGTTTGGAGACTACTGCCATTTTAATGATATTAAGCCAAATCCATGTACGTGGGCTATATTTCCATTTATTTAAGTCTTCTTTCATTACTTTTATCAATGTCTTATAGTTAGCTATTTACCAATCTTACATTTCTTTTGTTAAATTTATTCCTAAGCATTTCATTCTGTTTTGATGCTATTGCAAAAAGAATGTTGTCTTAATTTCAGTTTTGGATTGTTCATTGCTAGTGAATAGAAATAAAACTGATTTTTGTACATTGATCTTGTATCCTGCCACCCTGCTGAACTAATTTATTCTAATATTTTTGTGGATTTTCCATATACAAGGTCATGTCATCTGCAAATATAGTTTTATTGATACTTCTTCCTTTTCAACCTGTATAAATTTTACTTCTCTTTCTTGCCTAGCTGGCCTGGCTAAAATTTTCAGTACAAGATTGAATAGGAGTAACAAGAGCTGACATCCTTGTCTAGTACTCCATCTCAGGTGGAAAGCATTCAGTCTTTTACCATTAAGTATGATAGTAGCTATGGGGTGTTTTAGACAGGAGGTTCCCCTCTAAATTAGCCTGCTTAGGCTGCCATAACAAAATACTATAGACTGGTGTTTTAAACATTAGGCATTTAGGGACTGCCCTGACGGTCCAGTGGGTAAGACTGTATGCCTCTGATGTAGGGGGCCCGGGTTAGATCCCTGGTCAGGGAACTAGATCCCGCATGCATTCTGCAACTAAGAGTCCACATGCCATAACTAAGAAGTCTGCATGCCACAACTAAAAGATCTTGTATGCTGCAACGAAGTTCTTGTGTGCCCCAACTAAGATGTGGTGCAGCCAAAATAAATAAATAAATATTAAAAAAATAAACAATAGGCATTTATTTTCTCATATTTCTGGAGGCTAGAAACCTAAGATCAAGGTGCCAGCAGGATTGGGTTCTGGTGAGGCCTCTTTTCCTGGCTTGCAGTGACCTCCTTCTTGCTGTGTCCTGACATGGCCATTTCTGTGTTTGTGTGTGTGTGTGTGTGTGTGTGTATGTACATTTAGAGGGAGGGAGAGATTGATCTCTGGTGTCTCTTCCTTTTCTTATAAAGACATTAGATTAGGGTACTACCCTATGACTTCATTTAACATTAGTTATCTCCTTAAAGGTCCTATTTCCAAATACAGTCACATTGGGTGTTAGGGCTTCAACATGAAAATTTTTTTGGGGGGGGAGGGGACACAATTTAGTCCATAACACCTGCTATTCCTAGTTTGTTTAATTTTTTTTTTTTAATCATGGAAGTGTATTGGATTTTGTCAAGTGCTTTTTCTGGTGCATTGAGGTTATTATCTAGTTTTTGTTCTTTTGTATATTAATATGGTGCGTTACATTGGGGTTGATTTTTAGCTGTTAAACCAACCTTACATTCCTGGGATAAATCTCACTTAGTCATAATGTATAATCCTTTTTACATGTTACTGGGTTCTGTTTCCTAGGGTTTTGATTTTTTTTTTTTTTTTCTTTTCTTTTTGAAAGAATGTGTGTGGGGAATTCCCTGGCATTCCAGTGGTTAGGACTCCATGCTCTCACTGCTGAGGGCCCAGATTCAATCCCTGGTCAGGAAACTAAGACCCCACAAGCTGTGTGGTGTGGCCAAAACATGAACAAACAAACAAAACAAACAAAAACCCCCATAAAATAAAGAATGTGTGTGTATATATTTATAAGAATTATTGGTCTGTAGTTTTCTTGTTATATTTTTGTCAGGTTTTGATATCAGGATAATATTGGCCTCATAGAATGAGTTAGAACGTATTCCCTTCTCTTTTGTTTTCTGAAAGATTTTGTGAAGGATTAGTGTTAATTCTTTAAATGTTTGGTAAAATTCACCAGTGAAGCCTATAGTTCTAGGGTTTTCTTCATGGAAAGTTGTTTTTTGTTTGTTTGCTTGTTTTTGTTTTTTTTTTTTTTGCGGTACGCGGGCCTCTCACTGCCGTGGCCTCTCCCGCTGCGGAGCACAGGCTCCGGACACGCAGGCTCAGCGGCCATGGCGCACGGGGCCCAGCCGCTCCACGGCACGTGGGATCCTCCCGGACCAGGGCACGAACCCGCATCCCCTGCATCGACAGGCGGACTCTCAACCACTGTGCCACCAGAGAAACCCTGTTTTTTAAAATTATTAATTCAATGGCTTTACTTGTTCAGTTTTTCTATTTCTTCTTGAGGTAGTTTCAGTAGTTTTTGTCTTTCTAGGAATTTACCTATTTCAACTAGGTTATCTAATTTGTTCATTGTATTCCCTCATTGGGAAGTTGCAATGTCACAAAGCTTACTGTTCTGAGATTCAGTCACTAAAAAAAAGAAGCTCCTTGGACTGTTGCAAAACTTTATTTCCAATGTTAAGAAAAAGTTGATTTTGACAATTTTTTGCCATTGTTCTCATTCCTTTTATGGAGTAGTGAAATTTTGGATGTCCTCACTCTGCTATTCTGGCACTTATTCTGATTAATTCATCTATTATATATCCATTCCTCACTCTCTTGAGGTTTTTTTTTGTGCTAAAAATGAATTTAATAAAGACTATTTTAGTACCTTAGCCTCTCCAGGAGAGTTGGAAAGCCACACTTGGGAACTCTCATCCAGGAACCATTTCCAAAATCACACCACAAAGCTGGCTCCATAAAGCCACCGTGTTTCTACTGCTGCTGCTCCTGCTATCCACAGATCCTGCTGCTTTCAACACTGACATCATCAATGCTAGATACTGGATGCTGCCGCTAGAACATCACTGCTCCTTTGGAAAAGTAGCTACCACCATGGCTGCCACCTGCCCTAGCATTGATTCCACTAAATCAATTTGATTCACTAGCGTTTGTCTCAAAGTCTAATGTAGGAGAATTCTGACTGATAGAGCTGTGGTCATATATCTGTGCTCTGGCTGTAAGAAAGGCTGGGTAAGTTGATTTTTTAAATATTATGTTGGGTGGTACTCTTTGCTTCTTACCAAGACTCGTATGATGGGAATTCCCCAAACATGGGATGGTAGTCTCCATTTTCCATAAAATACTTGCTATGTCATAATTAAAGAAAGAATAGTGATTTGCACTTTAAATGCTTGCTTACCATAATACATGTTGCTTACCATAAGTCTTTTAATCTTAAACCACCTCCACTTCCCACTAATTTCATGTCATCTATTTTTTGAAGAAGTGGGACATTCTAATAGTTGAATTTTCCACATTCTAGATTTGGATTGTTGCATCCTCATGGTAGTTTAACATATGCCTCTATTTCTTGTATTTCCTACTTACTTGTGGTTGGATATCTAGATTTAGCTCCTTTTAAAATTTTGTCTTTGTGGTTGAATATTTTGGTTTCACCATGATGTATCTTTGTAAAGATTTCTCTGTATTTTTCCTACTTGCAGTTTGTTGGTATACTGAATCTGTAGATTGTCTTCCATCGCTTCTGAAAAAATTTCAGCCATTATCTCTTCAAATATTGTCTCTTATTCTGCCTCTTCTTCTAAACCTCCAATTAAATATGTTATATCTACCCACTGTATCCTATATGTCACTGGTTCTCTATGGCAATTTTCATGTTTTTATCTTTTCATGCTACATTTTGGATAGTTTCTTCTCATTTTTTCCTTCAGTTCTGCAATTCTTAAGTTGTGTCCAATCTGTTGTTAGACCCACCTATCTTTTGTTTTTAATTTCATTTATTGTATTGTTTTATTTGTATAAGTTCTGTTTGACTCTTTTTTTTTTTTTTCTGTACGCGGGCCTCTCACTGCTGTGGCCTCTCCCGTTGTGGAGTACAGGCTCCGGATGCGCAGGCCCAGCGGCCATGGCTCACGGGCCCAGCTGCTCCGCGGCATGTGGGATCTTCCCAGACCGGGGCACGAACCCGTGTCCCCTGCATTGGCAGGCGGACTCACAAACACTGCGCCACCAGGGAAGCCCTGTTTGATTCTTTATCAGATCTGCTATGTTGCTTTTGTAGTTTCCTCTTCCCTGGAGATATTTTCAAGCTTATATATTATTTCAACATAATAAGCATGGGGACTTCCCTGGTGGCACCGTGGTTAATAATCCACCTGCTAATGCAGGGGACACGGGTTCGATCCCTGGCCTGGGAAGATCCCACATGCCATGGAGTAACTAATCTGAGAGCTACAACTACTGAAGCCCTCGTGCCTAAAGCCCGTGCTCCACAACAAGAGAAGCCACTGCAATGAGAAGCCTGCACACTGCAACGAAGAGTAGCCCCAGCTCGCAGCAACTAGAGACAGCCTGTGCGCAGCAACAAAGACCCAAGGCAGCCAAAAAAAAACCCCCCAAAACATAATAGGCATGGAGGCCTGATATCTCCTGGAACTGTTCATCGTGTGTGTTGATTCTCACTTGTGCTGGCTTTAATTTATTTATGTGCTGGTCATCATGTTTTAAAAAATATCTGTAGAAACAATCAGAAACCTAAGATGAAATAATGATTTTCATCTGATTCTTCCAGGCACTTGAGGCCCTTCACTTTTCTAGGACTATCTTAATCTAAATTCTGAGATTGAAGTTGCCTTAACCGCCCGGGTGAGGAATCTGGGTTATCTCTTGCCTTGAGAGTGTAGCCCTTTGGAAGACCTTAGTTTAATGGAGTATTGAGGTATGAGAGTCTCCACCTGGGGTTGGACCTACGTTTTTGGCTTCTGTGCCCTTTGTCCAGTAAGGCCATTAAACCCAGCTAGGTTTGCTTCTCCAGGTTTTGACCTTCTCTTAGATTTTAGCCAGGTAAATTTCTCATTATCTTTTAAACTCTTTCAGTTCTTTTAAGAAGATTTAAAATAATATTTCATCCTGCTTAATTTTCTTCAGAAGGATTGGTTTGAATTATTTAGGCCATAGTTGCTGAATGCAGAGGCAAGTAAATATTTTTTGAAAAATTATACAGGAATACCTCATTTTATTGCACTTCACTTTACTGTGCTTCCAAGATGTTACTTTTCTCACAAATTGAAAGTCTGTGGCAACCCTGCATTGAGCAAGTCTATTGGCACCATTTTTCCAATAGCATTTGCTCACTTAATGTCTCTGAAACACATTTTGGTAATTCTCAAAATATATCAAACTTTTAAGTTATTATTATATTTGTTATGGTGATCTGTAACCAATGATCTTTGATTTACTACTGTAATTGTTTTGGGGCACCGTGAACCATGCCCATTTAAGAAGGCAAACTTAATAAATGTGTGTGTTCTGGCTGCTCCCCTGTCTCTCTCCCTCTCCTCAGGCCTTTCTACTCCTTGAGACACAACAATATTGAAATTAGGCTAATTAATAACTCTACAATTGTCTCTCAGTTTTCAGGTGAAAGAGTCACATATGTCTCAATTTAAATCAAAAGCTAAAAATGATTAAGCTTAGTGAGGAAGGCATGTCCAAAGCTGAGATAGGCTGAAAGCTGGGCTTCTTTCACCAGATAGTTAGCCAAGTTGTGAATGCAACAGAAAAGTTCTTGAAGGAAATTAAAAGTGCTCCTCCAGTGAACATATGAATGATAAAGTGAAACAGCCGTATTGCTGATATGGAGAAAGTTTTAGTGGTCTCAATAGAAGATCAAACCAGCCACAACATTCTCTCAAGCCAAAGCCTAATCCAGAGCAAGGCCCTAACTTCCTTCAATTCTGTGAAGGCTGAGGGAGGTGAGGAAGCCACAGCAGAAAAGTTTGAAGCTAGCAGAGGCTGGTTCTTGAGGTTTAAGAAAAGAAGCCCTCTCCAAAACATAAAAGTGCAAGGTGAAGCAGCAAGTGCTGATGTAGAAGCTGCAGCAAGTTATCCAGAAGATCTAGCTAAGGTAATTAATGGAGGTGGCTACAGTAAACAACAGATTTTCAGTGTGGATGAAACAGCCTTCTATTGGAAGATGCCATCTAGGCTTTCATAACTAGAGAGAAGTTAATGCCTGGGTTCAAAGCTACAAAGGACAGGCTGACTCTCTTGTTAGGGGCTAATGCAGCTGGTGACTTGAAGTTGAAGCCAATGCTCATTTACCATTCCAAAAATTCTAGGGCCCTTAAAAATTATGCTAAATCTACTCCACTTGTGCTCTATAAGTGGCACAAAGCCTGGATGACAGCACATCTGTTTACAACATGGTTTGCTGAATATTTTAAGCCCACTTTGAGAACTACTCCTCAGAAAAAAAGATTCCTTTCAAAATATTACTGCTCATTGAAAATGTGCCTGGCCACCCAAGAGCTCTGATGGAGATATACAATGAGTTTTATTTTATTTTCATGCCTGCTAACACAATGCCCATTCTGCAGCCCATGGATCAAGGAATAATTTTGACTGTCAAGTCTTATCAAAGAAGTACATTTCGTAAGGCTATAGCTGCCATACATTGTGATTCCTTTGATGGATCTGGGCAAAGTCAATTGAAAACATTCTGGAAAGGATCCACCATTCTAGATGCCATTAGGAACGTTTGTGATTTGTGAGAAGAGGTCAAAATATCAAATACCAGTTTGGAAGAAGTTGATTCCAACTCTCATGGATGACTTTGAGGGGTTCAAGACTTCAGTTGGGAGACGTGGTGGAAATGGCAAGAGATTTAGAATTAGAAGTGAAGTCTGTTATTTGTTTCTATGTGTCTGAATTGCTGCAATCTCATGATAAAACTTTAACGGATGAGGAATTGCTTCTTATGGATGAGCAAAGCGGTTTCTTGAGATGGAAACTACTCCTGTTGAAGATTCTGTGAAGATTGCCAAAATGACAACAAAGAATTTATTTTTAAAATTTTATTATTTTATTACTATTTTTTATTGGAGTATAGTTGTTTTACAATGTTGTGTTAGTTTCTGCTGTACAACGAAGTGAATCAGCTATATGTATACATACATCCCCTCCCTCTTGGACCTCCCTCCCACCCCCACCCCCATCCCATCCAAGTCATCATAGAGCACTGAGCTGAGCTCCCTGTGCTATACAGCAGGTTCCCACTAGCTAGCTATTTTAACATGGCAGTGTATAAATGTTAATCCTAATCTCCCAGTTAGTTCCACCCTTCCCTTCCCCCACTGTATCCACATGTCTTTTCTCTAGGTCTGTGTCTCTATTCCTGCCCTGCAAATAGGTTCATCTGTACCATTTTTCTAGATTCCACATATATGCATTAATATACGGTATTTGTTTTTCTCTTTCTGACTTACTTCACTCTGTATGACAGACTCTAGGTCCATCCACATCTCTACAAATGACCCAATTTTGTTCCTTTTTATGGCTGAGCAATATTCCATTGAATATATGTACCACATCTTCTTTATCCATTCATCTGTAGATGGACATTTAGGTTGTTTCCATGTCCTGGCTATTGTAAATAGTGCTGCAGTGAACACTGGGGTACATGTGTCTTTTTGAATTATGGTTTTCTCAGGGTATATACCCAGTAGTGGGACTGCTGGGTCATATGGTAGTTCTATTTTTAGTTTTTGAAGGAACCTCCATACTGTTCTCCATAGTGGCTGTATCAATTCACATTCTCACCAACAGTGCAAGAGGGTTCCCTTTTCTCCATACCCTCTCCAGCATTTATTGTTTGTAGATTTTTTTGTTGATGGCCATTCTGACTGGTGTGAGGTGATACTTCAGTGTAGTCTTGATTTGCATTTCTCTAGTAATTAGTGATGTTGAGCATCTTTTCATATTACTTGTGATTGGTCTGTTTATATTTTCTAATTCTTCCTCATTCAGTCTTGGAAAGTTGTATCTTTCTAAGAATCTGTCCATTTCTTCCAGGTTGTCTATTTTATTGGCATATGATTGCTTGTAGTATTCTCTTATGATCCTTTATATTGCTGCAATGTCAATTGTAATTTCTCCTTTTTCATTTATAATTTTATTGATTTGAATCCTCTCCCTTTTTTCTTGATGAGTCTGGCTAAAGGTTTATCAATTTTGTTTATCTTCTCAAAGAACCAACTTTTAGTTTTATTGATCTTTGCTATTGTTTTCTTCATTTCTATTTCATTTATTTCTGCTCTCCTCTTTATGATTTCTTTCCTTCTACTAACTTTTTTGTTTTTTGTTCTTCTTTCTCTAGTTGCTTTAGGTGTAAGGTTAAATTGTTCATTTGAGATTTTTCTTGTTTCTTGAGGGGAGATAGAATTGCTATAAACTTCCCTCTTAGAACTGCTTTTGCTACATCCCATTAGGTTTTGGGTTGTCATGTTTTCGTTGTTATTTGTTCCTATGTATTTTTAAAATTTCCTCTTTGATTTCTTCAGTGATCTCTTGGTTATTTAGTAGCATATTGTTTAGCCTCCATGTGTTTTTGTATTTTTCCTGTAATTGACTCCTAATCTCATATCATTGTGGTTGGAAAATACGCTGGATACAATTTCAATTTTCTTAAATTTTCCAAGGCTTGATTTGTGACCCAAGATGTGATTTATCCTGGAGAATGTTCTGTGTGCACTTGAGAAGAAAATGTATTCTGCTGCTTTTGGGCAGTATGTCTTATGAATATCAATTAAATCTATCTGGTTTATTGTGTCATTTAGAGCTTGTGTTTCTTTATTTTATGTCTGGATGATCTGTCCATTGGTGTAAGTGGGGTGTTAAAGTCCCCCCACTATTATTATGTTACTGTTGATTTCCCCTTTTATGGCTGTTAGCATTTGCTTAATGTTTTGAGGTGCTCCTATGTTGGGTGCATAAATATTTATAATTGTTGTATCTTCTTCTTGGATTGATCCCTTGATCATTATGTAGTGTCCTTCCTTATCTCTTATAACAGTATTTTTATTTTTTTTATTAATTTTTTTTTGCAGTATGCGGGCCTCTCACTGTTGTGGCCTCTCCCGTTGCGGAGCACAGGCTCTGGACGTGCAGGCTCAGTGGCCATGGCTCATGGGCCCAGCTGCTCCACGGCATGTGGGATCTTCCCGGACCGGGGCATGAACCCGTGTCCCCTGCATCGGCAGGCGGACTCTCAACTGCTGCTCCACCAGGGAAGCCCAACAGTCTTTATTTTAAAGTTTATTTTATCAGATATGAGTATTGCTACTCCAGCTTTCTTTTGATTTCCATTTGCATGGTATATCTTTTCCCATCCACTCACTTTCAGTCTGTATATGTCCCTAGGTCTGAAATGGGTCTCTTGTAGACAGCACATATACGGGTCTTGCTTTTGTATCCATTTATCCAGTCTTTTGGTTGGAGCATTTAATCTATTTACATTCAAGGTAATTATCAATATGTATGTTCCTATTACCATTTTCTCAATTGTTTTGGGTTTGTTTTTGTGGGTCTTTTTCCTCTCTTGTGTTTCCCGCCTAGAGAAGTTCCTTTAGCATTTGCTGTAAAGCTGGTTTGGTGGAGCTGAATTCTTAGCTTTTGCCTGTCAGTAAAGCTTTTGATTTCTCCATTGAATCTGAATGAGATCCTTGCTGGGTAAAGTAATCTTGGTTGTAGGTTTTTCCCTTTCATCACTTTAAATATACCATGCCATTCCCTTCTGGCCTGCAGAGTTTCTGCTGAAAAATCAGCTGTTAACCTTATGGGGATTCTTTTGTATGTTATTTGTTGCTTTTCCCTTGCTGTTTTTAACATTTTTTCTTTGAATTTAATTTTTGTTAGTTTGATTAATGTGTGTCTTGGTGTGTTTCTCCTTGGGTTTATCCTGCCTGGGACTCTCTGCGCTTCCTGGACTTGGGTGGCTATTTTCTTTCCCATGTTAGGGAAGTTCTCAACTATAATCTCTTCAACTATTTTCTCAGACCTTTTTTCTTTCTCTTCTTCTTCTGGGACCCCTATATTTCGAATGTTGGTGTGTTTAATGTTGTCCCAGAAATCTCTGAGCCTGTCCTGTCAGTTCTTTTCATTCTGTCTTCTTTATTCTGCTCCTCAGCAGTTATTCCCACCATTCTGTCTTCCAGCTCACTTACCTGTTCTTCTGCCTCAGTTATTCGGCTATTGATTCCTTCTAGTGTGTTCTTCATTTCAGTTATTGTTTTGTTCATCACTGTTTGTTTGTTCTTTAGTTCTTCTGGGTCTTTGTTAAACATTCCTTGTATTTTCTCAATCCTTGCCTCCATTCTATTTCTGAGATTTTGGATCATCTTTACTATCATTACTCTGAATTCTTTTTTAGGTAGGTTTCCTATTTCCTCCTCATTTGTTTGGTCTTGCAGGTTTTTACCTTGCCCTTCTGTCTGTAATGTATTTTTTTGTCATCTCATTTGTTTTGATGGGTGGGGCTGTGTTCCTGTCTTACTGGCTGTTTGGCCTGAGGCATCCAGTACTGGAGTTTACAGGCACTTGGGTACAGCTGGGTCTTGGTGCTGAGATGAGGACCTTGGGAGACCTCACTCCATTTGATATTCCCTGGGGTCTGAGGTTCTGTTAGTCCAGTGGTTTGGACTCAGTGCTCCCACCACAGGAGCTCAGGCCTGACCCCCAGCCTGGGAACCAAGGTCCTGCAAGCCATGCGGTGTAGAAAAAAAAAAAAAAAAATGAGAGCATAACAATAACAAAGAATAAAAAATAAAACTAGAAAAATAAAAAATATATTAGAAAAAAATAAAAATACGAATGAAATGACAAGGCAAAACAGAACCACTACAGAAAAAAAAAAAAAAAAGGCCAGAAGAAGCCTTGGGGGTGGGGCCTAGGCACAGGACCCTCATGGCCAGAAAAGGCCTTGTGGGGTTGGGGTCATGGCTTAGGCTCAGCCTAGACAGTGGGGGCCCCGGAGAGTGGAGGTAGAGGCCTGGGACCCCAGCAGGCTTGCCGGACCCAAGCAGTCAGGGGAGATGCTAGCTGCGTTCCCCTCTGATCCCCCAATCCCCCAGAGGTCTCTCTCTGTCCCCACTGATCCCTGCACCATGGGTGGGCTCCCCCTCTGGTCATGGAACCCCTCTCCTTCCCCAGCCACCCCTCACGGGTGCCAGTCCCCTGCTCCCTCCACTTTCTCTCCCCCCTCCTTCCCTGCCACGTCCTACCTGGTTGTGTGGGTACTTTTCCTGTCCCTTTAGGGGTCCGACGTCCCCCACCAGAGCCTGGGAGTTGCCCTAGTTGTGTCAAGAATTTAGAATATTACATAAACGTAGTTGGTAAAGCAGTTGCAGAGTTTGAGGGGTTGACTCCAATTCTGAAAGAAGTTCTACTGAGCAGGGTAAAGTGCCGCCGTCAAACAGCCTTGCATGCTACAGAGAAATCCTTCATGAAAGACAGACCTCCTTGGTGTCTTATTCAAGAGACTGCCTCAGCCACCCACCTTCAGCAACCACCACCCTGATCAGTCAGCAGCATCAACATCCGGGTAAGACCCCCACTGGCAAAAAGATTATGACTCACTAAAGGCTCAGATGATGGTTAGCATTATTTAGCAATAAAGTATTTTTAAATTAAGGTGTATACATTGTTTTTTTAGACATAACACTATTGCACACTTAATAGACTACAGTTATAGTGTAAGCATAACCTATATGTACCGGGAAACAAAAACAATTTGTGTGACTCACCGTATTGCTTTATTGCGATCGTCTGGAACTTTACCTGCAATATTTTTAAAGTATATGTATGCCTGTATGGCCTGTATGCCTTTTATCTTATTAGGTATATATGTACACCTGAATACTCTTACACTATATGTAGGACTGCACTAATGCATGGAAATGTAAATATGTAATGCAAATTTAAAAAACAGGGCATGATCTTAGCAGTGATTTATCGAGTAATTCTGAAAACCTTTGACATCTTCATGTAATGCTTTTTTTACTTTCTTACGCAATAAATGCAGTTAATCAACTGTGACCGTTGTTCTTAATCAAGTTATACTAAGAGTCTGCATACCTTTCCCAGGAGAATTGTCAAGAGAGCAGTAGTTAATGCCTGTATATTTCCTGGTTAAGAGTGTCTGCTTGATTTTTTCTACTAAAGGCAGAGAGAGAAATTTGCTCCTTGGTCTTTAATGAAGAGAAGAATGATTTTATTTCACCAAGTGGCAAATATTTAACACCAGTAGAATTTTAAAAGATTCACGTTCAAGAAAATACAAAACCAAAACCCTACAATGGTAGTACCATGAATCTTGGCTATGGGTTGGTGAAAAATCCCTGTACCTGCCACCAACACCAAGACCCTTCTCTCCTGGGGTCTGGGATACGTGGGAAAAACAAACATAAACAAAAAAACCAAACTCCACAATCAGTGAATTGGTAATGGAATGTTATGTCTGAATTTGTTATTGTCTTGGATGGAGAATCAAGGGAAAATAAAAACCCTTTTGCCACGTCTATATCTTGGTGTTCTAAAGCATCATGTTAATAGCAATTAAAATAACTTTAATTAAATGAAAAAGGGAAGAAAACTTCCTGGCGGTCCAGTAGTTAGGACTCCTCGCTTTCACTGCAGAGGGCCCCGGTTCAATCCCTGGTGGTCGGGGAATTAAGATCCCACAAGCTGGGCGAGTGGTGACGATAGGTCAAAGTGGAGATATTCTTAGTTATGACAGGCTCTAAGTCCTATTTTTACATGGATTGTAACTAAAGAATAAATACATGAAAAAATAGACATATTTTAAATGAGATCAAAGGTGTAATTTGGGGGTCTCTTTATTTCTGAAGTCATTCAAATGCATAATTAAAAAATTATAATTATATCCATAAAAATATTTTAAAAATCACTTTTTTCCAGATTATGAAAGTAACACACACTCAAAAATGCCTTTTGTTTGTCCTTATCTCCAAATGATGTGCTAGGTATAGTTCTAAACTCCTAGGAAGAAGTAATAAAAATTCTTGGACTTTTTTTCTGTATTTTGTCTGATAGAAATCACACATTAAAAAAAATCTGTACAAGCTAATGAAAATATTGTTTCTTAGATTTTAACTGGCATTATTAAGTTGATGGTACAACGCTGATTATCACTGTAGACGTTCTGATTGACAGCTATATGCCTTTGATTAATAGAAATGTCACTACCTAATGAGAGCAATATATGTGACATGCACAGCCATTCAAAACATACAGTTTATGGGGAGAAAATACCTAGTGTTTCTTGGTAGTGAAAAATATTGGAAGTACCCTAAAATATTTTAGTCCTCACTGTCACACCCTCCCTTCACCCTTCTGCCTGTATGGTGGTCTAAAGAACTTTTATGTCCCATACGTCTCATGGTTCAAGGGTAACCAAAGTAATCACTCAATTCCATAGGACAGGGACTTCCCTGGTGGTCCAGTGGCGGAGACTCCACGCTCCCAATGCAGGTGGCCCGGGTTCCATCCCTGGTCAGGGAACTAGATCTCACATGCCGCAACTAAAAGATCCTGCAAGCTGCAACTAAAACAAAGAAACCCGCATGCTGCAACTAAGACCCGGCACAGCCAAATAAATAAAATAAATACCATAGAAAAGCTCTCTCATGAGAATGAATAGTTGCTTCAGATTATCTAGGCTCCAGTTTCATCAGAGGAACAAGAATGAATCAATTGTTTTAAAAAATACTTATTTGGTTGCACTGGGTCTTAGCTGTGGCAGGCGGACTCCTCAGTTGTGGCAGGCATGTGGGATCCAGTTCAGGGACTGAACCGGGGCCCCCTGCATTGGGAACTCGGTCTTAACCACTGCACCACCAGGGAAGTCCCAAGAATGAATGAATTATAATCAAATGCTACTTTCCTACAAAAGACTTCAGCGCTCACAAATGAGACTGCTGACCAATCTTAATGCTTAGAGATCCCTCCCAGAAGTGGCAAACACTGAATCTAGTCCTCAGAGATGCTTGATAGACTCCAAAATGTAATGAGTTACTTTCAATTAGCCAACTTCCTCAATTTGAAAAATCAGGGGATTAATTATGGTTTTCCATAAGTCCTTTTATGGGGTTGGCCCTTCCTGTCTCATCAATAAAACAATCACCCTGTATTTGTTCGCCAGCCAGCACACAAACTTCTGAGAACATTTGAAGAAACTTCCTTTGGGTAACCACATCAATGATAGCAAATTCAATAAATTTTGGAAATTCCCTGACAGTCCAGTGGTTAAGACTTGGTGCTTCTTACTGCTGTGGGGGCCCGGTTTGATTCTTGGTGGGGGAACTAAGATCCTACAAACTGCATGGTGTGACCTAAATGAATGAATTCTAGTCAATCTGTCACCGTAAGAGCCAACTTCGAGTCTTTTAAAACTAGATAGCTTTCAAAGTAGTTTATCATTTCCTTGAGACATTTATATATAGCCATGATTTTTTTTGTCTTAAGAAAACTCATTTTAGTCAGATTCTCAAAAGGAGATAAGCATTGGAACAGTATGAGAAAACCTGTCTGCAGTACAGTGCTTCTCACATATTTATAACACATGCTAGTCTTTGATAAAGCAAACTCTTAAGCATTGTTACTTGAAATTTTTAGATTTTAAGTAACAAATCAGAGACTGTTGAATATCCCTTCCCCCACACTGAGATCATGATATACCTCCTCAAATGGGGGTACTCCTCTTGAATGAGTAGACCAAAGAATAAGGTCAGGAATTAAACTGCCACTTAAAGCAACAATCTTTAGGATGTTCAGCATTACCCTCTAATCCATAGAATACCACTGTATTCTTTCTTACAGTTTATAAAACACAGTGGTTAAGTCAAAGTTTCCACTTTTTTCTATTCAACCCAAACTCACTGAAATCCCACATCTGACTATTTCAAGACAAATATAAAACCTCAACCAATCCTAAAGGAACAGCCTACATTTTTATGGCAATACACTTTTGAATGACTTTACATGAAAACAAAGTTGTATTGCTTTTGCTCAGAAAGTTGAGACCACAGTAGATGGCAATTCTATTAAGTTGGAAAGTTTGAGAGAGATTTTTACAGAATGACATTTTCTGACTTCGCTTAACACTAGGAGCAATTCAAATGGCAGAAACGCGCGCGCGCGCACACACACACACACACACACACACCTGTAACTAAAAATTGCAGTTTATATAAAATTACATTTAAAAGTGCAATTATAATTGCAGTGTCCTTGAATCACCTTTTTCATCAGTGAAACATAGTATCCTGTGGTGGATATCCTATCAAATACTTGCAACCTATAGCAATTAATTTCTCAGGTTTTTTTGTATTGAAATTTGTAAGATTAGCAAAGGGTCCAGTTACTGTCACCATTATGAAAAAGATGCACGGAAGAGAATGAAATAAATGCTCTGCTCATCCATGTTAGTATCCCAATGACAGTTTAACTCTTAAATCCCTAATCTTGTAAATGTAGCCATCAGACTACAGAATACTAACATGGTAATCAACAAAACTGCTAATTAGGTTTCTTTCAGGGTAAGTAGCAACACATAGAACTTGCTCAAAACAACTCAGGAAGCATATTTAAGAATATACAGGTTAATTATGTTTGTCATAGGTACTTCAGTTTTTCTAAAAGACCTCAATAATCTCTAGATGTATTTCTTCAAAGTCATATATATCAAGACTTGACTGAAGAGTTTGGATTTTGTTTAAAAAGCCTTTATTCATTTTTGATCAGGGAAAGGACAATCTCAATGTCAACTTGCCACCTAATCATAAATTTGAACTTACAGGATTCACTGCCCTAAAGACACTGCACCTGACTTTGACAAGATAACTTAAAATGAAAATCTCCTTTCTGTTCCCTAAGGTTGCATGTTGAACAAATCAAACAATCCCTTGCAACAGCCAACATTGGTACTTGGCCTAGGTGTACGGTCAAATAGCGAAACAGGAGCAAAAGGCCAAAAGCATTGTAACTTGATAGCCCAGCAAGTACAAACATCATCAGAACAAAGAAAGTTGCAGGCACCAAATAAAACAAGGCAGGTTCATTAGCATAAAAAAATTTACACTTGGTTGAAGGTGAGGTCAACTATTCCACATATGAACTTGTATGCCAATCCTAATGGCTAACATGGAACCACAGAAACAAAAACAAAAACCTTAAATTCAATAACTACACTGAATGTAAAATTCAAAACTTGAGTTTACCCAGGACATCCTCCAAAATCTACAGCTAAAACTTTTAATGCACCAGAAGATCTGTTGTAATGACATGACTTGGTCACACTTAGATTTGCATTTACATAAGATTTAAGGGATACCTTTCCCCACTATTCCTTTTACGTTTGAATATGGATATGCTTAACTATTCAGCTCATGCACTAACTGCGCTAAAAATGATGAAACTTACTACCATGATTTTTTCTAAGAACTCACACCACGTAACAGTTAACACCCAATACAGCTTCCTAAAAATGCCCCAACAGAAAACATTTTGTTCAGTTTGGTGCTTGCTGTGACATAATACCAACAGAATAGTATACAATTAATTTAGTTACTCATCCACTACGTCATATATTTTAATCTAACTTTTGTTCAAATTTTAGTAACTTCATACCTATTTGCCAAAATCCTTGTGTTAAATGTAACTACATCTGATATTCTTAAACTGTGGCTCCTATAACACAGTTCAAGTGTTTTTTTCCCCTGGGTATATTCAGACAGTTTAATCAAGAAAACAAAGTTATGGTATTATGATTAGCCAAAGCTCTTTCTAGCAGACCACTGAATACAGCAAGTCGTAACAAATGCCTTTCCAGAGACAAGAGCAAAGCAAAATATTTTCTATTCATAAAAGGAGCTACCAGCATGCTTTGTGCCATTAAAAAGTTACTTTTCAAAATATAACCAGAAGATTTATGGTCTACTAGAAAGCTTCCACTCATCACAACACTATAACTACGCCACAGAAACTTTCATGACAAAGTCTCCAGATACACAAAGAGAAAACAACATTACTTAAAGGTATGTGGAAGCCTCAGTTAACAGGGAAATGAAGCCTTAGAACACAGAATACATCTAACAAAAAGAGAACAGAGTAGACACTGTAGCTGGCTATTTGTAAAGGACCACAGTTTCTCCCTATGGATCAACACTCCCTACAAAATAAACTGTGCCTTAATTATTGCTTATTTAAAATTACACTTTTACAGGGCTATTTAGTACCTGACGCAGAAAAACAATCACATAAGGAAGCATTTATTTGAGGTTTAACATGAAATCATACAAATAAAATTTGTATAAACACAAATCCACGTCGAGTCATAACACAGATAGCAAAAGACAAAGTAAAAACAAAAACTAATTGGCGGCTATATACAGTTGGACACAGTTGTGTCTTGTACACTAGAAAGTCTTTTACAAAATAATCATCTTAGATCAACAGAAGACCAATCTTCAATGTCGTCCTGCAAGATGGGTTACTTTAGCAATCTCTTCCTAAAAACAAAAACAAAATGGCAATTAGATTTGTGCAACTCTGACAAGCTTTCAAAGGTCCACTTTCATGAATTGTTTTAAGTTCTCACTTTATTCTTTTCTTCAATAATTAAAGATCACATGCAAATTCATTGGCAAAACGCAGTTCGGGTAATTAATAAATTCACCCTGAAGTTCCCAAATGATATTAAAATAAATTTACTTAGAAAATCTGGGAATGCAGTCTTCCCATATTCACAGGTTGAACTGTGCTAGGTTCAAGGTCTACTAGAAACATCTCTAGTAAGCCACGTACAATGCTATTACAAACATGAATTTCTAATAGGCTTGTATTACAAGAAAACAAATTTCTGTGTGCATATGATCTTTAATTTATATCCCAGATTTTAAAGTTCTTGTTTTGGTTTGTAGATTTCACTATTAGCTATAAAAAGAAAAAGCAAGCATTAAATCTTAAATGAACACTTAAAATGAGGCTCCACAATTGAAATACAACACTAAACAGAAGACCAAAATGATTAAGCTGTAAAAAGGCATTTATGTACTTTAACTCCTGTAAAAAACCATTTAAGTTAAGTTTAGACACTTAATCTTCAAAAAGATTAAAAAAGAAGCCAAAGTCTGAAGTTTTCCACTTTAATCTTTACGCTGGTACATGAAGTTGGAAGAGACCATACCACAGGACAGCGTTTTCTGGTGTATGCCTTGCGCTCTGCCCGCAACGTGCGACCCCCAGAGATAGACGTGGTCAGGGTGACACACGGCCTGCAATGAAGTTCCCGCTGGCGGGTACAAACAAGGTATAATGTCAGAGTTAGAAGACAACATTCCTGTTTTCCTTAAGTTGTACCCATTTCAGTACTTTACCTGTTAATAGTTCTAAAAAAGTTTAATTATTCCTCTAGACCACCTGGTACACAAAGCAAACAGAAAAACTCTTAAGTTTTTCTGTAATACTAAAGAAAGTGAGATAAAACTTTAAAGTTAAAGATCTATAGACACTTTAGGCAAAACAGGTTCATAAAGCAAGTAAAAAATTAACAATTTAGTAAAAACAGGCTACATGATATTTTGTTTTCACTTATTTTTCATTTGTCTATTGATCTTTAAATTAAATTAGAATTTCTACTGGTGTCTTGAACTCTTATACACACCTGTTTTCTCCAACGTCCCCTTTTAGTATGGCTGGTAATTATTTTGGTGATTGCCACCCCCTCGAGATGCCTTGCCATAAGTGCTCTGTTGGCCTATTTTGAAAAAACAAAAGATTATGCTTAGCTTTTAATGAAATGGTTTCACTGTATATTTAAAAAACTATTAAATATGCAAAATCCTCCATGGCAATTAAAATAACCAGATATTTTAAAAGTCATTATAAACTAGTCACATATCACATTCTAGAATGTTTGTAATGACTGAAGTCTATCAGTATAAGCTCCCATGACTATTAAATGTCTCAAAAATTTAACTCCAAACACTTCAAGAAATAGAAAACACCCACACACACAGAGTCTCAGAATGGGATTGTACTTTAAACACCGAATTTTAGTACCATTGGTTTATGAAATTAAGTTAAATATTCTTACCACTGTAGTCTGTATATCCCTGTCCATATCCATAGTTCCCATAGTTATACCCAGTATAATCATAGCCGCCATAGCCACTATAGTTTTGATCACCACCATAGGCACTATTGTAATTTCCATATCCTTGATCATAATAGTTATTAAATCCTTGGTTCCAGTTTTGGCCCTGACCTGAAACAATGCACAATGATTGTTAGGAAACAACTTCTGACCCCCAATCCTAACATAAAATGATGCGTTCCTGTCCCTCACTCTGCAAATCTTAAAAAGGCAGAATGGATACCTATATTGCTAACTGACCAAGAAAGTATTATTACAGTTGGCATAAAAAAGGGGGCAGAAAGTCCAATTGTGCCAGTATCAGGCTTCCGAAATTCAATGAAAAATCAGGACAAAGGAGAAGACAGAGTGTTTATCTTTAAAACAAGGACTCCTGCCCTAGAAAACCTATCAGGCCAAAGTGTTCCATGTAATCTTAATTACATTTAATGGTGTTATTTTCCCATCAGTAATGACACTGTCAGAGTGGCCATTGTTTGAAGAGGTGAAACCAGTAAATACAAAAGCCCACCCACTAAGCTGAGCAGTTTCCATGTTGTAACAGTTTAAATTTGGCTTCACTTTCCTATGGGCTTATTCATATTCCGCAGTTTATAGCTTACAGCATTGAGTCATTGCCCAGGAATTAAGTCTCACCTCGGCCACGACCCCTAGTACCACCTCGTCCACCAGCTGCAGCACCTCTTCCTCCTTTTTGTTGTTGCTGTTGTTGCCTATATACCTCTTTGGGTTGTGCAACTTTGATTTCACACTAAAAACAAAATTTAAAAAGCAAACAGAATTATTACCAGTATTCTAATGTCAAGCCATTGTTTTTCTTCTCAAAACAGGTTGAGAAATTTCACTTTAAGAAAAGAAAAGGATATTGTTTATTTACTATAATCAAAATGGCTTTACCTTCCCAGAACCAATTTGATGATATCTGCTTTCTAACAATTTCTTTACTGGCTCTTCGTCTGTATATGTAATAAAACAAAATCCTCTTCTTTCATTTGTTTTTGTATCCATGGGAAGTTCAATATTTTCAATCTGAAATCAAGATACACACTCAAGGTCACCCACTAATGGTAAAAAGCTACCAAGATATTTTAGAATGCCACAAGTCCTTTTCAAGCTTCAACATAACATGTCATTCTAACGAAATAACTTCTGTATAAACCACTGCTTTATTATCCACATGAAACTAGAGTGATCTGTTTCATCTATGGAGCATTGAAAAGGGAGAGTAAAACCTTATTTAATACCATTTCTTACTCCACAGATGCCACTAGTTAATAAATCCAAACCCTAACCACACCAAAGCATCCTTCTTTTTGCTGAATTAGTTTCCATTAGACACTAGTTTCCATTATAACACGGAAAGCACCGATTAAGGTACGGTGACTGGAAGGGACTTGAGCAATAATTTAATCCCACCCTCATCGAACATTGAGTTTGCTCTGTAAGAACTGGATCAGGGATAAACATTATATAAACATATCAAATGAAAATACACGTAAACGTAAAAGCAGAGCGCACCTCTCCAAAGGCTCCAAAATATTCTTTTATTTGTTCTTCTGAAGTATCTGGGCTCAATCCACCCACAAAAACCTTTTTAGGGGGTTCCTTCCCTTTTAAAGCTTTGGCTCTTTTAGGGTCTATCAATTTGCCATCCAGCTTGTGTTCTTTCATTTCCAAAACCTAAAAGACAGATTTATTTAATCTGACAACATACAAGCAACCCTCTGAACAATTTGCAAGAAACACACAAAAGCACCACAATGCGAAACATGTTCCTACCTTATCAACACTAGCAGCATCTTTGAAAAGCACAAATCCAAATCCTCTTGATCTTCCAGTGACTGGATCTGTTTTAATTGTGCAGTCTACAACTTCCCCAAATCGAGACAAATATTCAGTCAGATCTTTCTTGCTTGTATCCCAGCTCAAGCCTCCAATAAACATTTTACTAGAAATAAAAGTTGTTTTTTAAGGTTAGCAGCAACTACAACGATTACTTAAATTCTGAAATTACGTTTACGAAATAAAAGTATAAAATAAGCATGGGGAAATACATCCTGATGTACAAATAATTTAACCCGTTTACAGACACACACGAAGACCACAAAGATCCCCAAGTTCCTCACTTATTCAAAACGGTGGACACCTTGCTCTCCTCACTGCACAATGCCAAGTTTAAACGAGGCCAACAATACATGGTAAAGATTGTTCCCGACTAGAAAATCCAACTTTCTATACTGATCCCACACAACTTAGGTTCACCGTCTTCCTCAACTATCAAGCCAACGTTCCACCTAAAAGAACTCATCATCAGACGTACTGGGAATCTGGGTACCAGTCGCCTACAGGTTCCCAAACCATAAGTTCCCTAAATCCTCCCCCTGAAAACTGCGCGGAACCGTAACACAGACACAATGAAGAGGCGGCTGCAGCTGCAGCATGGGGCACAGCGCGGCCGGCCCCTCCCCCTCGGGCCCCACGCGCGCCTGCGCACTCGGGACACAAACGCCGCCGCCCTCCGCCTCCAACCCCTCTGCCCTTCCCCCACCTCCCGCGGGCCTCTCGAGTCACCGCCCCACCTCCGTTTCCTACTTTCCTGTTCCCTCCAACCTAGTGAGGCCCAACGGGCACGCGGGGAATCGACTTGGGGAAAGAACAGGGGCAGCACGCGGCCCCCGAGGGACGAAGGGGTGCATGCGGAGCGCTGGGGGAGGGGGGAAAGAGGAGAAGCGTGCGGTACCCGTCATCCTGCTGATTCTTGCTCGCGTTGATCTTAGATCCCTCTGCAAATTCCTCTATGTTGCTGTACTCGTTCATGTCTTCCATAGCGGCTGAGTTATCGGCCGGGAAGCGCTGGCGTGCAATCCGTGTCGCGGCAGCAGCGGCGGCAGAACGTTGTATGGAGCTGGATTTAAAATGGCGGCGGAAGAGATCCGGGCGCCGCCTGCGCCCTCCCTTTATAGCCGCCCCACCCGCCAATCGGGAGGGCTGCTGGGCGGTGACGTGGCGCTGGGCCCGGCGCGCCCCCTGCCGGGCGGAGCTGGGAGCGAGCGAAGGGAGGAGTGGGGCGAGCTGCCGCGGCGCCCTCGGCCGCCAATGGGAGAGGCTGCGGGAGGCTAAAGTAGCGGGAGCGGAGGGGAACAATGGCGGCGGCACATGGGAAAGCCGGGGCGGGACCTCCATCGCGGCCCTTCCGCTGAGGAACGAGGTCGCAGGTGAAGGGACGCGGGCTTGGGAAAAGAGCGTCAGAAGAGAAAAACGAAGGGGCGAAAAGTCCTGGGTCAAAAATCCCGAGCAGCGTCACAGCCCCTCTTGCCTTGAGAGCCTTTGTCTCTGGCGTCCGGTCCAGCCCACTCCCAGCAAAGAGCCGTCAACCCCGCCTTTTTCCGCCCTCGGTCCCCCAGTGCGGAGCTGCTGCTATCGATTGGCACCGGGGCCGCGCTGCTCCGGAAAAAGGCGGACTGCGCCCAGCGCCGGTGGCTGAGGCGGCGAGCGCGCCCTGCCGTCCGCCGCGCGCACGCGTGTTTTGTCCCCGAGCTGGCTGGAAGCAGCCGAACAGGAAGCGGGCGCGCGTTGGCCCCTCCGGACAGCGGCGCGGCGCGGGGGCCTCTTCCGCTGCCGCTACAGGCGCGCGGGCCGAGGGGGAGCGGCGGGCCTCCCTGGCCGCTCGGCCGGAACCGAGGCCAACGCAGTCAGGCTGACCAGGATGCAAACGGCCTCTTTCGCTGGCTGACGGGAGGAGGGGCGCGGGCCCAGTCGGATTACTGTAAAAATGCAAAAGCGGAGGCCGTGGGCAGGGAGGGGGCTAGGTGCCGTAGAGGGCAAGGGGCACTCACATCCCCGGCGCGCCACTCGCGGGGCTCCCGTCTGCACGTGCCCCGGGCCTCTCCCGCTCGCTCAACCAGTCTGCGGAGAGCGCGGGCCCGCGCACCGGGCTCCCGCGTTCGCTTCTTTGTTCCCGCCCACGCGAGGCCCATTTTGACTGATCGGGTTAGAGGCCCTCTAGCGGCCAATCGACGTCGGTGCCATTACCTCTCCCCGCCCCATCGGAACCTCGCGAGGACCGCCCCATTTCCCTGCCCACGTGGTCTAGGCCTCCAGGCCCGGGCAGCTTGCGAGTTCAAGGTCCCTGTGCTGCGGGTTTCTCTATTTTCAGGGGCGCCGACGTGTCCTCTCCGCCTCGTGCGTCAGGCCGCGCGCGGTTGTGCGCTCCGGGACTCTTTTCGGGGCTGTCGGAAGCCCAGCAGTTTGCTGGGCGCAGCCGGCACGGCCCTCCGCCCTCCCCACCAGTAGGCCGATTCTCGTAGTAGCAGCCGGTGGGGAAATGGTTGTGCTTTCGGTGCCTGCCGAAGTCACTGTGATCCTGTTAGATATCGAAGGTACCACAACCCCGATTGCTTTCGTGAAGGTGAGGGGCGGAAGGGAGCGGGGAAGTTACTTGTGCTTTAAAACAAAAATTTTAAACTATTGCAGACCTTGCACTAGAGACACGAGGCGTGGGAGAAACGATGTGGCTTTGCAGCGGCTCTGGGATGGGAGGAGGTAGTCTGCGGCGGATTGCGGGGATGCTTTTCCTCACCGTCTTCACCTTCCCGCGTCCCTGCCCTCGGTTATTTGCAGGTGGGAAGGGATGGAGGTGGTGGTGAAGAAGGGCCGAGGAGGGCAGGTACGCCGCAGCAAGGTGAAGCGTTGTGGGCGCCGCCCGCCGGGCAGGTGTGCGCCGCGTCGACTCGCTGGTGAGCTTCCGCCTTGTGGCGGGTTGGACCTGGCGTGGCGGCGGCCGCGATCTAGTGGTCCTTGTGGCTTCTAGTCTAGTAAAATGGGAAGGCTGAAGGATGAAGATGACTTTTCAGGTACCCCTGGTGATAGGAGGTAATGGTTGCTCTTGGCCCTTTCCCACTCCTGCTCTTAGTGGCCGAAATGCACACTGTATGTTACTGGACTAGGCTAGCAAACGTCTAGATTCCGTTCATTTTCTTCGAAAAACCATGGAAGCTTAAAGTTCTTACCAAAAGCCTTCCTCCTAGGATGTCAGTGCTAACCAACACTTGTCTATACCTAGTTCACAAACTTACAACTTTGCATTAGAGCAGGTTCTTTTTATATATATATTGTATTTGCCAGGATAAGTAAATATCAAATATTAATATAATTTTTTAAAGAATTCCTCGGGCCTGGTTTTCTCTTATTTGACTTCTAGAGGTTTAAGATAAAAGTATTCACTAGAAGTGCTTGCGTGCAGTAATAACCGAGAAAGGAGGGAAAGTACAAAGTAGGAAAAATAATAACTGCTTTCTTGTAGTTTTCAAAGATAAAAAGGATTCCTCATCTTTGTGGTTTATAGTCTACAAGTCACTATCTCCATTCTGGCTTTCTCTTGCTTGCCACTGTTATCAGGAGACCAGGGATAATGACAGGACAGGTAGTTGTTATATGGTATATGTAGCGTTCTTCGAAAGTTGATTTAGGGAGTAAGATACCTCATGCAAATCAATTTTGTAACAAAACATTATGTGTCTCTTTCACCTTTTTTACCCACTATGTCTTCTGTAAGATGACACGAGCCACTTCTTGGAATCTTTGTTTATGAAAGACTTATCCTGAGATTTTTCTGAGAATAAAAATGCCTTGATGATCTAAATAGATTTTTTTTGTTTTTGATTTGTTTCTTTGGTTTTGTTTGGCTTGCGGAATCTTAGTTCCCCGACCAGGGATCGAACCCAGGCCCCTGCAGTGGAAGTGTGGCGCCCTAACCACTGGACCGCCAGGGAATTCCCAAATAGATTTTTTTTTTGGATTTGACACCAGACTGCCAAAAAATGATTCGGGGTCTTGTTTAAAGGGTAGTTTCTTGTGCCTTGTTCTATAATCTGTTATTATTTTTATTAATATTAATCTATTACAATATAATTGTCTGTTAGTTTGTTATACATTAATTTACCAAAACCAGTGTTTCTAAAAGTATGTTCAGAAGAACATTATGTTTGTGTGGCTGTTTTTAGTAATTATGCAGAAAAGGTTTCCATTATTAAATCCACTTTGGGGGAATGTTCTATATGTATTCAACCAGGTTTCTTTATTGCACGCCTTCTCAGAGCCTTTATATCATGTACACACTTGCACACACACACACACACACACACACTGTGAGCCTTAAAGAGACTAGCATGTCACAAATTTACTTGAACCAGAAAAACTTTTACCAGAGTATCTCTATCTTTTTGAACACTTTTTAAAGAGATGCTAAGTTATATGCTTCTTGGACCTCTGAGCATGGAGCTGGGAATTGGGCGATGTTTGTTCTACTTGGGCTTTATTAGTCACATTAGGTGTGTGAACTTGTAGCCCTCCTTCCTGTGGAATGGTGTAAGGAAACATTGAGTAATGTATACCTGCAGCTTGTATACTTGACTCATCCTCAAAAACTTGGTGAGGTGTGTGTACTCTTTGCATTTTACTGATAGGAAACTAAGGCTCTGAAAAATTGAACAGTATGCCTGGGATTTGAAACCAAATTGTCTGACTCAACTCTTACTCTTTCCATTATTGCACTCGATCTCTGAAATGGGAACCACAGTGCTCGTTCCATTTTCTTTGCCTGGCCTTGTGGGTGTTAAATGACACAGCTGGTATGAGAGCACTTTAATCAGTAAGAAGTACCATAAAAGTATATGGCAGCAAATTTCAATATACACCACCTCTAGGTGGTAGGTATAAGAGTGAGCCCTTGGAACAGAATAACTATAGTTGAGTCTCACTTTATCTGGGGGGTTGCTTCTACAGTCAGCGTACACTGTGAAAGTTGAGTATTTTCAAAAATTGCCCTTGAACTACCCTTAGGAAATCAGTTCTCTTTGGAGATTGATTCCGTCTTTCAGTAAGTCATATGCAGCCATTTTTCCTTCAGGGTTGAAACGTATCCCTGCTTCTTCCTTTGAGTATCAGAGGAAGTTGGTTTGGGATTAGGTGATGTAGATGAAAAATATATTGTGTCAAACTTTAGCCTCACAATGAACCATTCATGCTGTAAGAGACACTGAGGAACTGAGAGACTGTCCAAGGGAACAGAACACCTTCATTGAGTAGAATGGCAGACAGATTGCCAGCTCTGGTTATGTGTTTTTTTTTCCCTTTCTCTCTCTCTCTCTCTCTCTCTCTTTTTGCTGAGCACTTAGAGTTGAATGTGTATATGATGCAACTTAACTATATAAGATGACACTAACAGTGCTGGATATCTTATGGGATACCATAGAATCCTCCCAGTTTGGGTGCTCTGAGGACAGGCTGTTGCTCTATCAGGGCATGCCTTCAGCCTTTGGGCTCCGGGCAACAATAAACAATGTTTTTACTTCCTGCTATTATGTCTTATTTTCTTTGGTCAAATTTCTAGAAAGCGAAGGGTTCCTAGCTTGGATCATCTAATCAGTGTCACAACCAGCTAATTAATTTCTCATATGAATCAACTGATGCCTGGAGGGATATCTTTGTGAGGATCCTCACAATGTGTTGGGGACAGAGCAGCAATAGATGGTTCCCAGTGCATGCGAGTCCTCAAAGCCACCAGCCCACTGCAGGACGTGTGCCTCTGGAGTTTTTCTTTTCTTTTCAAGCGCTAACTTTGATTCTCTACAGTGGTGATCTCCCAACATTTTTTGGTCATGTACATCATCAGCAGAATTGGAGCAGGCAGGCACTACCAATAGAATTTATTGTGTACACATATTACTGTACTATTAAGTTGTAAAGTAAATTGGAATTTAAAGATGAGATTTAAATAAGTGTAAATGAATGTTATTGTATTCACTTCCCTTCTCCCCTTGAATCATCTTGCATGCACCTCACCAGAGCCACTGCTTGATCTTTGTCTGTGTGATGTAATATTCATTTTCTGACTTTGTGCATTGTATTATTCCGGTGTTTTTAGTCTGTAAGCTATGAAATAACACCATTACCAGTCCTTGGGGTTATCCTGTCAAGAACCTTCAACTATTGTTTTTGAGTTGGAGAAAATGGTGTCTTGTTTCTGAAAACGCTCTATAATTTGGTGCCTTTCCTGCCATTACATGTCAAGTTAGTACATGTAACAACAGTTGCGGCAGTTATGTTCTGTGAAGTTACCGTGAACGCCATCTTAGCAAACACTGAATCATTGCCCCTAGAGAAAATGCAGGGTTTGGTTCCTGTGAGCCTCTGGTCACAGCATATTTGTCAGCTGATCAGTACATAACCTTGTTTTATGTGTGTTTCTGTTTGCCTTATCTAATATATATCGTTGATCCATTAACATTGAACTCACTGCCAGTAGCGCTATAGCTTATGCTTTAGCGAAGCTTATGTAACACATGTTTTCTCTGTAAGGCAGCTTTCTTGCCTTTAGGAACACTAGACAGCACTTTGCTTGGGGACCATTTTAAACTGCACACTCACCAACAAAAAGCACAAAATGCGAAAAATGTGGTGCTAAGTAGACCTTGAAAAGGGTACTTGTTTAAAATATGAGAGGTGAAATAAGAAGGCAAAGCATCACATACTGGGAACATGTGCATCTGGTTTTTCACAATTTTAGCTGTTCTGCTCATGTATGTACCTGTCCTCAAAAAATTGGGAAAGTGCAGTGAGTAATGATTTTGGGGTTATAAATAAGTTTTAGTGAGTAGGAGAATTTGCAAATACAGAATCTTTAAATAATGAGGATTGGCTTCGTAGAGTAGTAGTTATAAGGATGGGCTTGGAGACTGCAAGTCTTGATTAGCATTCCGGCTCTTCCCTAAATGATCTATGGCAAGTTAGTTAATGTCTCTGAGTCTAGGTACATATTCCCTCAACTGTACTTTGGGGATATCCACCTCATAAGGCTACTGTGAATATTTAATGAATGTTTAGCCCTTGAAAAAACTTTATAAAAATAAATATATTTCCATCACTGTAAGGTCGGATCTTAACAAACGGCACCGCGAAACAGAGGAAAGCTTCAAGTGAACTTTATTAGGGAGCGCTCCCGGGCGAGGTTCACTGGTCCGAGAGAAAGGGGCCAGAGAAGTCGCACCCGGGCGAGGGTTGGGCAAGATTTTATAGGGGAAGAAGGGAAAGGGGTGTGGTGAATCTGGGAGGGCGCAGGGTATTCCTTATTTGGTGGTCTTTTCGGGTATCCTGGGGGACCGTTAGTCCCGCCCCTCAAAAGGCGGGAAGGCTGGGCTGGTTTCAAAGTCCCCAGAACTGGGTGGTCCGGAATGTCTCCAGGGCAGTTTCTGGAACTGGGTGGTCCAGAGAATTTCGGTCTGATGCAACCTGTGAATCTGATTGTGTTCCCCTGCCTCGGGCCAGTTGGCCTTACAATCACTATTTCATCCACCATCTCAACAAATCTTGTCAGGAGTAGTGGGCAGGGGTACTAGCAGGGGCGGGGGCATGTTTTTCACTTATGCCTTAGGAAAACTTTTTGTGCTTGGAAATAAAATCTTTGTAATAATTAAGAACCTCTCATTAACTGAAAGTATGAATCTGATTGGAATATTTGTCCCTAAAATATAGTAAGTGGGTCATGGTGAGTACCCTTGCCAATGGCTCTTTGTGCTTCTCAGACTTGAATGTGTTTACAAATCATCTAGAGATCTGTCTAAAATGTAATTTCTGATTCAGAAGATCTGGAAAGGAACTTTTTTTTCATTTTCAATGACATTTATTGTTTTCTTTCTAATTTTACAAGCAATATGTGTTCATTGCAGACAATTAGAAATGCATAAAGTAAAAATTAACAATCACCCATAATCTCCACCCCCCAGAGATAACCATTGTTTGCATTTTGATGCATTTCCTCCCAGTGTCTACATATTTTTTTAATGGAAGTATAATTGACCTACAATATTATGTTCCAGGTGCACAACATAGTGATTAGATATTTCTATACATTACAAAATGATCACCGTGATATGTCTAGTTACCATCTGTCACCATACAAAGATATTACAATATAATTGACTATATTCCTCATGCTAAACATTTCATCCTCATTTATTTTGTAACTGGAAGTTTGTACCTCTTAATCTCCCTCACCTATTTCACTAATCCCCCAACCCCCTCCCCTCTGGCAACCACCTATTTCTTCTCTGTATCTATGACTCTGTTGTTTTGTTATGTTTGTTCATTTGTTTTTTAGATATGTGAAATCAGATGGGATTTGTCTTTCTCTGCCTGACTTACTTCATTTAGCAAAATACCCTCTAGGTCCATCCACTTCACAAATGGCAAGATTTCATTCTTTTTTATTGCTGAATAATGTGGAACAGAACTTGATGCTGAATTTCGTACAGGTTCCCAGGTGATACTATGGTCCATGGACTGAACTCTGTAGTTAGGCTTTTTTTTTTCCTCTTAATAAATCTATTTTATTTATTTATGTATTGGCTGTGTTGGGTCTTCGTTGCTGCACATGGACTTTCTCTAGTTGTGGTGAGCGGGGGCTACTCTTTGTTGCAGTGCACAGGCAGTGCAGTGCACATTGTGGTGGCTTCTCGTGGCAGAACATGGGCTCTAGGCACATGGTCTTCAGTAGTTGTGGCACATGGGCTCAGTAGTTGTGGCTCTCGGGCTCTGGAGTGCAGGCTCAGTAGTTGTGGCACACGGGCTTAGCTGCTCCGCGGCATGTGGGATCTTCCCAGACGAGGGATTGAGCCTGTGTCCACTGCATTGGCAGGCGGATTCTTAACCACTGTGCCACCAGGGAAGTCCCTGTAGTTAGGCTTTATACAAATTCGTAAGTTCTACCTGTGCCGAGGTCTGTTAGCACTCCTCTTTTCCAGTGGCTCAGAGGAGGTGATAGAGCAGCCCAAGGGTGTAGGTGAATTAGGGGAGGTCTATCATTAACAGAACCAAAACCTCTCAAAAGTCAAGTAAATTGATAAAGGAGAGCAAGATGATGAAATAAACTGGTAGACAACAAACCATTAAGCAAGTGGCCACTTCCCCAGCTTTTGCAAGTTGTCTTCCAGAAATTGAACTGTAAAAACAACTTTCTTAATAATAGAAATAGAAAGGAGTTATGTGTACTTATAGGGAAGCAAGATAATAGGCCTGAAAATTCCTGACAGATCTCCAAAATTCCTCTGCGGCTCCCTCTTCTCCCTCACTACCACCATCTTATGTCATTTTCTAGATAATTTGTTAGTAGAAACATTTCACTGAATGTCTGTACAACAGGGACCTGAAGAATAAGGCTCTAAGTGTCCTGGCAGATGGGCAGGTGAGTAGTGCCTTGCTTTAACCTGCTGTATTAGTTCCTGTGGCTGCTGTAACTAATTGCCATAAGTTTAGTGGTTTAAAACAGTACAGATTTATCATCTTACAGTTCTGGAGGGTCACAACTCTGAAATAGGTCTCAGTGAGCTAAAAGGAAGGTGTTGGCGTGGTGTGTCCCTTCTGGAGACTAGGGGAAAACTCTTCCTTGCTTTTCCAGCTTCTAGAGGCTACCCACATTCCCTGGTTCTTGGGCCCTTCCTCTGTCTTTAAAGCCAGCAGAGTAGTATCTTCAGATTGGTCCTTCACCCTCTGACTTTGACACTCCTACTTCCCTCTTTCACTTGCAAGGACTTTGATTATATCAGGCCCAACCAGATAATCCAGGGTAATCTCCCCATCCTGAGATCCTTAATTTAAATCATGTCTTTAAAAACAGCCCCTTTTGCTGAGTAAAGTAACATAGTTATAGGTTTTGGGGATTAGGAACATGTACATTTGAGGGTAGGGGGCAGTTTCCTCTCTGCCACACTTGGCTAGCACCAACATTTCTGACTAATAGATCCCTTTACAGGTTTTTGGCTACATCAGAGTTCGGCTTTATAGTAGCTCCAGTTTTGTCTTGAAATTTATTATTTATGGTACTGGATAGGATCTATAAATTTTTTTAAAAATTGACAGTTTTTTTTTTTTTTTTAAAGATTGTGTTTCTCTTAAGGATTGTGGTGGTGTGGAGGTTGGTAAAGACAGTGTTTAAGGGACTGGAGTTTTACCTTAAAGAAAAAGATATTTGGCAAGGTTCGAACAAGACTAAGGGAAAAGAAGAGATCACAAACTGAACGTTCTGTGTTAGAAAATATGAATTAAGCAGACAAATCCTTGATCCTACAAATAATATTTATTTGAAGTAATTGAAAATCAAAATGATAAAGATATTGATTCAATTAACAGCAGAATCATGTTTGTATGCTTTTCTGACATTTGTTTAATGAATTTCTTTGGAATATCTTGATATTTTATGTTAAAGCACTTTTAGAAATAGCTAATACATTCTTGATTGTTTAACAATACTTGTAATTTACTCTTTTATGTCCTCTTATATTCTAACGATATATTTTGGAAGATAATAATCAAGAAATGTTGAAATTGACATTTTTTTTCTCATGAAAACGGTTATGTTAATTTTATGGTCTTTCTAAGAAGAGAGCTTGTGTTGTCTGATAGTATCTCCCAACTTTAGTTAAATATCCATTTGGTAAGTTTTATCATTCTGCTTTCAATATGAAACTGCTAGAAGACTACCCACAAGGGACAGCAACCACAAGCTTGCTTCCACTTGTGCTGTTTATTATTGATGCTAGTAACTGTAATTGTGTCATCTTCCCTGGCTTCATTCAGTCTAGGGATTTAGGCTTTTTCATCTTCAAGAATGGGGTAGTAGGATCTGTCATGCTTATAAGGTAGTGATGAAGATTGAGATAGAGTGCAAAAACCTTTGAAAAATATAAAGCCCTGTAGAAACACTGATTATAATGCAGGAAATATCAGACTGTTTGGTGGAGACAGAAAGTGCTTGTGAAGGGTCATTGTGGAAAAGGGGGAACTAACATTTACTGAAACCCGCTGTGATTACCTCCGCCTCTGTTCCTTATGGCCCTGGCCAGATATAAGTTAAGAACGAGATGCAGAACTTGGCTAACCTCAGAGAACTTGAGGAGGCACTGGAATGGCAGGACTGCCTTGATAAGTAGCTGTTGATGGGTTGATCAACATTCCCCAAACCTTCCCAGTTGCTCAGGATTCCTAAAGGGAGATATACCCATGGTGGTATGTGAGAGGAATTTTGTTGATTCAACTTGAGACAAGGGGAGGAGCCTTTGGAGAATCACTGTATTGGGTTTGAGTATATCATGAGGTAGATTAGAAAACACCTCCGGCCTTAATTTCTGGTCTCTTATTCGTCTACCGCCTTCCGTATCATGGCACTTGCATAATCTTTCCAGACTAATCAATCTTCCCTTCTTTTCCCTCACATTTATTTGAATACCTATCGTGTGCCAGGCTCTGCTAGGCAACCAAAATCCTTAAAGATGCTGCTGCCATCCTTAAGGAACCTAGTAAGGAAGACGGGAACATTAACAGGTTGTCTTTGCACCATCAGAATCCTTTGTGGTTTCCTCTTGGCTCAAAGATAGTTTCAACTCCTCAACTTCAGTGAATTGGGTTTTCCAACTTTCTATTCCTCTCTTTCTTTACACTTTTTTTTTTAATAGCTGAACATGCCCATTTGGGTCATGCCACACTTTCGTGCCACCACCATTCCTCCAGCTTGGGATGTCATACTTTTTCCTCTCCAAGTGCAAGTTGGTTCCATGTACTTATTAATTTAAAACATATTTATTGCGTTAGGTTATGGGAATACACAGGTAAGACCTGCTTCTGCTTTCACAGGACTTCTGTTTAAGCAGGAATTTCAAAATCCTCTCTCTCCCTCCTTTGCAGGGCCATGTATTTGCCACTGTAGCAGATGCTGCCTTGTGGTGGTGTCTGTGTGTGCTGTCTTCCAGCGATGCTGAGAGAGCTCCTTAAGGGCAGAAAGCAGAGCCTGGCATAGTACTTGCACATAAGGCATTCAGCAAATGCTTGTTGATGGTGATATGATGCATTCCAGAATGGGTCTGGGAATGGCTGGTATTGCTTCTCCCACTTCTGCTATCCCTGCTATTTCAGATTTCCTCAAGGTGATACTTTTATCTTATTTGCACAGTATGCAGTTTAACTGATGTATTTCTAGAGTCTCATTAGAATATTCATTGACCCAAGATTTCTAAAACCTCTTAGTTTTAGAGAGAGAAGTCAGTTAACAATGGAAATTAAAAACCATAAAAAAATTTTGATTAACAATTAAATTTAAGTATTTAAAGAGCTAAATATGTTATTCTGTGGAAACTTGTATCTGTTAATGTGAGCATAGAGGGAAGTGTTTTTTCCCCAAAATTTTTCCTCAAAAATTAATTCACACTTGTTATGAATTGCAAACATTACAGAAGATTTTAGTGTAGAGAATGAATGCCCTTTCTGCTCCTACCACCCAGCAATAGTCATTAAGAGTTTGGTGAACATTCCTCCTGATTTTTTTCCCTATGCATACAGTAAAGTCACTTAGATCCTTGAAAGAAATGTAGTCACATTGACCCCCAAAAAGGTACCAATTCTAATAAATAACCCCTGTTTTGAAAATACATAGATAAGCCTTTATCTTGCTCAGATAAACTTTTAAAGGATATCCTGTGTTTAGCTCTGAAAAGTCCTACCTTGTCTGATGGTTCTTAAAATTTTCCATCCTTACAGCTCACCCCATGTCACCCCTTCACTAAAAAAAAAAAAAAAGTATTCTTTTTACAGTAAAAGCTTATTTTTGTATAAAACTTTAGATTTTCACATTTATTAACTCACTTAATTTTCAAAATTGGTTTTGGTTCAGGTAGGGGTCATAAGAGGGGTGGAAGCCAAGCCACCCTGACCCTCTTGCACCTGGTTCTCCATCACCTTTCTGCATTGTGTGGAAAGTTGGTAGCTCTGTCCTCAGAGGCCCTACTGGAAACTCATTGGACCCTTCCCAGGGGACTCCATTTCAGAAGCATGGATTTCTTTTCAAACACAGAATTCTTTAATACAGAAAAGGGTTCTTTGTCTTCTGGGTATGTACGTGAGCGGTTCATTTCTTAACTTGATTTTCTTTTCAATGATTCATTATGTGACCTTCTAACAAGTTCCTTTTCTTAAGTCTAAAAAGTGTGGAGCTGATACCCTTTACTGAGTAGAGAGAGACTAGCACATGTGGTTTGGAAACTAGTGGTAATCCTGGCAGTGGGGCCTGGGTGGGACTTGAGAGAGGAGCTCATGGTTAGATCGGTGCTTGGCAGCTAACGTGGTGTGCTCCGAGAGGCTGGCTGACTCCTGCCCCGGACCTTGTGTGGGTCCAGTAAGCTAATTAGATCCCTTTTCCTGGGATGATCGGGTTCTGGGGATCTGACTCTTCAAACTAAAAAAAAAGACCTGTTTGATAAACTATAACCATAGTTTCTTAATTTATGCTTAACTTTTATGTGCCTTTGTGAAATGGAGGAAATAAGGGCACTTGTTTCATAGAGCTATTATGAGGATTGAAATGACATAATTCAGGCCATTCATTAATCAATTCATTGAGTAAATTTGGAGTGCCTTGGGAACAGTGGCAGATGGTGAGAAGTGATAAGATTCTGGATGTATTTTGTAGGTGGGGCTAACTCATTTGCTGATGAATTGGTTGGATGTGGCATGTGAGAGAAAAAGGAGTCAAGCACGACTCTAAGGCTTTTGGCCTGAGCATCTTGGCAGGATGGAGCTGCCACTTACTGAGATGGGGGAGATGTGGGAGGAGTAGGGTTAAGGGCTAGAAGCAAGAGTTGAGTTTCAGACATCCAAGTGGAGATCTGGGGTAGGCAGCTGGAAAAAATCAGTCTGGAGTTCAGGGAAGAGGTCCAGGCTAAAGCTATGGATTTGAGGGTCATCAGCAACAGATGGTATTTAAAATCATGGATTAGATGAGATCACTAAGGATTGACTGTAGAACGAGTGCCTGGAATAGTGAGGGCTTAGTCAATGTTGGCAGTTATTCCCACTATTACTACGATTACTCATATTATTCCTACTTATTAGAACTGTTACAGAACTGCCAGGTGAACCAAAATCTCTCATTCTTTTTAGTACAAATCTCTTTGAGAAAAATGGTATTAGAAGTTTCTGTAGAGAATATATTATCAGTATCCAGGGATTTGGATGATCCTAATGAGTTGTGCTCCCCGAAGTCATTCACCCCCAGAGCTGGATAGGCTCAGGCATTAGAATTCAGTAGACCTGGGGTTGAGTCTAGGCTTTACTTTGTACCAGCAGTGAAACCTTTTTTTTTTTTTTGGACAATAAAATGATTTTCTTTTATCAAGCAATATTCTGTTAAAATAAAACAGCATTCAAGGAATTTAATGTAACCCAGTAACATACTTCATATTAGCATTCACCCTCAATATTAAAACATGTGGCATTATTATACAGTCTTCAAATGTACATCATAGTCATTTAGTCTGTCATGTCTTATTAGAATCTGCTTTCAAAAACGGTGATGTTCCTAATTGGAAATACAATATTGATTATACGATGATAAAATAAGCCAGCTGTAGTGGGCTGAATGATAGCCCCCCAAAAGATATCCATTTCCTAATCCCTGGAACCTATGAATATTAACTTACTGGAAAAAAGGAGTATTGACAGAGATGGAGAAATCACCCTTGATTATCTGGTGAGCCCTAAGTTCAATGCCAAGTGTCCTATAAGAGACACAGGGAAGATAGACGCGCAGAGAAGGAGGAGGCAGTGTGAGCACAAAGTCAGAGATTGGAGCGATGCAGCTACAAGACCAGAAAACGGAAGCGGCGAGGAATGGAACCTCTCCTGGAGTCTTTGAAGGGAATCAGGCCCTGTCAACATTATGATTTCAGATTTTTGGCCCCCAGAACTGCAAGAGAATGTTTATCTGTTTATGTTTATCTGTTTATCTGTGATGTTTATCTGTTGTTTTCAGCCTCACAGTTTGAAGTCATTTGTTACAGCAGCCATAAGAAACTAATACAACACTATTTAAGAGGTGCTTTTGGGCTTCCCTGGTGGCGCAGTGGTTGAGAGTCCGCCTGCCGATGTAGGGGACACGGGTTTGTGCCCCGGTCCGGGAAGATCCCACATGCCGCGGAGCGGCTGGGCCCGTGAGCCATGGCCGCTGAGCCTGCGCGTCCGGAGCCTGTGCTCCGCAACGGGAGAGGCCACAACAGTGAGAGGCCCGCGTGCCAAAAAAGAGGTGCTTTTTTCAAGTTTAATTATTTTTAAACAATATGAATGATAAATAAGAACTTTAAAGAGATCTCCTTTTTTTTTCCATGGGCAAACCACATACATTTATTTGATTGGATTTTAGATTTTTCAGATCAGCCTCTTCTATTAAATAGCATCATGATTAAAAAAGTACAATAGACTAAGATGCAGTCTGGAAGACGAACATATAAAAAGGAAAATAGAGATCACCATATCTTAACCATTCGGTAATTGCTCAGCAGTTTAGTGTATTTTGTCCCAGTATATGTGTTCTACATATATATTTTCTGAAGTTGACCCTATTCAGTATAGAGTGAAACCTTTTTGAGCCTCAACTTCTTCATCTATTCAAAGGGGTCACCTTGCAGAGATGACAGGTGGATTCAAGGAAGTAAATGTCAGTTTCTTCCCTGTCTTCTCTGCTCATAGGGACTTGGACTCCATCCTAGAGCCAGTCAGGGTTCCCTCTCTGCAGCTCATGAGATACTGATATTCTTTCCGTCTCTGTGCTTCTTTTTAAAACCTTATGCCAACTACTAGCCCCTTGTAATGATAACCTTCCTTTGTGAGATGTGATTCATTGCAATTAATTAGATTATAGTTTATCTTTCTTGAATTACAGTTTAATCTTTTTTTTTTTTTTTTTGTGGTACGCGGGCCTCTCACTGTTGTGGCCTCTCCCGTTGCGGAGCACAGGCTCCGGACGCGCAGGCTCAGCGGCCATGGCTCACGGTCCCAGCCTCTCCGCGGCATGTGGGATCTTCCCAGACCGGGGCACGAACCCGTGTCCCCTGCATCGGCAGGCGGACTCTCAACCACTGCGCCACCAGGGAAGCCCGAATTACAGTTTAATCTTCTTAATGTGATTTAGAAGACACCTGTCTTATGAGCAACACATTTTATTCTTTTTGAATGCAGATTATGAAATCTAATGTTCATTCCTTAAACGCTTCAGCTTTCAAAGGGGAACGGCTATGTCTCTGCTTACCCCTTGAAAATAGGGACAGCAAAGTTATAATTTCTGAGCCCCTGTGGCCCTTTGTAGCAGCCAGAGCACCGAAACTTCTTTTTGGTAGCTCCTAGTATGGTCTTCAGGAAGGATATTTAAGGAGTAATTCTAATACCACAACTGCTGAAGCACTCTGATGGATGGCATGAGCCACTCCAAGAAGTAGTAAATTTTCCATTGTTAGAAGTGTTCAAGCAGGTACAGATTTCCGGTTATGAAACAAATAAGTCACGGAGATGTAATATATGACGCAGTGACTAGAGTTAATGATACTGTATTGTATATCTGAAGGTTGCGAAGAGAGTTAATCTTAAAAGTTCTCATCACAAGAGAAAAACTTTGTTTTAACTGTGTCGTGATTGATGTCAACTAGACTTATTGTGATCATTTCACAATACATACAAATATTGAACCAATATGTTGTACACCTGAGACTAATATAGTGTTATATGTCAGTTATATCTCAATTTAAAAAAGACTATACTGATTAAACGTAAAAGCTTCTGCACAGCAAAGGAAACCATAAACAAAATGAAAAAACAACCCACAGAATGGGAGAAAATATTTGCAAATGAAGCTACCAACAGGGGATTAATCTCCAAAATATACAAACAGCTCATGCAGCTCTATGTCAAAAAAAGAAGAAACAAAAAACAACCCAATCAAAAAATGGGCAGAAGATCTAAATGGACATTTCTCCAAAGAAGACATATAGATGGCCAAAAAAAGCACATGAAAAGATGCTCAGCATCACTAATTATCAGAGAAATGCAAATCAGAGCTACAATAAGGTATCACCTCACACCAATCAGAATGGCCATCATCAAAAAGTCTACAGGGCATTCCCTGGCAGTCCAGTGGTTAGGACCCTGCGCTTCCACTGCAGGGGGGATGGGTTCGATCCCTGGTCGGGGAACTAAGACCCCACGTGCTGTGTGGCACAGCCAAGAAAAAGAAAAAAAAAAGAAGTCTACAAACAATAAATGTTAGAGAGGGTGTGGAGAAAAGGGAACCCTCCTTACACTGATGGTGGGAATGTAAATTGGTATAACCATTATAGAGAACAGTATGGAGGTTCCTTAAAAAACTAAAAATAGAACTACCATATGATCCAGTAATCCCACTCCTGGGCATATATCCGGAGGAAGCTCTATTTCGAAAAGATACATGCACCCCAGTGTTCATAGCAGCACTGTTTACAATAGCCAAGACATGGAAGCAACCTAAATGTCCAGCAACAGGTGAATGGATAAAGAAGATGTGGTATATATATGCAATAGAATATTACCCAGCCATAAAAAAGAAGAAATAATGCCATTTGCAGCAACATGGATGGACCTGGAGATGATTATACTAAGTGAAGTAAGTCAGAAAGAGAAAGACATCATATAATTATCACTTATATGTGGAATCTAAAAAATGATACAAATGAACTTATTTACAAAACAGAAATAGAGTTACAGATGTAGAAAACAAACTTATGGTTACCAGCGGGGGAAGGTGGGGAAGGGATAAATTACGAGATTGAGATTGACATATACACACTACTATACATAAAGTAGATAACTAATAAGGACCTATTGTATAACACAGGGGACTCTACTCAATACTCTGTAATGACCTATATGGGAAAAGAATCTAAAAAAAAGTGGTTATATGTATACGTATAACTGATTCACTTTGCTGTACAGGAGAAACTAACACAACACTGTAAATCAACTACACTCCAATAAAAATTTTTTAAAAATCTTAAAAAAAAAAGACTATACACTTTCATTGTAGAAATAAATATGTCAAAAAAAAAGGGGGGAGGGGGTTTTCCCCTAGGTATCTCATGACCCAGAGAAAACCTTTGTAAACTTTTATGTCCATATTCTCTTAGATTTTATCTGTTAGACATTTCCGAAGATACGATTATGCTCTATTTTTTATTTAGAGAATGTGATTTGTTTTTTTTTTAAATTAATTAATTAATTAATTTTGGCTGCGCTGGGTCTTCGTTGCGGCGTGTGGGCTTAGTTGTGGTACGTGGGATCTTAGTTCCCCAACCTGGGATCGAACCTGGATGCCCTGAATCAGGAGCATGGAGTCTTAACCACTGCACCACCAGGGAAGTCCCAAGAATTGTGATTTGTTCTTAAGATCCATCAAGCTACTTGATTTTCCTTTGCTTTTTAAAAAAAATAATTTTTGGCTGTGTTGGGTCTTCGCTCCTGCGTGCGGGCTTTCTCTAGTTGCGGCGAGCACGGGCCATTGCGGTGGCTTCTCTTGTTGTGGAGCACAGGCTCTAGGCACACGGGCTTCAGTAGTTGTGGTGCGTGGGCTCAGTAGTTGGCGGCTCACCGGCTTTGTTGCTCCGTGGCATGTGGGATCTTTCCGGACCAGGGATTGAACCCATGTCCCCTGCATTGGCAGGCGGATTCTTAACTACTGTGCCACCAGGGAAGTCTGTTCCTTTGCTTTTTATCCTCTGAGATTAATACAGAAATAATAGCCCACCAATATTGCCTTTGTGTTGTTTAATTTTCTGGCTGGAAAAATATTAAGTTCTCAAATACTATAAATCATTTGCACTGTGTGGTTCCTTTGGAAGCCTTTTAAAATAGTTTCTTTAAATAGCAGTAGTATTACCCATTACTTTTTTATTACCCATTTTCTTCAAAGGAGACTTGAGTAAATATTATAGCAACAATTTTATTTTTATTGATTCTATGACATTTTCATTAAAACAGCCACTTGACCATAAAGCAACTCCATATTTGGACTTCTGAACATTTATGAGGCAACTTCTTTAATTAGATCGTCAGAAATATTGTAGCCCTAATGGAGCTTTTTCAGAATGCTGTCGTTGAGCTGTGTAGAATAATAAATTTCTGCTTGCAGAGTATCCCATCTAACATTTAGTGGAATTTAATCATAGTCCCCTGAAAGACAAGTACTCTCATTTAGTTCTGTAGCCTTTTGTTATATGTACAACTGTAACAACCCCATAGGTGACTGGTGAACTAAAAATATTTACATGCTTATAGAATCCTGGGTTTATTGTAGCATTTTTACGTACTATAGAATTCTGAAATTATCTATAAATGGATTGTAACTATAACTGAAGTTAAAGTATTTATCATCACAGTTATTTCTGGAATTAATTTTAAAGCCTGAAAATTTTCAATGGGCAGGTTTGGGCAATAAGTACTAACTTTAAAAAGTCTATTTTTAGAGCATTCTTACCTGGTATCGTAGTACATATCAGGCTATGATATAATTATTGCCTTTTAAAAATAAGCAACTTGAAGGCATTTTTTTTTTGCATGATAGATGCTCAATAAGTATGTTTAAAGGATGGATAAAATCTTCAGAATTTAGTTATTTGCCCCATGTACTTTTATGTTATGCAGTAACACTTTTGCACTAAAATAGACTGTTCGATCTGCTAGCATGCCAATTCCAGTTATACTAAGTTCAAGCTTCATTGCCCGCCTTTGTGTATTAGTGCAGAGGGGAGTTTTATGGATAGAGGAAAGAGGCAAATTGGATGACCAGGAGTTCTAAAGTAATTTCTAATTTCTAAAGCTTTTCCTAAAAGTTTAGAATTGTTTGAAATCTTGACCTTTTATTTTGTGTGAGTTCTCTGAGGAGAGGGTCTCTGGTTTATAACTCTGTTATCAGAAATGTCTGGCACTCAATAGGTCCTCAGTAAATGCTGAATGAATGAGTTGGTTGTCTTTGTGATTTATCTCTGGGGACTTCTCTGCAATTATTTATCATCAAATTGGGGTAAAGGTGATCCTTGCCCAGTTTAAATGTTTGTGCTGGAGTATATAATTAGTGGTAAGGTACTGGGTGCTTTCATCTGATTATCTCTAATGACTGCAGTGACTTTGCTTGGTATTGTCATTGCCGTTTAGCAGATGAGAAAACAGGCTCAAAGAGGATAAGTTACTTGAACACAGCTAGTAAAAGCCAGAGGTAGGACCCCAGCCTGGCATGCTGCCTGTAGTCTGTACTCTTTATCTGCTCTCCCACAGAGATTAAGGACCTGGGCTCTCAGGATTAACAGGTTCTTCATGAATTGTTCTTGGTACCAGTAAAGCTGGATATAGGAAATTCAACTTTGTGAAGCACAAAGTAAATAATACAGCACTGCATGCGTTTAGAAATTTTTTGAGTACTTCAGCTCTTCAGTTACTGGGTGGCCCTGAATCTGACCAAAAGTTTTCCCTGGGGAATATTCCAGTTGCTTAGGAGTTGGGGAGTAATGGAGGCTGGGCGCTGGAGAAGGACCAAATGAGAAAGGTGTAGGACGAGGGATCAAAGGTGGCTTGTTTGTTTTTTAATTGTAACCCATTTAAAACAAGCAAGGATGATTAATGTAATGACTATGCACCGACCACAAAGCTAATTAAACCTTCATATTATGTTTGTTTCAGATCTTAAAGAAATAGAACATTACAGCTATAACCGAGTCCCTTAGCACATCCCATTTTGTATTAGACTTTTATTCATATGTTAGAGTTTATATTCATGTTGATAAATACAATTTTAGTACATTCATTTTTAACTGCTATGTAATGTTTTAGAGTATGAATATACCCGTTTATTCTCTAGCTGATGACGATTTGGGTTGTTTCCGGTTATTTTGCAGCATACCCAGTGGGACAGTAAACTTTTTTTTTACTTTCTTCTCTGCACATGTGTGTCTGCCTAGGAGAAGAAGTGCTGTGTATGTGCGCCTTCGGTTCTGCTGCATCTTCTCAGATAGCACTCTCAAGTGGGGGCGGGTTTGCCACAGTGCATGAGTGCAGGAGAGATGCTAAGTGGGAGAAAGCAAGGAATGAGGAGGGGCATGCTGAGAAAACCGAGTATTTCAAGAAAATCAGAAGTATATCAGCCCAGTAAAAGGAATCTCTTGCAGAAAAGGAAAGCTGTCAATCTTGGCTCTTCATTTTCCTTCTTTAAGATCAAAAATGAGATTTTATGGAGCTTAAACAAAGCTTTTGTGTCAAGTATGCTGAAAATTTTGTCTGATCACACTGTTCTGAATCTGCTGAGTGATCCATTACTTACTGGAATGCACCATGAGAACAAGCAAAATTGAATGGCTTCTTTTTTTTTTTTTTTTTTTGCGGTACGTGGGCCTCTCACTGTTGTGGCCTCTCCCGTTGCGGAGCACAGGCTCCGGACACGCAGGCTCAGCGGCCATGGCCCACGGGCCCAGCCTCCCCGCGGCATGTGGGATCTTCCCAGACCGGGGCACGAATCGGTGTCCCCTGCATTAGCAGGCGGGCTCTCAACCACTGCGCCACCAGGGAATCCCGAATGGCTTCTTTATTTTTACTGGGGCAGGTGAAATTTGAAAAACGTATTGTGAAGAGAGGTAAACACTTCAGTCCTACCATTTAAAAAAAATCCCAAATAACTTTCTTGTGTTGTATATTTTCCTTTGGGAGTGCAATTTAAGTTGAACTTAGAATTGGGTCTTCTGAAGTGTTAAAAAAATTCTAATTATGGAGCCAAGCCTTTGTTCCAGTCAGGGAAATTCTATGCACACTAAAAAACATGGTTTTATTCATAATTATCTATTAACTATGTCCTAACCATGTCATCCCCCAGGCCTGTTAGCAGGAAATAAAATAAAAAGTTTTCTGCCAGCTTCCTCTTTTTTTTTTTTAATTGAAGAATCGCTGACTTACAACATTAAATTAGTTTCAGGTATACAACATAGTGATTTGATATTTTTATACACTACAAAATAAGGATAAGTCTAGATTCCATCTGTCACCATACAAAGTTATTACAGTATTATTGACTATATTCCCTATGCTGTACATTGCATCCCTATGCCTTATTTATTTTATAACTGGAAGTTTGTACCTCTTCACCTACTTTGCCCTTCCCCCCACCCTCTCTCCTCTGCCAGCTTCTTTCTTTTTTTGCCCTTGTTCACTCTATTGTAGCAGTAGTTAAGAAAATCTCATGGTGCAGAAGCTTGTAATAAGGAGGAAGTGGAAAGGGAAGAGAGTGAGAAGACACAGATCAGTGGTTTTCAGCACAAAGCTGGGTGGTGGGCTGCTACTGGTTAGTACTAATCAGAAGAAACTGGGTGTGCCGTTTGGCACAAATGACCCTGCAGTAGCACATGCTGGCGCTTAGTGAATTGGAGCCCATTCTTATTTTTACATTTAGTGAGCCCTCTCTGCAGGGAAGAGGATTGCTTGTCTCCAGGGCCTTTTGCACACTACGGGAGTCTTTCCCTACCCACACTGTTCTCTCTGTGTGTAACATTCTCTCCTCTAGTCTTCTCCAGGTTAGTCCTATCCACCTTTGGTGGTTCTCAGACTTCTTATTCTCAGGATTCCTTTACATGCTTAAAAATTTCTGAGGACCCAAAGAACTTTTGTTTATGTGGGTTTTTTATATATATATATATATATATATATATATATATATATATACACACACACATATACATATATGTGTATATATATATTTTTTTAAATAAATTTATTTATTTATTTATGGCTGTGTTGGGTCTTCGTCGCTGCACATAGGCTTTCTCTAATTGCGGTGAGCGGGGGCTACTCTTCGTTGCAGTGTGCAGGCTTCTCATTTCAGTGGCTTCTCTTGTTGCGGAGCTCAGGCTCTAGGCATGAGGGCTTCAGTAATTGTGGCACGCGGGCCCTAGAGTGCAGGCTCAGTAGTCGTGGCGCGCAGGCTTAGTTGCTCCACCGCATGTGGTATCTTCCTGGACCAGGGCTCGAACCCGTGTCCCCTGCATTGGCAGGCAGGTTGTTAACCACTGTGCTACCAGGAAAGCCCTGTGTGGGTTATATTGATCAACATTTACCATGTTAGCAATTAAAACTGAGAAATTTAAAAATATTTATTCATTTTAAACAATAAACCCTATTAATTTGTTAACTTTAATAAATAATATATTTTTATGAAGAATATTTTGTTTGTTTTGGAAAACATGGTTAGAAGACTGTTTTAGACATTGTTTTACATTTTATAAACGGGCTAGGAAGATGGCTGCATTCTCATATCTGCATTGGGTCTGTTGTGATATCACACCTGTGTAGCCTCTGGAAAACTATTGTACACTCCTGAAAGAATGAAAGTGAAAAAGGCAAATAACATCTTAGTATTTTTTTGAAAATAGTTTGACCTCGTGGAGCCTTCTAAAAGGGTCTCAGGACCTCAGGGGTCCTGAATCTCACTTTCAGAATCATTGCTTTAGATCTCAGTTCTGTTGTCACTTCTCCAGCGAAGGCTTCCCTGACCTCCCTCACTAGGTCAAACTTTCCTATTATGCCCTAGTAGTACTGTGTACCTCTCGTCTGTACCATTTATTAAAGTACCACCTTAACTTTAATGTCTGTTTCTGCTACTTGGCTCCTTGAGATTAGGGATCACGTATGGGTTTTGCGCACAATTATATCCTCAGCCCTTGCCACAAAGGCCTGCCTTGTACTGGGCGCTTGGTGCATATTTAAATAAATAAATGAGTGAATCAATTTAAATAAACAGACTTCTTGGATTCCACTTGATTATAGACTTTCCCTTAAAATGTAAGTCCTTCTCTGAATTGTGTACCTGTTGTCTCTATTCAGAGCATGTATTTATTTTCTGTTTTTTCAGACTGACTATTGCTAAGACTGTTGCAGGGCCATTACACCCTGGATCTGTGCAGCATTCTGCTCATACTTTGTCTCACCCATTGCACCATGTTACAATTCTCTGTTTACCTTCCATCCCCCCACTAGATTCTTCAGAAGCTTATTGAGAAAAGGGATTGTGACTTGTTTATCTTTTCAATCCCCTTCTCCATGCTGCAGTAGCATATCTTAGTATATAGTAGACACTAATATTTTCCTGAATGTGTCAAATTGGATTTGAAAAGATACATACACTACAATTGCAAGTAGATGTAAAAATTTTGACCTAAGAAAAATCATGTTCCCAATGCATGGATTACTGACAGGTTATTTATTTCTGAATTGTTTTGCACATCAGAATACATAGGGTAATTCTGTAGGTATTCTGATTTCCAAGAAAGAATCATCATGATCAGGTGTTTTTTTAAAACATTTGTGGACTTCCCTGGTGGCTCAGTGGTTAAGAATCCACCTGCCAATGCAGGGGACACGGGTTTGAGCCCTGGTCCAGGAAGATCCCACATGCCGCTAAGCAACGAAGCCCATGTGCTACAACTACTGAGCCTGTGCTCTAGATCCTGTGAGCCACAACTACTGAGCCCGCATGCCACAACTACTGAAGCCTGTGTACCTAGAGCCCGTGCTCCGCAGCAAGAGAAACCACCAGAATGAGAAGCCTGCACACTGCAACGAAGAGTAGCCCCCGGTCACCTCAACTAGAGAAAGCCCACACGCAGCAGCGAAGACCCAACACAGCCAAAAATAAAGAAATTAATTAATTAAAACAACAACAACAACAAAAACATTTGTCATACGTGGACATCATTCTGTCACAAGATATTTGGGTTATGTGCATGTCCCAAGTACTGTGGTGTGCAATGGGGATGTAGCTGTGAGCAGGGTATACTTGATCCCTACCCTCAAGGATGTATAGTCTAGCCATCTGGTTTGAGTCAGCAAACTTTTTCTGTAAAGGACTGAATACTAAATGTTGAGACTTTGAGGGCTATATGGTCTTGGTTACAAGTACTCAGCTCTGCATTGTGGCCCCAAAGTGGCCATAGACACCCTGTAAACAAATGAGTGTGGACACATTCCAATAAAACTTCATTTACAAAAATGGGAGAAGATTGGATTTAGCCCACAGGCTGTAGGTGCTGACTCTCGATCTAGTTCATTTGTTTCTCAGTCTCCGTCTGACTCCTATATCCGGAGCACCAATTTTCATATTTTCAATGAAATTTTCATTGTCTTATTTGCTAGAATTAGCTAAGGTGAGATTGTTGAAGAACTTGATCTCATGCAAACCACTAAAGCTAATTCTTGTTGTTTTCTTTTGCACTTTTATCCAGGACATTTTATTTCCTTACATCAAAGAAAATGTTAAAGAGTATCTGCAGACACATTGGGAAGAAGAGGAGTGCCAGCAGGATATCAATCTTTTGAGGAAACAGGTTGGGATATTTCTATTCCATTGCTTCTACATTCCCAAGGGTGTTAGAACTGAGGATGCCTAAAGACTTAGAATATTCTCTGAGCATATTTTAAAATAAGTGCTCTGGATTCACAGGGCACGGACGTTGTAGTGACTTGCCTGCTTAGGAATTCACAGTACCTAATTAAAACGCCAGATATAATGACATCAGTGGCAGTTTGTTGTCTCTACAATTGCCTCTTTCTGGAGCTATTTCAGTTGCATAAAATATCATGTATTTATAAAACTAAGTCATTTCTGGGTGGAATGCAAAAGGGTCTTGTGCCATCTGATCACATTTTTCATTAATGTCTCCAAGTGATAACACCTCATCACCTCATTCTCCACTCTTTTCTCCTCATGGCATGAGCCCCTGCTGCCCCTCCACAGAGTTCCTGGGCCCTCACATACCTCTCTCCCCAGCTCACATTCAGCCCAGCCTTCATACCTGCCTTCGCCTTCGTTACATGTACTTTGTTCTACTTTGATCCCTCCCCAGTTTTCAGTCTTTCTCCTTCCACATCGTGTGCTGTGGAACTCCCGATCTGTTGTTTTTCTTATTAAAATTGCTTCATTGGCAAAGGTCTTACATGCTATGCAGAGCTAACTCTCTGGCTTTTCTGAGTTAATTTTCTACATTGGACAATGTGGAAGGCTTTCTGTAAATTCTATAATGTTAGAAGTTAGGATTGGAAAGAGAGTCACATCCTTTGAGGCATGGGGCATTTGGGTTTGTTGAATTTTCTAGATAACTCAGGGTTAGTCTGAAACACTCCCTTCTTTACCTTTTTTTGTTGTCTCAACTCTTGTTGTTGAAACATACATACATAATCCCTCATTGTAGCATATAAATAAATCATTGAGTCTTTAGGAATTGTACATATGCATTGTCATAGGCTAAACAGCTTCTAAATAGCTATTAAGGTTTTGCAAGATGTGGGAGATGGCAGGAGACTGAATGTAAACCAACCCCAGACATTGTTTCACTAGTTTCTTTTCATTGAATTCCAGGCATAAACTAATTTCACTGAGATTTTCTTTATTTCTTCCTCAGTTAGTTATAGTGCAGAGAAAATGATCTGATTTAATTGAAGTTCTGGTTTGTTGATCCTAGTAAGTGAGTCAACAAACCAGGTCTTATTATAACATTTTATCATTTTGTGCTATCTCTTTTCTCACACACAACATACCTCTTGGTTTAAGTTTCAGCTTTAGTGATACAGGAAAGGTAAATTTATTAATTATAATCCAGTTTTTTTTAGGAATCATTCATATCAGTCCCAAAGCGTAGGATACTTTAATTTTAACACGGCTCGGTGCTAATGGTGGTTGGAGAAAGTTGGTCTGCTAGTTTTCAGGTATCATTTAAGGCATCTTTTTAAAAATGAGTAAGAAACAAATTTTGTGTTGTTTATGATTTAAAGGCTGAAGAGGACTCCCACCTGGATGGGGCTGTTCCGATCCCAGCAGCATCCGGGAATGGGGCGGATGACCTGCAGCGGATGATCCAGGCCGTGGTAGATAACGTGTGCTGGCAGATGTCTCTGGACCGGAAGACCACGGCGCTGAAACAGCTGCAGGGCCACATGTGGAGGGCGGCATTCAAAGCTGGGAGCATGAAAGCAGAGTATGTAACTCCTCAAGTGACTCTAAACACTTCACTAGCCACCAAAGCAAATACATTTTCCACTAGTCCTCTTTCTCCAGTGTAAGTTGCATGATTTGCCAAGTAGATAAAATCAACATTCTTTTTATTCCAACAAGTGAGTGAGTTATTTTGTTTTGTTTTTTCAAAGCTGGGATAAAGCATTTCACCCAGATAAATCCCCCAGGCCCATGTCTGGCTTTGTGTGATGGTTGGAGACTTTTAACTCAAGTCTAAAACAGCTTCCTAGATGTAAATCAACTATACTCCAATTAAAAAAGGAAAAAAAAAACCCCCACACAAAAAAAACAGCTTCTTAGAAAATGGCAACTTCCTTGAACTAAGTCATATCTGATCCTTAGTGTATGAGTGACAGCACTGTTGGGCTGCTTCCCAGGATTGAAAGTTAGATTACCTGCTTTCTGCTCTGTTAGAGAAGTAAGAATGCTATAAAATTATGCACCCCGTCACTGTGGGGTTACTCAGTGTCAGCAGTGCCACTCTGTTCTGTGCTCTTACAGCAACTTCCAGATCTCGGAGTCTTGATTGTGGGGTTCCTAAGAGCACTCCTGCCGAAGGAGACCCGTGAGTCCTATGTTGCTATATTAAGAAATCTTAATAAGTTGCTGCCACTAAGGATTTCAGGGCATTGCCTGATGTAAACCCTAAGATCCAAGACTGTTACTAGCTGCCTATATTTATTTTGTTTTTCTGTCAACTGAGATGCCATTCCTTACGTACTTTACAAGGGGCTTCCACCTTTTAAGGATGCTTTAGAATTTCAGGATAAGCCAGTGATGTGGAAATAAATATCAGTTAGTTCACTTGGTAAAACACTCAAAGTATTGGAGTCAGGAGATGATGCTCACAGGAGTTAGCCCGTCCTTCTCCTGGTTTTAGTTCCTTAATTATAAAACCAAGGACTTGAAATAAATCATCTTTGACTTCTAAGCCCTGCTTTGGAGCAATAACAATCTGCAAATTCAACATGGACTAATCCTGTCTCTGAGTGCAAAGTAACATACAAAGTAACAGTTACTGCTTGTTTTGAACTAGTAGCTAATCCCTTTTCTTCATTTTGTTCAATGTTGTTTCATCCAGTAGAAGACTTCTCTGACATTTTCCAGTTAATCTTTTATAGATGACTGGTTCCACATCCCAAGTTGCTTGTACTTCTCTTTTCACCCATCTCCTGTGATGTTGTCCACTGTAGAGTTGGTGAACAAGACTGTCAGGAATCTTGCTGATTAGCTAATGTGAAATGGTACATGTCTGTTAACTGCTTTGTTACATAATTTTTTTCCTGTATAGTAAAACCTAAGGTTTTCTTAGTTCTCAAGAAACGTAGTTCTGTTTTCTAGCTAATCAAAGATTAATAGCTTTGAGCCTCCAAACATTTTTTTAATTGTTCGGGTGTAGATCTTTCTAAAAGCATTTCCATGCTCTCTTAAGGCACGCTGGACATAATTGAACCTTTTCTCGTCATGAATTATATCAAAGGCACACAATAGTACACTACTATTGTTGTTTGCTTTTTTGAATTTCTTGGCAATTCAAAAAATCCCTTTCTCAGGGAACTGTATTCAGTATCTTGTGATAAACTATAATGGAAAAGAATCTGAAAAAGTATATATATATATATATATATATATATGACTGAATCACTTTCCTGTATACCAGAAACTAACACAACATTGTAAATTAACTATACTTCAATTAAAAAAAATTCCTTTCTTATTTTATCTCTTTTTCTGTAATCACTTTTTACTGTCCTTAGTGTGGCTGTCTGTCAAAAACTCTTCTCCCCTCGACCTAAATTACTGCTTCTAATCTACTGTGACCCTGGAACTCTGGGGAAACGCTTATTAGATCTGCAGGAGTTCACAGTCTCATGGAGGTGCTTTTCCTGGCCACCATTTGGACACAAATAGAGAAACTTGTGGCAGCTATTTGACTGGTTTTCATTTGGCTGGATAACATGTTCCTTCATTTCAACTTGGTGGTCTTCCCTCTAGGTTCTTTGAAGATGTGGTTCCAGCAGTCAGGAAATGGAGAGAGGCTGGAATGAAGGTGTATATCTATTCTTCAGGGAGTGTAGAGGCACAGAAACTGTTATTTGGGCATTCTACAGAGGGAGATATTCTTGAGGTAGGTTACCCGATTACTTTGTTTTTTTGACACCATCAAAGCATAAAACAGTGAATGTGAGTGCTAAAGTTATAAGCTAAGCAGCATTCAGATAATTGCATTTACATATGCTATGCAGGTTGTAAAAAAGAAGTGGAAAAACTGGGGAATACATTGTGGAAGGGTGAAGTATAGCTGTGGTACCAATCTTTGCATCAGGGGTTCTTAAACTTTGCTGTGCATAAGGATCACCTGGGGAGTTTGTTAAAAATGTAGATCCCTGGGCCCTGTTTCCTGGCAAATCTATATCAGAAGGTCTGGGCTACGGTTGGGAATCTGCATTTTCAAATATCTACCCTAAGTGATTCTGATGACAGTAGTATTAGAACCATATACATATATATATATATATATATATATATCTCACAGATAAATAAGACTTAAGCTAGCTTGTAAATCAGCTATCTTGTCAGTATTAGAAAATCATCAACCCAAAGCAAAGGAAACTAATGGCTTCTTTTGGTTGTTTAAAGTATTAGGTAAGATGTAAAAGAGTGGCACATGCCACTATCCCTCACAAAAGGGCACACAGACTTCTTGAATGCAGGAGACTACATGGTGGATTCATTTGTTTCTGGTACTTTGGAGAGAGACAGATTTTATTTTAGCAGATTCAGCATTCTTCTGTAAGAGAACTGGGCATGTTATTACACAGTGATTACTTAAGGCCTCCTATTAACATTCCTTGTACCTGAGAAAAGTCTTGCTAGCTTTTCTGTCCCACAGTCCCTACGTCCCCTGGAAGACAGGGTAGTCATTGGAAAAAGGGACTACATTTAGGACTTTAAAAAGAAATGCTGACTAACTGAATACAGGCTGAAATTAGTGATTCACAGTAGTTTACTCAGCCAACTATTTTTTTAAAATAAATATTTATTGACCCTCTACCATGTGCAGAGAACACTTTGACTTTGGAGATTGTCATAGTCTCATCTTACTTTCCTGCTTTTCATCTTAGTTCTAAGTCAAATATTAAATCAGTAGTAAAACCCTTTAATTGCTTGTTAACTATTCTCCTCTGAATACAGATATAAGCTTCTTTTCTGCTCTCTCTGATGAAATAGACAATAAGGTGATAGTAGACAGGACACAGTAATTACCCTCCGAGTTCAGTAATAAAACTTTATTCTACACTTGCTTAGTGTGAGGCAGACTTCAGAGAGAAAGAAAATATGCAAAACAATTATTAACTTTAAAAATCACAATATTAATATTACCTTAATTTATCTTTGTTAGGCTTATTTTTAGTTTGTGAAAAGTTCTGAAAATATTCGAAAGATCACATCATAATAGCTGATCCTAAATGTGAACTTATTTTAATGACTGTTGGTTAAATTAGTAAGTTATATATTTGACCCCAATTATTTCTAAGATGTCAAGGGTATATATGAGCTCTTGGGTAGAATTTAAAAATGTTTTAATTAGAAAATGAAGGTTTCTTGAAAGTAAAGTAATAGCTTACTAATTAGGCAGGTTAGAGAAATCTGGTCATTCTGGGATCAAAAGGACAATGTTGAGAACCTTTCATCGGGTGAAACCCAGTCTAACAAGTAGTTTGAGTGAATATAGTGTTTTAAGGATAGGAAGTAGGGCATATATATTTTAAAAGATTTTGGATACAAAATTAATGCTAATGGAAGAAGGCCAAGATTATAAAATGATCTTATATACATTGAATTGGTAGTTTTCTTTTTCCAAATGTTTATTTCTATAAAACCTTAGTTTATATTTACTTTTTGTAGCTTCCATAAAATTCTCTATGAAGTAGACTTACAGGGAATATTTGTTGAGTGGATGAAGTCACTATGATTGTCGAGTAGTTCAGAGAAAAGGGATGAGAGACAGAGGGGCTGGGTTGCATGTGTGTTAGTAGCATTGTTCTTTCCCCTTCTCTGTGTCCAGCTTGTGGACGGTCACTTTGATACCAAGATTGGACACAAAGTGGAGAGTGAGAGTTATCGAAAGATTGCCAGCAGCATTGGGTGCTCAACCAACAACATCTTGTTTCTGACGGACGTTACCCGAGGTGAGTAATCTGACTTCTTGCACTGTACACTCCAGGGTGGGAGCCGAGCCTGGCACTGCACACGCTTTGCCTTCGTAAAGAAAGTTTATGTGGGTAGCCCTGGAAAATGAAGCAGGTTTATAAAAGAAAACAGTGAAACAGCCAACCCACCTCCCTCTCCATCTACCCATCCTTGGGGGAAGTGGCATTGGAAAGATGAATTTTTCTCCTTTTAACATGAAATGGGGAGATAACAGGCACCCAGCGGTAAGGGTGGGAAGGAGCATGCAGCCAGGAGTATGAGGGTGGGTGTGTGGCCAGTCCAGCACAGTCAAGTCACAGGGGACCTGCATCAAATGTACTTAACAGCAGTGAGATCAGCTATACACCCTCAGCAAAAAAAAGTGAGAGAGTGAGAGAGAGAAGTCTGTAGTTGGAGCGATTTTGCCTCATTTTCCTGCTGGCTGATGAGCACTGCCCCTCAGCGAGGAGGAACCTCATTTCTCCCTTCCCTCAGATGGGCTCAGGCCCTGGGCGCCCCTCATGTTGTAACCTCAGCCTCACTGCACACGGATCTCATGTTTAAAAATTGGCATCTTTTTTACCCAGCATGGCCCTCTTTATATGATATACAGTGCATTAGCACATGCATTATCACTGTAAGGAGTGAATGTATGAAACAGCACATACTGTACAGTATCGGCAATTTAAGTGATTTCAAGAGCAGGTTTTTTTGCGGTACGCGGGCCTCTCACTGTTGCGGCCTCTCCCGTTGCGGAGCACAGGCTCCGGATGCGCAGGCTCAGCGGCCATGGCTCACGGGCCCAGCCGCTCCGCGGCATGTGGGATCTTCCCGGACCGGGGCACGAACTGGTGTCCCCTGCATCGGCAGGCAGGCTCTCAACCACTGCGCCACCAGGGAAGCCCTCAAGAGCAGTTTTGACCAAACGTAAAGCATACGCTCAAGCATCTATTTGTATGAGAATATGAGTCCTCCAGAGAATTACAGAAGGAACCGGTAGTGAAGACGGAAGCAAGCAGCAGCAGGCGAAGAGGTCGGGGGGTGCTGGGGGAGGTGGGGGGTCCCTGCCCCTGGCTGGCGAGGCTTTCCCAGACTCCCCCTGCTGGCTGCAGCCTTTGATCTTGTGGTCATTTTCCTTAGAGTCTGTGCATCTCTCGGAGTCCTACTTTGGTGTATTTGTAATTGCACTTGTGTTGGAGGATAATTTTACTTCTTTGTGTTTCTTCCATTCATCTTGGATCATAAGTTTTACCCTTCGTTTACCCATAGTACAGGGCTTTATGTACAGTGCAGCTGCTCTGATACACTACATCTATTTCACCAGGCTCAAGAAGGGAAGTAGGGAAAAGGAGCGGAGGGCAGGGGCACTCTCCTATCTGGTGGCTCCGAGGGACTCCTGGGCCCCGTGGAAGCAGCTTCGGCAGTCTGTAGTTGACATTCCTCCCTCCAGCCCTTCTGTTCAGTTGTCGCAGAACTAGAGTCACTCCCACTCACTGGGACTTTTCAGAGATATCGCCCAAAGGCAAACCCAGGCTGCTGGCAAAGGCATCTTATCTCTGCTAGCGTGGGTGAATATATTCTTTGTCTGCTGCTTTGGTTTATCATGTTAGGTACAATCTGTAGGCATATAAACAAATATATACTAATTTGTGAAGCAGTTTAAAAAAAATATCTTAACCAGCATAGGTCATCTAATGTCTTCAAGAAGTCATAATGTGTGTTCCAGAGAAAGAGTGGTAGACAGGCTTAATTTTACCTGACGTACAGTTGACATTCAGTAACCGCTAACATCTTTGTTAAATTTCAATCCTTGGTGAATCTAGACTGGAATTTTTTTTTTTTTTTTTTTTTTTTTTTTTTTTTTTTTGTGATACGCGGGCCTCTCACCGCTGCGGCTCCCGCTGCGGAGCACAGGCTCCGGACGCGCAGGCCCAGCGGCCATGGCTCACGGGCCCAGCCGCTCCGCGGCACGCGGGATCCTCCCGGACCGGGGCACGAACCCACGTCCCCTGCATCGGCAGGCGGACCCCCAACCACCGCGCCACCAGGGAAGCCCTAGACTGGAATTTTTGATCTAGGGAGATGGTAGCAAATCACAGCCATTTGTTGTTTGGAATTTTGAAAGCTCAGTAGATTTAGCGGAGACCTGCCCCTGCTACACGTCCTGGTTTGGGTCAGCCTCAAAGTGCAAGGTTCTACAAACTGTCATCTTATTTTTCTGCATCCTGGAAGGCTTTGCATTTGCGTGTCTTAACTGCACTGAAGGTGAGAGACAGACGCGTGGACACACAGCTTCAAGGTTCACTGTGTAACCAGCTGGCCAGGCTACACCTATGTACCAATAGCCATTTCACCTGGCCTCTGCTTTGAACTGTCAGCGTACTGTAAATGTTTGCCTGTCATATTTCTGTGTATAAACCATTTACTGATTCAAAGCTACATTTTACCCTCTTCCTTGAATGGCTTTTTGGGGCTTTGAGTGGTGGGCTGGGGAGGTCACTTTACTATCTGTGTAGATAAAGGTGTGAGGAATGATAATTTAAAGACCTCTTGCTTTGTTTTGCTCCTTATGCAAAGGAAATAGGTCTCTTTCTGGTGAGTTTAGCTGGTTTAACCTGTGAATTGCTTTTCTTTAGTCATTCACGTAAACAGGGCTGTTGGAGATGAAAATCCATGGTTTGCCCTATATTTAATTCCGCTAGGATTTTGATCGGTGAGTGTCTGCAGGCTTAGAATTAGAGATCTGCTTTGTGGCTGGAGCTCCCCACAAAGTCAGCCTGTCCCAAGCATTCTGGGATTGAATGCATGATTCAACCTGTGATCCCCAGACTCTCGCCTTATTCCCTGCTTTTTGGTTACCGCTAATAATTGTAACCCCTGCCCGAAGACCACTTATAGTTTTTTCATATTCTTGTCTTTAGCCACATTTTTTTTCTAGTTGCCATCAAAGTACATCATAATTTCAAGTCTTTCTCTTTTCACTTAAGCCATATCCTTAGGTTGCAGTCCCAGAAATTATTCCTATTCTCTTTAGAGACTAGAGATAATCTCCAAGTTGTCTCTCCCTTGAGTCCTCTGCAAGGAGGTTTTATTCCTGCCGTTCATCTCCTGCCAGCCCCGCTCCTGCTTAGGCAGTAGGGCCAGACCTGGGCTCACCTGTAGCTGGGACAGGGCCAGGCACCTGGCTACCTGCCTTGCTCTTTTCTATTGTCTCTGATCCTGTGTTTTAGTAGCACGTGTCCAGACTTCCACTGCCAAGGCAGAGTGGAAGACTAAGTTGATATCCCAAATAATACTCAAATATAGAAGAGAGAACTGAAAGACTTTTCCCTTTGGAGGGAAAGAAAAAAGAGGTCCAGGGTTTGAAGTCAACAAGTATTATTAGATAAGTGTCTCAATAATATATGAAAAGAGCAAATAGATGCTTAAGGACGAAAACTTGCCCCACGGTGATCTTGGTAAGAGGCTGAATGTGGAACGGCCACTAGTAAGTCCCACATGGATCGTGATGACTCAACGTGGTTGAGATCCTGGGTTGCTGGTCCAGAGGACTGTGCTTGAGGCAGCCAGGCTGGGAACTTGGGGTGCGTGGAAGGCAATGCCTTTGCTGCTGGAGTGAATGGCATCTGCAGAATTTGCCAGAGGTGGGGATTTTGGAGCACTATTTTTGCTCTGGGAGGTGACAGTCCTTTCATAGGAGGTGGGTAGGTGGAAGAGACAGCTCTGCCCCATTTACTCTTTCTTAGTACTGCTGCCCTTTAATTAATGCATTCCGTTGCTCTGGCTGTTTTCCACAGATTGAGAAACTACTGGGGTTTCTTATTACACCAGATCTGAATTGCAAAGAATGTGTTTCAGATTCTTCCCCAGTTTTGCTCTATCTGCCCAAGTATGCCCCATCTCTGTGACCACAGACCTGTGTCCTGTGCCCATTCTCCTACTGTTTGCACATGTACTTTATGTCTGCCTACAATTCCTCCTCTCTTGCCAGTTTTCCTTCCTTGAAATTTCTGATCAAAACTTACTATCTGTGCAGAGGAGTCATTTGTTAAATTGCAGGTCCTAATTCAGTAGTTGCACATTGGGGAACCTGACATTCTGTATTTGTAACAAGCTTCCACGTGATTTCCACACTGCTGGTCCAGGGACTACACTCAGAGCAGCAATGCTCTAGAGCAGGAGTTGGCAAAATTGTTCGGTAAAGCAGGGGATCCCCAATCCCCTGTTAGGATGCGGGCCGCACAGCAGGAGGTGAGTGGCGGGCAAGCGAGGGAAGCTTCATCTGCTGCTCCCCGTCGCTCGCATTACCGCCTGAACCGTCCCCCACCACTACCCCGGTCCGTGGAAAAATTGTCGTCCATGAAATCAGTCCCTGGTGCCAAAAAGGTTGGGGACCACTGCTGTAAAGGGCCAGGTAGTAGCTGTTCAACTCTGGTCCTTGTAATGCAGAAGAAGCCACAGATAGTACATAAGTGAGTGGGTGTGACTGTGTTCCAATAAGACCATGTTTACAAAAACAGGCGGTGGGCCATAATTTGCTGACCCTTGTTCTAGAGCACAGACCACAGAGTCTGACACACGATTTCAAATTTCACCTCTACCACTTGCTAGCTCTCAGTTTCTGCATCTGTAGAATGGAGACCTCAGGGTTGTTGTGAAGATGTAGATGGGAATGGAAGTTCCAGGAAAGCAGGAACTTTGTTTTGTTCGCATATCTCTGGTCCTAGAATAGTACCTGGCACATAGTAGGTGCTAAATTAATACAAGGTATTAGCTATTATCTTTCAGATGGACACAAAATGAGGAGGGGTACATAACCCAAGACATATTAGAGATATCCCCTCAAATACATAGCTTACTTAGTTTCATTTGACTAGTCCTGTTTTTACTTCCACGCAGTCACTGATCTTAAAACACGCTTAGTCCAATGAGGAGAGAGACAACAGGTAATAACATGTCAAATCATATTGTCTTGATAGGACTAAATACAGGGTGTTAATGGAGCACATAGGATGTTCTAATACAGATGGTAGTAGCTCTAGAAGATAGAATATTTGAGCTGAATTTTGAAGAGTAGGAATTTGCCAGACAAAAAAGATGGGCAGTCTAGCCAAGGGTTGTGACATGTTTGGGCTCCAGGTGTGAGAGTAGGTATTTCAGCCTGATTAGATCCTGGGATTCCATTTGCCCCATATCTGTTTAATTGGTATTATTCCTGACAGCCTGTCCTTTGGGAAACAGCTCAGTTCTCTGTAGGACTGATGGGAGGGAATGGAAGAAAGCTGTGGACATGGCTCTGTCTTTGTGCATTCATAAGTACTTAATAAAGCTTAGAAGTCTAGGACACACTGCCCTCCTTGTCTGTCAGTACAGTTAGTTATGCATTTGAAAAAAAATTTTATGGAAAAATTAAAAATTATATAAAAGTATAATAAGTCCACCCCCTGTGCTTGTCTTTTAGCTTCAACAGTTACCAAATCTGGACCAGACTTATTTGTTACATTCCCACATCCCTCTGATTATTTTGAAGCAAATCCCAAACATCATATTCTGCCATTTCTGACACATATTTGGATTTTCGCAGAGGCCAGCGCTGCTGAGGAAGCTGACGTGCACGTAGCTGTGGTGGTGAGACCTGGCAATGCGGGGTTAACAGATGATGAGAAGACTTACTTCAGCCTCATCACGTCCTTCAGTGAACTGTACCTGCCTTCCTCAACCTAGAGGAGGAGTTCTAAGGAAGACCAAACTGTCTTCACAGAGTTGTCCCTGTAGTCTAGTTTTATTCTAATGGTAAAAGTAACTTACTTAAAAAATACATACATACACATACATAAGGTATGTGTGTGTATGTTCAAATTACCTTTCACAAGCACGTAAGTGGGAAAAAGAATCTCAGTTCATTGAAAAGGAAACTTATTTAAAGATGATGCTTTATATGTAGAAATTGTTTGAAACCACAGCTCTAACCATTATTGAGGGCGAAATATAGTTGATAGAAGAAATTACTACTATACAGGTCAAATGTGTTATGTTTATCAAGTCATGTACCAAAATAGAAAGGTAGGTTTGAGAAGTTACTCAGAAGCCTGGTTATTTTAAAAACTAGAAGTATTTCGAAGACATTCCTAGTAATAATCTACTCCTCTTTTAAATTGTGAGTTAGAAGATTACAGCAACTGAATTTCAAGCTATTAACCTTCCCTATTTACAAATGAGAAAGCTATTTGTTTCTGCTCCAAAAGAGAGCAAAGTTGGGAAAGGAAACTCATTTGAGTCTTGATTAATCATATATCTGTTACTTAAGAAACTTGCTAATCGTTGTGGTACCCACAGCAAGCAGTTGCCTTACCAGTGAAAAAGATGCACTAATGTAACAGCTAAAATAGAAATGTGCTTCCTAATGTTTAACAAAACAGTCCTAACCCTGCCACTTATCACAGATTTCAGAGTTAACCTTGCTAACTACTTCTTAGCACAGTTTGAGAACATATGTTAACTGCTGTTTACTATTAAAAAACAAAAGGTTTGCTGAAATTTGTCCATAAGACCTAGAAGAGCCCTAATATCTAATGTTTTCTCTGAAATGGATATGAGAAATGTAAATTTTATAACAGCATTATTTATCCTAGTTCAGCCTAATAGGATGTCATGTCAATTTCATGTGGTAATTAATAAAAACATTTTCTTCTTTGCTCAGTTGTTGTTTTTTTTAAATAAATTTATTTATTGTATTTATTTATTTTTGGCTGCGTTGGGTCTTCGTTGCTGCGCGCGGGCTTTCTCTAGTTGTGGTGAGTGGGGTCTACTCTTTGTTGCGGTGTGCAGGCTTCACATTGCTGTGGCCTCTCTTGTTGCAGCACGTGGGCTTCAGTAGTTGTGGCTTGCGGGCTCAGTAGTTGTGGCTCGAGGGCTCTAGAACGCAGGCTCAGTAGTTGTGGCTCATGGGCTTAGTTGCTCTGCGGCATGTGGGATCTTCCCGGGCCAGGGATTGAACCCGTGTCCCCTGTGTTGGCAGGTGGATTCTTAACCACTGCGCCACCAGGGAAGTTCCTTCACTCAGTTTTATGTAGGTTTGCTTACTGCCATAAGCAGAAGAGAAACTGAAGAGAGATTGGACAAATAAGAATTTTAGTTTAGTTTTTTGCCTTAATCTTGTGTGTGTTTGTGATATGTGTGAATATGCATGTGTGTGTTTTAATGGAATGCCAGTAGAAAATCACTGACTATCATTTGAGTTTTATATACATATATATATATATATATGGCTAACCTTAGTGGTTATTATTTCATTTGGATAGTAAACATTCAAGATATGAGTAGATTTCTTAGATTTTTGAGAATCTTATATTTGAGGTATATAAGATAATGCTTGAAGGAGGCAATTATTCTCCTAATTAATCAAGAAAAACTAATGAATCCTGGAGGAATAATTTTGGGGATGCTTTGAATAAGGAAAAGGAAGTAGCCTTGCAAATATGAGAGGACAGGGAATGTAAAAGATTTTATGTTGACAGTTATTATCTTCTAGTAGCTAATGAAGAAATCTAAGGACTATGAAGATACAGAAGAGTAGTGAAAGGGGAATGAATATACGTAAATCTTAGAAATGGGAGTAATTTGTAAGTGATGGTAAAGCCCAAATGGTAATTAAAGGATGAACTTCATATAGTTTCTGAAAAAGTTTATGAGAAGGCGAAAGAAAAGGGGTCTCTTAATGATAGTAAATGAACAATTGGAAAATTAAGGAAGGAAAGAAAGAAAATTATGCACCAGGGACTAGATTAGAAAGGAATTAAAGGAAAAGGAGGATGCTCAGTATCTAGCCAGCAGAGAATTGAGCTGGAGAAGTATCTTAGTCCATCTAGGTTGCTGTAACAGGATTCCAGACACTGGGTGGCTTATAAACAACAAAACTTTATTTTTCACAGTTCTGGAGGCTGGGAAGTCCAAGATCAAGGTGCTGGCAAATTCAGTGTCTGGTGAGAGCCTGTCTCCTCACACGTGGCTGTCTTTTTCACAGTAAGCTCACGTGGCAGAAGGGGTAAAGCAGCTTTCTTGGGCCTCTTTTATATGGACACTAATCCCATTCATGGCCCCAAAGGCCTCCCAAAGGCCCCACCATCAATACATCACCTTGGGGGGACACTAACATTGTCTACAGCAGGAGACATTTACTATCCATGATAAAAAAGGTACCAGAAAAACTGTAGTTTATACTGAGTAGCTGAAGATGGAAATAGATTAAAAAATTAAGAGAAAGTTGCAATATCAGATTCAGTTCCTCAGAGTGGGCTGTGAAGGAAGGGAAAAAGAAGGTGAGTGGAATATTTCTGAGGTCTTAGGAAACGCATTCATAATTAACGTGATGGAAAAGGATCTTAGGAAGAACTTGAGTCATAAAGTAGGCTGGTCATGAGGAAGGGAAAAATGCCTAGAGAGTGGGTAGTGAGCTAGGAGGTGAGTCCAGTTCAAATCATGATCCTTAGTAAGGGAAAGGGGAAAAAATTCTCACCTCTGCAATTTCCGGAAACAGACAAAGTTACTAAATTTTCTCAGCATCTTGTCTGCAGAGAATGCAGGGGACAAAGGTCTCTTAAAGTTGTGGCTCTTGTTATTTCTATTTGTTAATCCAGATCTGCCTTAGTTGTGCTCTTTCCCTCGGGGGCACTGATTTCCAATCTTGGGTCAAAACCCAAGTTGGTTTCTTAGAAGAGAAGCCTCAGGCGTCTCTAATCTTATCAGCACTTCTGTGGTAGCAGGGCTTTCTGTTTGGCCTTCTGCAAGGCAGGCTTTAGTTGCTAAGCCCAACTGGTGTCCAGTTCATGGTGGCGCAAGAAGTTGAGAGCCCAACGTTTTTCACCAAGACAGGTGCACAGCAGGCTTTGCCCAGCAGATGGTGCTGTTTCTCTAGAGACTAGCAAGTGTGAGCCCTCCCCAGACACAGCAGATGGGAGTTAGGAGGTAGCATTAAGAGAGGAAAATGAGTATATTTATTCTTAAAAACCATAACATGGGGCTTCCCTGGTGGCGTGATGGTTAAGAATCTTCCTGCCAATGCAGGGGACACGGGTTCGAGCCCTGGTCCAGGAAGATCCCACATGCTGCGGAGCAACTAAGCCCGTGCGCCACAACTACTGAGCCCCCATGCCACAACTACCGAAGCCTGCATGCCTAGAGCCCGTGCTCCACAACAAGAGAAGCCACCGCAATGAGAAGCCCACGCACTGCAACGAAGAGTAGCTCCACTCGCTGCAACTAGAGAAAGCCCACACGCAGCAACAAAGACCCAATGCAGCCAAAAAAAAAACACCAAAAAATCATAACATGATATTGCAAAAGTCAGAGTAGTTTTGAAAAAATGGCAGTAATCCTGAATGAAATCTACCCACTAATATTTCTCTTCCCCCCTTGTTCCCTAAGTCACATTTTAAAAAAATCAGTGATTTTTGGATAGCTGGTTTTTCCAGCTGCAGTGTTAAAATGGACTGTTTTGGGGTTTAAAAAAAAACCCATTGGAGTACAAAGTTGAATGTAATGTATGCCAAAAGAATTTGTAATTCCCAGCACCCAAGCCTAGATGGTAAACTGCTGTTATCCTCAACTTAATATTTAAGAATAATTTGTAGTTTTTGTCGAAACATTGGAGTAACTCTAACAGAAGTAAAATTCACTCTGCTTGCAGATTTTACCTAAGTTATTCATGCAAATATTTATTGAGCATCTACAGTATGCTATAAGGGGACAAAGTCCCTCCCTACTCTCATGGTACATCCATTTTTGGAGGGAGCAGTCAATAATAAACAGCAACAGAAAATTAGACACCAGTAAGTGCTCTGCAGAGAAACTAGGGTAGAGTGGCTTTTTACAAAGGGAATGTAAAGAACGTGACATCTAATCTAAACATAAAAGAATAGATATTTGAGAAACTAGAAGGAAGAGCATTCCATGAAGATGGAACAGCATGTAGTAAAGATCTAGGGCAAAGCTTGGCCTATTCTAGGAATTGAGAGAAGGCCAGTGGCTGGATGCCATCAGAGAAGTGGGCAGAGCCAGATCATTAGGGCTTGGTACCACGGTAAGGAGTTTGGGTTGTTTTCTAGGTGTGGTGGGAAGCCACTGGAGAATTTTAAATGGAAGATGGCATGATGTGATTTACATTTTTCAGGGAATTCTCTGTTGGATGGAGAATGGATTATAGGTGGGCAAGAGTGGATGCAGGAAAACCAGTTAGATATATCAGAGTTGAATGCCAAGGCAGAAACTGCTTTAGGTATTTTATTCAGAGAGGGGTTTTAAAGAAAGAGCGAGACATTTACAAAATTGATGGGAAGGACTAGAGTAGTAGTAGTGGGGGGCTACTGCTGGGCTACGGAGCTGAAGGATTCCCACAGTAGTTGAATCCAGAGCTCAGGAATCCTGCCATCACTGACACTGTGCCTCATATCCACAAAGCTGGCCAGATACTGGAATACCAAATTAACCCTTACAACTTCCTCCAAGCACTGGTACTCTGTGACCTCGCTTACCAACAGCAATACCAATAGGAAGATTGCCTCTGTCTTCCTTCTCTTTACAAATATTGTGCTAGTGCTTTTAACTGGCAGTAGCTGATTCTAACCCAGAACTCTACATGTTAGGGTGTCTGAGACATGTTTTTAGGTTTATAACCTCCAGTTCATGAATAAAATGGTGCTTCAGAGAGACAGTTTGCTACATCTAAGATAGAAGGCTATTGCAGTAATAAAGGTAAAGGATAGGGGTGGCTTGGCTTAGGGTGGCAGAAGTGGAAATATATGGAAGTGGACACATTCAGAGTATGTTTTAGAGGTGACAATGATAGCACTTGTTTATTGATTGGATTTGGTAGGATAACTTCTAGACTTTTAGCTTGAGCAGTTGGATAGGTGGTGCCACTGACATAGCACGTAAAGTGTGAAATGCCAGGGTAAACGTGACCAACAAGCAGTTGAATTTAAGTCTAGAGCTGAGGGTCTTGCCCTGGCTGGAGATCAGATTTGTGAGCTCATTGGCCTGGAGATGCTATTAGAAGCTATGGGATGTGGGCACATAAGAAGAGACTGTTGATAGAAGGCCTAGACAGAGCCCTTAGTCTCCAACGTTAGAGATCAAGCTAAGGAGAGAAACCAGCAAAGGAGATGGAAAAGGATTGGGCCTGGAGGAAGGAAAATCAGGAGAGAAGCATGAGGGCCAAATGAAGAAGGGGGTGCTCAAATGTGTCAGTGCTGGTAAGAATTCAAGTCATTTGAGAATAGCAGTGGCCCTTGGATTGGACAAATGCAGTCTCGGTGGAGTGGTGGGAACAAAAGTATGATTAGTTTAAGTTGAGATAATATGAGGTCTAGCTAAAGATTTATCAATTTTGTGGATCTTTTCAAAGAAGCAACATTTGGGTTTTTTGCTTCTCTATTTTATTTGTCTCTAATCTTCATTATTTCCTTCCTTCAGCTTGTGTTGGGTTTAGTTTGCTCTTCTTTTTCTAGTTCCTTAAGGTTCTCTATTTTATTTGTCTCTAATCTTCATTATTTCCTTCCTTCTGCTTGTGTTGGGTTTAGTTTGCTCTTCTTTTTCCAGTTCCTTAAGGTGGGTGGTTAGGTTATTGCTTTGAGATCTTTCTTATTTTTTTAAATATGGTCATTTATAGCTGTGAATTTCCCTCTGAGTACTGCTTTCACTGCATCCTGTAGATTTTGGTATCTTGTGTTTTCATTTTTGTTCATCTTGAAGTATTTTCTAGTTTCTTTGTGATTTCTTCTTTGAACAATTGGTTGTTTAAGAGTGTGTTGTTGAGTTTCACATATTTGTGAATTTTCTAAATTTCCTTCTGTTATTGGTTTCTAATTTCATTCCATTGTACTTGGAGAACATACTTTGTATGATTTTGATCTTTAAAAATTTTTTTGAGACCTGTTTTGTGGCCTAACATATGGTCTGTCCTGGAGAATGTCCTCTATGCCATGGAGAAGAGCATTGTATTCTGTTGTTAGGTGGAGTGCTCTGTAGATGTTCACTAGGTGTAGTTGGTTTATAGTATTGAGTCTTCTGTCTAGTTGTTTTTTCCATTGTTAAATGTAAATGTGGAGTATTGAATTCTCAATCTATTATTGTTGGACTATTTCTCCCTTTAATTCTTGTCTGTTTTTGCTTCATTTACTTTGGTGCTTTGTTTTAGGTGTATATATGTCTATAATTGTCATATCTTCTTGATGGATTGGCCCTTTAACATTATCATGAATAAACTTTTTTGTGTCTTGTAACAGTTTCTGTCTTAAAAGTCTATTTTGCCTAATGTTACTCTGACCACTCCAGCCCTGTTTTGGTTACTGTTTACATGGCATATCTTTTTTCATTTTTTAATTTTCAACCTATTTTTACCTTTATTTTTATTTTATTTTTTTTTGCGGTACGCGGGCCTCTCACTGTTGTGGCCTCTGCTGTTGCGGAGCACAGGCTCCGGACACACAGGCTCAGCGGCCATGGCTCACGGGTCCAGCCGCTCCACGGCATGTGGGATCTTCCCGGACCGGGGCACGAACCCACGTCCCCTGAATCGGCAGGTGGCCTCTCAACCACTGCACCACCAGGGAAGCCCTATTTTTACCTTTAAATTGAAAATGTGTTTCATGGAGACAGAGTATAGCGGATTATGTTTTAAAAATCCATTCTGTCAGTCTCTGCCTTTTAATTGAAGATTAATCCACCACATTTCATGTAATTACTGATAAGGACCTACTTCTGTCATTTTGCTATTGGGTACAAACTTGTAACTAGAAGATGAATAAGTTCTGGAGATCTAACACGCAACATTGTGATGATAGTCAACAATACTGCATTATATACTTCAAAATTGATTTCTATATTTCTTATATCTTTTTTGGTCCTCAGTCTTCCATTACTGACTTCTTTTGTGTTAAAGAGGTATTTTTTAGTACACCATTTTAGTTTGCTTGTCGTTTCTTTTACACTATATTCTTGAGTTATTTTCCTAGTGGTTTCTCTGGGGGTTATAATTAACATCTTAGTTTATACCAATCCAGTTCTAATTACTACTACCTTAATTTTAATAGGATATAAAACTTGGTTCATATGTAACTCCATCCCCCCCACACTTATGTTGTTGTCACAAATTACATCTTTATTGTGTGCCTATCAACACAGATTTATAATTATTTCTTTATGCAGTTGTCTTCTAAACCAGATAGGAGAAAAAAAAGGAGTTACAAACAACAAACATATTTATATTTTCTTTTAATATTTACCTGTTGTATTAGTTTTCTAGGGCTGCAAAATACCACAAATTGGGTGGCTTAAAGCAATAGAAATTTATTCTCTCACAGTTCTGGATGCCAAAAATCTGAAGTGAAGGTGTCAGCAGAGTTGGTTCCTTCTGGAAGCACCGAAGCACTGAAGGAGAATCTGTCCCTTGCCTCCTAGCTTCTCATGACAGCTGACAACCCTTAGCAGTGCTTGGCATGCAGATGTATTACTCTAATCTCCATCTCACATGGCATTCTCCCTGTGTGTCTGTGTCTTCACATGCTGTCTTACAAGTAGTATTGGATTAGGGGCCTACCCTACTCCAGCATGACCTCATCTTAACCAACTGCATCTACAACAATTCTATTTCCAGATAAGGTCACATTCTGAGCTATTGGGGATTAGGACTTCAACAAATCTTTTTGGGGAGACACAATTCAACCCATAACACCAGGAATATGTCAGAGCTTTTCAAAGCCCTTATTTGCCGAAGCACCTCATTCTCCACTCTTTCCTCTCAAGCTTTTTGGTTAGTCTGTCTTTTGTCCCATTTGTTATCCAGTGCTCCCGGTAACTGTGACTAATACATTGCCTTTAAACGTTTTTTGACAAATGCCCCTGGGCAGCTGCCTCAACACTGGCAGAATTCTTAGCTCGGCAAGATAAAGGTAAACTCTTTGAGCCAGTCCTCCAAGGAGCCACCAGGCAGATGGTTATGCACTGAATTGTGATTCCAGGGCTCGCCCCCTCCCCCCACCGGCCGCTCTCAGATTCATATGTTGAAGTCCTGACCTCCAGTGTGACTCTACTTGGAGATAGGACCTTCAAGAGATAGTTAGGGTTAAAGCAAGTCATCAGGGTGGGGCCCTAGTCTGACGGGATTGATGTCTTCACAGCAGGAGGAAGAGACACCAGACAGCCCTCACCAAAAACTGAATCGGCCAGAGCCTTGATCTTGGACTTGCCAGCCTCCAGAACTGTGAGAAAGTAAACTTCTGCTGTTTCAAACAACCAGCCTGTGGTATTTTGTGATTGCAGCTTGAGCTAATACACAGCTCAAAACAAACAACCACAGTTCTTGGCAAATGAGGTCCATTTTTCTGCTCCCTTTGGTTCTCTTACCCGTTCCAGAAATACAGGCTGTTATTGTCTAGGCTACCCCTGAGCTGGGGAGCAGGGATGGGACCAAGGTGAGTTAAAACACCACCAAGCTCTCTGTCTTTACTGAGATTCAGCTGTTTTTGCCTTGATTAAGCATTCCCCCGGGCTGCTGTAAGCTTTTACTAACTTTCCAGAATTTTGAAAAAGTTGATTGTGACAGTTTTTGCCAGTCTATTTGTTGCTTTTTTGGAGGGAAGCACTTTTGATGTTCCTTATTCCTCCATTTTCACTGATGTCACCCGACGTGCTCTTTTAACAGTGTGACACTGACACTCCTCCCACTAGGAGGTGGGGGCCTTTGTTCCCTTCCCTTGAATCTAGGTGGGAGCTTATGACTGCTCCAACCAAAAGAGGCCCACGGAAGTGATGCTCTGTGACTTTCCAGGGTAGGTTATGAAAAGGATACAGCTTCTATATCCTTTTGTTCAGGAGCTAGGCCTCGGACACTTGCCCTGAGGAAGCCAGCTACCATGCTGTGAGGGCCTAAATTAGCCCATAGGGAGAGACCAGGTGGAGAGGCCCCTGGGGAGAGGAAAGGAGGCCCCAAGCTGACGCTGGCCTCCATCTACAGACATAGGAATAAACTAGCCTTCAGATGCTTCCAGCCTCCAGCCCTCAAGTCTTCCAGCTGAGACCTCAGACATCGTAGAGCAGGAATAAGTTGTCCCTGCTGTGCCCTGTCTGAATTCCTGACTCACAGAATCTGTGAGCATAATGCATAGTTATTTTTATGCCGCTATATTTTGTGGTAATTTGCTAGGCAGCCACAGTAACTGGAAAGTCACCAAGTGTGTCATATGGTACCAAGCAGTGGACAGACTTCTCATCCCTTTCAGCACAGATGGATTTAAAGGGCCTGTGCTGCAAAGTGCAAGTGAGGAGCATCAAGATTGCCTCATGTGCTCCCTTTTCCTCCCTCCAAACAGTGGCATTTCTTATCTTCCTAGATTTTGTGAGTGTCCCACCTTCCCAATCATCCAGGCTTGAAACCTCAGAATGTCTCTGATTTTTCCTTCCCCTTCACCCTCCTCACGTGGGTAGCAAGTGACACCCACTGTCTTTTTCACAGCCTCACAAATTTGTTCTTTACTTCCCATTCCTAACAGCCTGTGCTTGAAATTCCAGGAGTTCATTATTACTTACAGAATACAGAGCAATGGGGTAGAAAAAGACTGCCAGTAATAATAGGCATCATGCTCTCAGGTTTCATACTAGCGAAAGGTAGCATTTAAAGCTTTCCAAGGGCAAGAAATGATAATGCTTATAGATATATGACATGGAAGTCGGCTGTATTTTGAGAAGGTGCCTCCAGGGCCATTCAAGAAGCAAATCACTGGGTAGTCTCTGGAGTACTTCTTTATTTTTTTGTTGTTTTTTTAAAAATTTTATTATTATTATTTTTTTGGCCGCACTGCACAGCTTGTGGGATTTTAGCTTCCCGACCAGGGATCAAACCCAGACCCCCTGCAGTGGAAGTGCGGTGTCCTAACCACCGGACCGCCAGGGAAGTCCCTGGAGTACTTCTAGTCCCTGGATCCACTTTGTTCCTGTGTTTAGTCAAAGCTCTTTTGCTCCAGCCCCTCTGAACAATCCCGGGCTACAAATCTAAACTTGGTTTAACAAAAATCTAGAGGTGTTAGATATTATTCCAATATTGACTGTTAAATCCCTTAGTTCTACTTTCTACAAAAATATTCATTCAATAACTTACACCATTTTCTTTATCCTAATCCAAACAGTATTTGTAAGGAGAGTTTTTGACGATTTAAATTTAAAAAATCTGAGTATGACCTGCAGAGTCATCTCAGCTTCCTGTCTTAAAACCATGAAATAGATGCAATTTTCCTCAGGTAAGGACCCAGTTATCCAAAAATAACTATTTTATTTTTGAAGCTCCATGAGAGAAAATCAGGTACTGACACAGAGTTTGCATAAGGATTAATTTTAGGTCCTATTTAGAACTTGGGTATTTAACGTGTACTAGTTGCTGCAGACATCATAAGAAAAACCCTTTTTTTAATCTAGAATTTCCTCCTTAAGACCCATAAAGCTGTTTGCTATGAGAAGCATGGGGACAGTTGCATCCTCTGAAATCTGACCCTATTACTATTGTTTCCTAAGTGCCTTGAACACTGAGCAGCTCATATTTAAGAGACTAAATTAAAAAAAAAAAAAAAAGAAAAGAAAAAGAAGGGGATAGTAGCTACCAGTCATTCATTTATTTTAAAAAATATTTACCAAAGTCAGAAAGAGAAAAACAAATACTGTATGCTAACACATATATATGGAATCTAAAAAAAAAAAAAAAAAAAAGGTTCTGAAGAACCCAGGGGCAGGGGCAGGACAGGAATAAAGACACAGATGTAGAGAATGGACTTGAGGACACGGGGAGGGGGGAGGGTAAGCTGTGACAAAGTGAGAGAGTGGCATGGACATATATACACTACCAAATGTAAGGTAGATAGCTAGTGGGAAGCAGCCACATAGCACAGGGAGATCAGCTCGGTGCTTTGTGACCACCTAGAGGGGTGGGATAGGGAGAGTGGGAGGGAGACGCAAGAGGGAGGAGATATGGGGATATATGTATATGTATAGCTGATTCAATTTGTTATAAAGCAGAAACTAACACACCATTGTAAAGCAATTATACTCCAATAAAGGTGTTAAAAAAATTTACTAAGCACTTAACTATGTGCTGGGCACTGTTCTAGGTGCCAGGTATATGGCAGACAAAAATCCCCGCCCTCGTGGAGCTTGCACTTTAGGGGTAGAGAAGATGAGATAATAAAATAAGTAAAAGGTATTAGAGAGTGTTACGTATGTCAGACTTTTAAGTAATCACAGGACCATGTTTTTTTTTTTTTAATTAATTTATTTTTGGCTGCGTTGGGTCTTTGTTGCTGTGCGCAGACTCTCTAGTTGTGGCGAGTGGGGGCTACTCTTTGTTGCGGTGCTTGGGCTTCTCACTGCAGTGGTTTCTCTTGTTGTGGAGCACGGGCTCTAGGCGCACGGGCTTCAGTAGTTGTGGCAGGAGGGCTCAGTAGTTGTGGCTCGTGGGCTCTACAGCGCAGGCTCAGTAGTTGTGGCGCATGGGCTTAGTTGCTCTGCGTCGGATCTTCCCAGACCAGGGCTCGAACCTGTGTCCCCTGCATTGGCAGGTGGATTCTTAACCATTGCGCCACCAGGGAAGCCCAGGACCATGTTTTTAAAAATGCTATGGGGCAAAATAAAGCTGGAAAGAGTGACAGTGTTGGGATGGGCTTGAGGAGGGTGAATTTTAGAGGCCAAGGAGGCCTTAGTGAGAAGGTAACACTTAAGTAGGTGAAGAAGGTGAGAGACGGGGGAAGATTGTCCAAGCCAGAGGTTTTAGCAAGTGCAAAAGTCCTGAGGTCAGAGCATGGCTGGCTGTTGGAGGAACACAAGGAGGCAGAGGGAGTGGACCAGGCGAAATGAAAGATGGAGAGGCAGGTCCTGTTGGGGCTTGTAGGGCATTTTAGTGAACGGGGTTTTTTAGTAGGAATACAAGAGAAGCCACTGGAGGATTTTAAGCAGAGGAGTGATGATCTGAGATCATTGTGACTGCTGTGTTGAGGACAGTCTGAAGGGAGCAAATGAAAAAGCAGAGAAAGTAGTTTTTGTAGGCTATTCTAAAAGTCCAGGAGAGATGGAAGTGGCTTGGATTAGATGGTAGCAGTGGACGAATTCTATTATAATTTGAAGATAGAGCAAACCAAATTTGCTGACAGATGTGGGTGGGGTGTGAGAGAAAGAAGAGATAAGGATTACTTCAAGGTTTCTGTCTGGTAACTGAAAGATGAGTTGTCCCTAACTTAGATGGGAAGACTCCTGGAGGAGTGAGTTTAAAGAGCTCAGATCAGGACTGTTAAACTTTAGGTGCCCTTCAAGGGGAGATGTCACAATGGTAGTTGTATATACACGTCTGGCATTTAGGATAGAGGTCTGGGCTGGAGAAGTTGGGAGAGGTCAGCATATGGCAATTGTTCAAACTAGAAGACTGTATGAGGTCACCAAGAGAGTGAGTGTAGATGGGAAGGAAGAGTTCCAAGGCCTGAGCCATGGGGGACTTCAACATTCAAAGATGTCAGGGAGGAGAAGGCCCAGCAAAGGAGACTGAGGAGGGGACAGAAGCAGGAGGAAAACTAAAAGAGCATGGTGTTCTGGAAGCCACGTGAAGAAAATGTTTATGCAGGTAGGTGATCCAGTTGTGAAGTGTTGCTAGGTAAGGTATGAAAAGAATGAACTGTGTATATAACATGACAAGGTCTTTGGAGAACTTGAGCAGAGCAGGTCCAGTGAAGTGGTAACAAGCAAGACTGGAGTGTGTTCAGGAAAGAATTGGTCCTACTGTATAGCACAAGGAACATATTCAATATCCTGTGATAAACCATAATGGAAAAGAATATGAAAAATATATATATGTATAACTGAGTCACTTTGCTATACAGCAGAAATTAACACAACATTGTAAATCAACTATACTTCAACAAAATTTTAAAAAATTTTTTGAAAGAATTGGGGGCTTCCCTGTTGACGCAGTGGTTGAGAATCCACCTGCCAATGCAGGGGATACAGGTTTGAGCCCTGGTCTGGGAAGATCCCACATGCCGCGGACCAATTAAGCCCGTGCACCATGACTGCTGAGCCTGCTCTCTGGAGCCTGCGAGCCACAACTACTGAGCCCGCGCGCCTAGAGCCCATGCTCCACAACAAGAGAAGCCACTGCAATGAGAAGCCCGCGCACCACAACGAAGAGTAGCCCCCCGCTCGCCGCAACTAGAGAAAGTCTGTGCGCAGCAACAAAGACCCAATGCAACCAAAAAAATAAATAATAAATAAATAAATAAATTTTAAAAAAGAAGAAGAAAGAATTGGGAGAGAGGGGCTGGAGAGAGCAAATATGGACTTTTTTTTTTAAGATAGGAGAAATAAAACAATAGTTATGCTAATGGAAAGATCTTTGCTTTTCCAGTGAGGCACCTAGCTTTCTCACCCACCCTCCCTTCCTTGGACTTCAGATTTGGATATTTGCTGTTTCTTGGAACCCTCACTTTGAGGAATGTTAATAGGGAATCTGAGCTGATATGGAACTGAGGATTGTGAAAATCAACTTATTTCATATGTGGAATTCTCTTTCCCCAACTTCCCACTACTTTGAGGGACAAAACACATGTGGCCAGGAGTCCACTTACTGTGGCCAGTAAGCTACTAGGCTGTTCATAAATGTTTCTCCCATTCTGAGCCCATGGCAGGACAGCCACTCTAGGGTATGGCCATGTGGTTTTGTTTGTCACTTCATAGCAGCTTTAAGACCAGTGAGCAGTCTCCCACATTGCCTTGGCTGACAGCCACTGTGGAAGCAGTGTTAAGACGAAGCATCTACCAGCCAGGGTCTGAGTCATAGTGATGAGCAGAGCCCCTTTGATAACCCGGGTTAGACACCTAGCATGAGTAATAAACTTTAGTTTCGTTAGTTTTATTTTGGGCTAGCAAAACCCGATCCATCCTGACACAATGCCTAAGGACCAAAATAAACAGTGATGTACCAGTCTCCACAATAACCAGCAGAATGCAAATTTCAGGGTACGCAAGTTTTACTTTCCCATACCAGGGGCAAAGAAAACCCAATAAATAACACAGGTAATAAAACTTGACCTCACTGTCAGTTCTCCATTAAATCAAAAACTATGGAACCTTGAAAATGTTAACATTGTTCGTAAAATATTTCTCTCCTAACCAGGAAGGCAACTTTTCTTCAAGAGACTTAGCTGGACTACCAGAAACATAGTGTAGTATATTTACTATTTTGTTCTCTGGGTCATCTGCGTTAGCTCCTCCAGGAATGCTCACTCCAAATGCAGATTCCCTGGCCTTGTCCTTCTGGATGAATGCTGTGGTCCTTAACTCCTAGGAGGTTCTGTAAATTTGATCTTTATGTGTCTGTGTGGTCTAATACAAAAATTTATTTGGTCTTTGTCTTCCGGTTCCTGCCAAGAGCTGCTAAAGCTCTTGGCATTTTCTGAGTGATAGGAATGGCTTTTGTTTTTTGTAATGAGCCCCTTTGATCACACTTGAGTTTATGCTAATGAGATCACTAAGGGTGAGGCCACTAGATGGCCTCAGGTTGGAGCTGGTCACCAGAAAGACCAAGTGGCTAGACCTACTGACTGACCTCCAGGCAGGGGTGGCAGAGGGGGCTGCAGAGGAAGCTCTATAAACTCAGCAATAGTGAGATTCAGAGAGCTTCTGGGTTGGTGAGCACATTGAACCCTGGGAGGATGCTGTGCCCCTGCATCCCTCCCCTTCCTTGCCCCATGCATCTCTTCCATTTGGCTGCTCTCAAGTTATATCTTTTATAATAAACCAGAAAATGGAAGTAAAGTGTTTTCCCAAGTTCTGCAAGCTGTTCCAGGAAATTATTGAATCCAGAAGGGAAGGGAATTGTGGGAACCCTCCAATTTTATGACCAGGTTGGACCGAAGTGTGGGTTATCTGGGGACATGATACTTGCAACCGGCATTTGAAGCGAGGTAGGTCTTGCGGAACCAAGCCTTTAAACCCGTGGGGTCTGAGGATAACTTTGGGTAGTGTCAGAATTGAACTGAATTGTAGGACACCCAGTTGGTGTCCAGAGAATCAGAGAATTGGTTGTTAGTGTTGGAAAACACCCTAGAAATATGCTGCCAATGTCACACTGAAGTTTTCAACATAATGTCTGAGTCAGTTTACACATGCTTTAATATTAGAGAAGAAATGTTCTTGTAAGAGACAAAAGAAAAATCACAATTCTGCACAAAAGAATTTTATTTAGTGGTCAGATCCCGATGAATAATGCCAGTCATTGCTTGATTCTGTTAAAATGCGCTATTAGATCTACTCTTAAGAAAGTGTACGGTGCATCACCAAAAGCTATTTAATTTGGATTGTGTAGAGTAAAAGAAAACTTCATAAATCTTTGTTCTCTGATAAAATTTTTAAAATATAAAAATGAAAAAAACCCCCAAAAGCAGTATTCAAAAATAATAAATGTCACCTTGGACTATTTACAATAAGATGACTTTCTAATAGGAGAACACTCTCTGCTTGTCTCTTTTTCTCACATTTTACTTGTCCCTTAGAGGTATGCCTTAGAGATGCCTCCTCCATCTAACCCTCGTGATTTCTTCCATTCCTGTCTTGCATGAAACAGTCATCTTCCATTCTCTCACACATCTTTGAGTCTTTCTCTGATACTCCTTTTTCGTGCTGTAAATTACCAGTAATTCTATTCAACAGATGTTTGTTGAGCACCTCATATGTGCCAGGCACTGTGCTAAGAGGTGGGGATAAATACAGAGATGAAAAGTCATTGAACCCCCTCCTCAAGAAGCTCAGAGTTTGGGTTGGATTAAAAAAACATTTTTTCACATTATATTCCATGAAATCCCAAGCCCCTATGGAGTAAGTTTGGGGCTTTCTTGAAACAAAGTGCACTCACGGAGGGCCCATCAGCTTGGCCCACTCCACCGCATTTTGATTTAGAATTCTGCCCTTTTTTATGAAGCACATCCTCTAAAGCCCAGGAACAGAGTTTGAGTTCTAAACTCTTCGCAGGTGGGAACTACATGATGTGTTGTAGGGGACGAACTGAACCAATTTGTTTTTCGGGGAGGGTAACCGTTTAATTGGCTTCTACAAATTCTGAGTATGAAAAGCCCTTAACCCCCCGCCCCCCAAAATACTAAATTTGAGCAACAGATACATATTAAGAAACTCCTCCTTGATTTGGATTTACAACACGATCCTCTGAAACTCCTCCCTTTTACAAATGTCCAGCAGGAGCTCTTTTTATTACCTCCACACGTATTTCTTTGTGCTTTTCTGTGAACATTTTCTTAGCTTCAAACATAAAAGCAGCAAATTAAGCCTGCAGGTGACCTTTCTTTTTTTTTTCTTTTATCATGTTGAACCCCAAACAAGCTCAGTTCTTGCGTTTGGCCTACATCTTCTCTGTCCGTGAGGCCCCAAGAGAACCATGGTAGTTACTTCAAAAAAAAAAAAAAAGAAAACAAAGCAAACTATGAAATAGAAAATAAAAACTGAACATAGCATACTATGGAAGCAAAACTGAAACCACACCCTCGCTACCCCCATCTCTCCATGGCAGACCATGGCCTACAAATATTCACATTTGGAAATATTTTCTTAGTCACAGTAAAGTCCAAATCGTGGTGGTGGGCTTCCCCCTCACAGCTCGTAGCGTATTCCTTTTGTCGAATCTGCTCAGACAGCCACTGAACGATGATGAAGGGAGTTTTTGTGGGAAAGTTCTATCCTTGATCCAACATCATCCACAGGTTACACGGGGTCACATCTCTGTACAGTTTCCATCCAACCAAATGACACTCTGTCCATTCAAGAGCCCTAGTGCCAGATTCAGAATGTCCTCGTGAGCTGGTTCCAAGCCCTCTGGATCTGAAGGCAGTTGGGAGTTGGCATTATTCCCATGTTACATTTGGCCTGCCCAAGGTAGGGTGATCAGGATGTCTGGAATACGTGAAGAGGACAAGAAGAGCAGGGGGTGCTGGGAGAGAGGGGAAAAGAGAGGTGATCATGCACAAGCTTCTTGCTCTGTCGTGCATTATATTTTCAGTGCTAACAGCGTGTATTTCGACACATAGGGCTTGTGCTTTTTTGTTAAATAACTCGCCCCGAAACGCTCGTTTGGCAAACGTGGCCATGAATGTGTGTGTGAGTGTGTGCGTGTGCACGTGCCTGTGTTTACGATGTGTCATGAGGTTGTGTGTCAAGTCCTGTGGGTGTGCCTTGGCCCCTCCCCTGATGCTACACCCACCTCACCAGCAAGGAAAAACTGATGGGTTACACCTGGTCGGTTTGATATTCAGAAGCTTCAGACAGGCTTTCTGAGAAGCTTAGGAAAGTCTCCTGGTATTCAGAACATACAATCTCATAACGATAATGCCGGAACTCCACAGCAAAGGTGCCAAAGTAAGACAGGAAGCACATGACCAGGCCCCACTGGACCCTGGCTGCGTACAGGTGGATGCCTTGGGCCATGAGGATGAAGTCTGGGGAGAAGTAGTCAAGGCAAGTTCCTCCATCGGCCACATTAAGACGGGGCTCTTTTCTGGGCAGAGACAGGTTACGGGAAAAGCCTGGCTCTCCCCCTGACTAGCAGAAGAGCTTCACAGAGCCAGCTGAACACCATCTACATAAATAATACAAGGTAACATTATTGAGCCCTTACTTTGTGCCAGACATGCTTCTAGGTGCTTTCATGGAAAACCTAACTTATTCATCACAACATCCTGTTATCAGCAGTTCGCTTAAAATAGGGAAACGGAGGCCAAATGGGTAACACGGGTATTAACTGGTGGAACTGGGATTCAAACACAAGCACTCTGACTCCCTGGCCATGCATTCGACCACTATACTCTACAGCTGCCTAATAAACTGTGAGACTAGCTAAAGAATTACAATTCCAAAGTAACTAGTTGGCCAGAAAAATAACGCTGTATTTTTAAAAGACACTGCAGGGCTTCCCTGGTGGCGCAGTGGTTGAGAGTCCACCTGCCGATGGAGGGGACACGGGTTCGTGCCTCGGTCCGGGAGGATCCCACATGCCGCGGAGCGGCTGGGCCCGTGAGCCATGGCCGCTGAGCCTGCGCGTCCGGAGCCTGTGCTCCACAACGGGAGAAGCCACAACAGTGAGAGGCTCGTGTACCACAAAAAAAAAAAAAAAAAGACACTGCAAATGACGATGGAACAATGTGAACGTATCAAACAGCTAACTACCTCCATATAGGCTGTGTTTGTCTCTGCAGTGATACTAATAAGGTCTAAGTGGCCCCTCTTCTTCTCTCTAGTTTTCACTATTGCCTTTCAGACAATATTCTATAGGCTGGTTTCATTCCTGGTGTTGCATTTAAACTTAAATGAAAGCAGGCAATTAAAAAACCAAAGAACAGATGATTCATCTATGCCTGACTATACACAGAGTGTATGTATATGTACACACACACACACATCAGTATATATGAAGGTAGGAGCTGGGGAGGAGAGAGGTTCATAACGTTCTATAGTGAAAAGCTAAGAGGCCAAGGACTAAATAAAGTTATTTAGAAAAATCAGAATTGTTCCCTTAGAATTAGTTCTACCTTCAGAACTTAGCCTTAAAATCTTGGGAAATTTTCAGAGAGTGAAAAATTCTGTGACAACTACTTCAGCCAAACTTCGCTCTCCTGACTAGGCCTGGATTCATTCACCTGGGAACCACGAAATGGTTCCAAGTCTTCGGAAATATCATGGATCAGAATTGTTTGGTATAAGCTCAAAACTCAGAATGATTTAAAATCTGAACATACTCTTCTGACTGAGGGTTCAAAATGTTGCCAAAGCAATATTAACTTACAGGGGAGGAATATATCTTCAAATCTCGCACTGGCAGAATTCTGACCCGTTTACTCATAAAATATTTTATCAGGTTGCTAGTAATAAGCAAGTTTTTTGGCTTGAATTTCAAGTCCTTAAGTGTTCTCAATCTAATGAGACTTAAGAAAACCGCTAAAATGACTGAATGGCAGTTTATGAGGGAAGAATAAAGAAATGGCTCCAAATACTCCACTAATGAACATCTCCAAACGCTAAACATTTTCGGTTTTTTTTTTTTGTTTTGTTTTGTTTTTTGCGGTACGCGGGCCTCTCACTGTTGTGGCCTCTCCCGTTGCTGAGCACAGGCTCCGGACGCGCAGGCTTAGCGGCCATGGCTCACGGGCCCAACCGCTCCGCGGCATGTGGGATCTTCCCGGACCGGGGCACGAACCCGCATCCCCTGTATCGGCAGGTGGACTCTCAACCACTGCACCACCAGGGAAGCCCAACATTTTCGTATTTTAAAGCCACTCTAAGGAGGGATGGCATAGTGGTTAAGAGTATAAGAACTGAGCCTGAGTTTAGAACAAATCGACACATACCATGTGTGATCTTGGGTAATTAACCTTCGTTTTTCACTATTCCTACTTGTTAAGTGAGGATTAAAAGGGTTGACACATTTAAAGTGCTTAGAATACTGCCTAGCACATTATAAGTACCCAATAAATATTGGCTATTATATTGATGATTGTAACTGTGTTAGCTATACAGTTTGCCGTCTAGGAACTCCCTTCTTCTCCAGTTTCCAGAGGACCTAATGGAGTAAACACTTAGGATTGAGTGACTGATCTGATTGGTGGGGTGGTTACTGGCCGACTTCCACTGGGCCCTGCTATAGTAGGTGGGGTCACTGTGCTCCACCCTAGACCAGTCCCTCTGCGATCTGTTTGGGCTCCAGCTGAGTGTAGTGCTCTCCTCTGCCTTTCCCTGATTTCTCTGCTTCTTACTGGGTGGATAGATTGAATTCCAGGGTGTAAGATAAGAGGCCTGCACAATTTTCCTTTCCAAGTTTACTAGGAATAAAGGCTGATTTCTTCATCCCCATCTGGCTCCGTGTGACTGTTCTCCATTGGTTCAAACTCCGAGGGATGAAGGGAAATAAATAGCACCTCAAAATTATTTGTTTAGGACAACAGTACATGCAGTGGTAATCTAGTTCTTGAATTTTTCCAGAAAAGCTTACTTGTTTTCCTGAAAGGTATAAATGTATTTTTGTCCCTAGAAATTCATTTTAGAGTTAATAGATTAAATGAAATAACAGAGCCACTAATAAAGTCGAAAATGAAAAGAATTTTTCAAGATGGAAGGAAAAAAACCCTACAATTCTCTTTTGGTTATGCATTCTATGTTTTTCACAAAAGGAAACTTTACATCAAAAGGAGAATGCATGGCACCATTCCTACAGATTGAAACCGTTTTGAGAAGGCAGAGCTTGGTTCTCCATCTCCTCTTTGGCATGAAAAATAGGTCTGAAAGTTTTCGTTTTTATACCTATTTATTTTTCTTTTTTGTCTAATATTCTGAGTTGATACGACAGTATATCCTAACCAACTGAGAATGGCACTCTTCTCATCTTCTACATGCACAAATCTGTGTTTTAATCTCACTGGCAAAGAACGTTTTCACATTCAAAGGATACAGAGGACCACGCAGAGAGTGACAGATGCTGAGAGAATAACTCGTGGAATTCCAACTTTCCGTCCTTCATTCTTGATGTTTACTTTGAGTGTCAATGCAGCCTGGATCCAGCAGGTCAGTGTGCCAAATCCAAAAGTCAAGGAAGTTCCGACATTATGGATTTCTTCATCATTTGTGAGCTAAGGGATGAACAGATAATGACCTGTGGAGGCCCATTTAGAAAATACATACAAGCCAATGGAATACGTGAAGGAGAAAAAAATAGGTAAAGAGATGTCCCAATAATGGGATGATAGGTTGTAGAAAGAGTAGAACCCTTCATCTCCACTGGCTCTTTGTGTCTATTCTCCATTGGTTCCAACTCTGAGGGGAAGAAGAGAAATGAATAGTATGCCCACACCTCAAAACGTTTGTTTGGAAGAATCATACAGGCAGTGGTAATTTATTCTTTGAATTTATTTTCCAGAAAAGCTTTGTAGAAAAGTAAAAGAAAAAAGCAGGAGAGTTACACAAAAAAAGAGAAATGTCAAAGTTTCTACAGACATAAACCCCAAACTCTGTTTTCTACACTAAGAAATGAGACCAGAATCCGGCTGTGTATTTACTGATTGAGGATGGCCAATTCTAAGCAGGTCAAGATTTCACTGGCTGGGACAACTAATAACACTTGAGCTGTTCTTTACTCTTACAAAACTGGCCAGTCTATGTAATGTGGCCAATTCATTGTTAATGGGCTTTTGTTTTGTTTCCTATTATAATAAGAAAACTGCACTTATGAGCTTTTGCCATATCTGGAGACCCATTAGGGCAACAGTGTTCGAAGATTCCTGGTCAAGGCTTTTATACAGTTAATAGGTTAAAGGAGACCCATCTGGGTTATTTCAATTGGGGGTTAGAGATGTAAACTGCCCAAATCATTACCCACTGATTTAAAAAATATATCTGTCACTTAAAACACCTTTATTAATTGCATATATTTTTAACTACACATGTACCCCACATATATAGGAAACACAGGTAATAAAATCTACTGTTGAAAGATGGCTTTAAAAACATGGTGAAAATATCTTTTTGAATCGCCATTGCCTTCAGGTGTTTTATTGTTTAGCGTTGCTATGAATAATGGTTGTATCAAATCAATATTACTTTCCCTTTACAATTTTTTTCTATTGTTTTGGCTGTAGGATTTTTTCTTCTTTGAAGAAGCCATTTCCCCCCCCCCCCACAGTTCAAAACACATATTTTTGAAACATTTTATTTTATTTTATTGTTATTTATTTATTTTTTGGCTGCGCAGCATGTGGGATCTTAGTTCCCTGACCAGGGATCGAACCCACATCCCCTGCATTGGAAGCGTGGAGTCCAAACAACTGGACCGCCAGGAAAGTCCTGAAACACTTTAAGTAATGATTCCCCAAGTCAAATTTTACTATTAGGAAATTGGTTTTCCATGGTCTACATAGTCTGTTCATTTATTTTTTAATTCTAATTTTAAAAATAGATGATACAGTTACATGGGCCAAACTTTAAAAAATTGTAAAAAGAGTATAGATTGAAAAGTCTGTCTCTTATCTCATATACTAGCCACCTGGTTTCTCCACAGGCAACTAATGTGTTATTTGTTTCCTGTGTAATCTCTGTAGATATTCCAGAAAATGTTCTTCATATATAGCGTCATCATTTACAGTTTTGAATATCTGTGGTTCACCCAAACAACCCAATCACTGGGATTCTTCGGGGAACTTTAGTGAAAAACAAAATGTCTATTCAGTAACTTCCATCTAAGACCTGGTTGAGAGAAATGATAGTTACTGAGCATTTTACAACATGCCAGTCCCTGTAGCACAGATGGATAAGTGGAGGAAAGACTACCACCAAAATCTCAATAAAAAATGCTCTGTGTCCTAACATTTTGGAGCTTAACAGATAAACTCTCAAATATTCTCCTGATAATTCATCCTCCTAGCCAATATGTTCTAAGAATGCAGCTTTCTCATTATCTAGGTTGATACGGAATGAGACCTAGAATAGTTAGAGGAATGGGTGGGATTGCCTGCCTATCTGTCAGACAGCCCATTAAGTAAAAAATACTTATTAAGGGCTTCCCTGGTGGCACAGTGGTTAAGAATCCATCTGCCAATGCAGGGGTCACAGGTTCAAGCCCTGGTCTGGGAAGATCCCACATGCCGTGGGGCAACTAAGCCCACGTGCCACAACTACTGAAGCCCGTGCACCTAGAGCCCATGCTCCGCAACAAGAGACGACACCGCAATGAGAAGTCCGCGCACTGCAACAAAGAACAGCCCCTACTCGCCGCAACTAGAGAAAGCCCGCGTGCAGCAACGAAGACCCAGTGCAGCCACAAAAATAAAAATAAATAAATAAATTTATTTATTAAAAAGAATACTTATTGAGTTGCTACTGTGTGCCAGGGGACATCTTGGGGAATGAGTTATCCTAATTTAATGAATTATCAGCACTGAGGGTCAAGGACGAGAGACAGTCTTAGAAAATCCACTACCATATTTTCAGTAAGAACATTCCTAAACACTCACTAGAATGCTGAGTGTCTGGAATGCCTGCACCATTTGGATTTCACTCAACAGACAGCGGAGAAGTGTCAGGATTGGTGTTTGACAGTAAGGAGGAAGTTTCTAGCAGTAGTATATCACAGAGGCCGGAGGATGCTGGGGAGGGAATGGAGGCAGGGAAAACAGAAAACTACTGTAACTGGGCAGGGTTTCCATGTCTATTTTACAAATGAAGTCATTTAGGTCAAGAGTTGTGTGAGGGTATTGGCAAGGGAAATTATGCTTAAGTGACCTTGGGTTTCTACATCTCTGGGAAGAAGAGTGAGGGTTAGTACCTCCTTATTCAAGTCACAGGCGTTCTAGAGAAATTCTGGGTTTTCAAACTGACTCCCATGTGAGCTTGCTAATCTAAAATGCAAGGTTTCATCCAATAAGAATATTCAATGTTTAATTACAGAAAGGCAATGATCCTATTAATTTTCTAGAAACGTACATTAGAATACAATTTGTTATGAAAAAAAGTATATAGCGGTTTGAAAGCCCTATTTTAGTAGATACGTTTCCCAATAGCTGTGCTGTATTTCCAATGCATAGGGAGGAATTTCTCATGTTTAATTCAGACTTACGTAGGCGAGGCTCAAAGAACAGATGGGCTGACTGCTGGAGAAACTGTGCATATCAGGAACCACTGTTAGCATTTTTTTAAAGATTCATGGAGAATTCTATGGGCCACATAGTGACTATAACTCAGTGGCTGTGATCATCATATAGGTGAAGTGTGAGATGGAGGTGAAAAAGGCCAAATGAAGTACCTGAAAATTACCAAGTAAGGTCATTCCAAAGGAAGCCAGACAGAGCGCCACCAATCCACTAATATTCAGCCATGGATTTAAAACTTTTGGTTTCAGTTGTATGAAGCGCAGAACAGCTACCACCAGAGCTGGGAATAAAACAAAATGTTATAATTGAAAAAGTTAAATCACACAGTCAGACTAGGAAGCAGCGTTCTAAAGCCACAATGTGCAGAAGTAAACTTTTTGCCACAGTACACCTTTAAATCTCTAAAATGACCGATGCATTTTTAAAAGAAATTTTCCATGTGATGTTTCTGATTACTGAGATGTTTTATTCTAGCTAACCTGGGGAAAGCAGAGAGGAACTGAAGCAGCGTGCTATATGTTATTTGGGTGACGCAAGATGATAGACTGGTAACAACTAGTGTTGTTCTCAGAGTTTTCAAAAACAAGGTCAGCACAAGACAGACTGGCTTAGGAGAACATCACAGAGGCTTGGCACACAACAGATCAGACACAGAGAGACAGCCCGTGGCACGGGAATTCACTGATTCAATCAGCCTTTAGTTTAGAACCGTGTTAGAACAGATAGGGCAAGAAAACACGGGGAAGAAGACAAGGTTACCAATCTAGACAAACCTGCTGGCCCCTGTGCCAGAAATCATTCCCGGGGATAGGAAGGAAGATAAAGGCACATGTACAAATCCCTTTATTACTGGTTTATTCCCTCTCCCTTCTGATTCTACCTGCAGGTGTTCATTGTCAAAGGACAAAGACAGCTCACCCAAATTAGAGCAGTTACAGCAATAAAATCATGGAATCTGTATTTTAACATAGCAGATTTGGGGGTTTGGTATGTACTGAAAATCATATTGATTATATTAAGAAAGCTCAATTCTTCACATGATGTTAATTACTTATTTTAAAATCCCACTCTTTTGAATCAAATTGTCATTGGAGAATCTGCAGAGAGAAAAAGGAAGTTACTTAGATTTCAAATCTGACTTCTAATAGTAACCTTGAGGCCAGTCCATACTCAAGTCACTAATCTAAGAATCTCCTTTTATTAATTGCTTGGTGCAGGGATATTTTCATATTTATACAAAAAGCTGGGAGAGGTCAGTCTACAAATGATTTTTAAAAAGCACTTGCAATTAATATGTTATATCTAATATGAAGAAATGCACTTACTACTTCCTAAGGCAATTTATTTTGACATTAAGGTTTAGCAGGGAAGACAATTAGGAATTCAAGAATCATTCTATTTATACAACAATTAGTAGGTAATTATTTGCTGTAAGTCTGCCTTGATTTCAGGCCATTATTAGTAGCCATTAACAAAGAAACCCATTCACAAGTTTGCATTTCCCAAGTATGACGAATTTCATAGTTTCAAGCTACAAAGTTGGTTCAGTGAGTTGACTTTCAGTTCCAAGTACCTCTGGTCAAAGAGTGGTATACAACTTGGTTAATAGTTGGATTCTGGAAACAAAATAGAAATAAACTGCAATCTATGAAATCTTAAATTGTTTGGATCTGATTTAGCTTTTAGTATATTTATGTTAAAGCTAATGCCCATGATTCATCCTCAAATTAATAGATTATACTTGAGTTGATAATAGCTTTTTAACATCTTTATTGGAGTATAATTGCTTTACAGTGGTGTGTTAGTTTCTGCTTTATAACAAAGTGAATCAGTTATACATATACATATGTTCCCATATCTCTTCCCTCTTGCGTCTCCCTCCCTCCCACTCTCCCTATCCCACCCCTCCAGGCGGTCACAAAGCACTGAGCTGATCTCCCTGTGCTATGCGGCTGCTTCCCACTAGCTATCTATCTTACATTTGGTAGTGTATATATGTCCATGCCACTCTCTCACTTCAACCCAGCTTACCCTTCCCCCTCCCCGTATCCTCAAGTCCCTTCTCTACGTCTGTGTCTTTATTCCTGTCCTGCCCCTAGGTTCTTCAGAACCATTTTTTTGATAATAGTTTTTCAACCTAATGGTTTGAGGGATCAAGTTAGGAGTTATCATATTATCAGAAGTCTATTAATGTTGACAATACCTATCCTAGAGGATGAAAAAATAAGCACAATTTCTAATACTTTTGGGGATACGAATAGGAGGAAGAAGTGGGGAGACGAGAAATTCAACATAAGCGCCCTGACACAAAGTGATCTTCAGATAAAGAAGTCATTAGATTTAGACCAGAAATCTCCACACAAGGCACCAGGGGAGACATTTGCTAATTAATTGTGTGTGGATATTAGTCAGCACATAATGACAGAATACTGAGGCGGCACATTTAATTTCTTTTAAAAACGACTAGTGGAGAGTATGGCTCTGGGAACTTTCTGGTTGTCATCTAGTTTGGAGGGCTAGGATGGTGTCGGAACTCTCGCCGAAGCCCTAACCCACTGCCAAAGCAGACACCGAAATGGCTCTTCACGTTGACCATCCAGGTAGTTTGTGCCACTCTACCCAAAGGGACACAGTCAGTGCCACTGTCTGTGTTACTCATTTCTCTCCAGTGAACTCTGGATGTGTACTATTCTCCTGGCTCCAGCATTGCTAGCCTTCTCATTTGTAATACGGATGGTAAGTCATTTCATCAAGAACAGATGATGACATTAACCAGGAAACAGAAACTTTCCTGAAGACAGGAATCATCCCAACATTCCCAACTTCCAGAACAGCATTCCAAACACCACACTTGGCCCTTTTAACCTATTAACTCCATTATTAATCAGCTGAGGCTAGGCCTAATTTCTTTCCATAATAGGGTCTAGTTGAAATTTTATGGTTGTGGAAATAATAAAGCTTCTGATCCATTAACAGTTTTATTAACAGGTTTAAATGCAGACAGATTCAGACTATCTGTTATGAAGTCTATTTACAACCAAGTAATGATTTAATTATACCTTATTGAAAAAGCTTTCTTGGGCAGTAGGGCAATTTCAAAACCATCTTTATATATGTCAACCAATTTTTACCACATTAACATTCTGCTCAATAGATATATTTTTTGTTTCATTTAAAAATTTAAAATTTTACTTACAGTTTTAGAAAAGATTTTTAAAACCCACCCTTTTGTTGTTTTTGATATTCCCAACAGTCCTTTGCTATACAAGTGTCCCTTATTTAATTTATCTGCCTGTTAAAAAATATAAATATTAGAGTAATTCCTTATTTTCTTTGTTAAATTCTTTTATTTTGAAGCTGATCGGGTTTTTAAAGTTCAAACTCAAAACAGCAGCTCTTCACTGGAGTTCTAGACTGGTGTCTGGCCAAATTCTTTTTCATTTTGTTTAGTTTTACTGTTTATGCATCAATAATTCTTATTTATGACAGCAGTAGAACATGACAATCAATATGTTTTGGCTGAAGGAGGGAAAGACGCCGCTATTAGGTGACCAAAATCATTCAGCTATTAGTTTATCCTCACAACCTCTCCAGAGCAGAAAATAATATTCCTTTTAAGAAATTTTTCTTGGTCTCCAAAGAAGACATACAGATGGCCGTGGCACGTGAAAAGCTGCTCAACATCATTAATTATTAGAGAAATGCAAATCAAAACTACAATGAGGTATCACCTCACACCAGTTAGAATGGGCATCATCAGAAAATCTACAAACAATAAATGCTGGAGAGGGTGTGCAGAAAAGGGAACCCTCTTGCACTGTTGGTGGGAATGTAAATTGATACAGCCTCTATGGAGAACAGTATGGAGGTTCCTTAAAAAACTAAAGACAGAATTACCATATGACCCAGCAATTCCACTACTGGGCATATACCCTGAGAAAACCATAATTCAAAAAGACACACACACGCAAAAAGACACAATGCAATGTGCATTGCAGCACTATTTACAATGGCCAGGTCACGTAAGCAACCTAAATGCCCATCGACAGATGAATGGATAAAGAAGATGTGGTACATGTATACAATGGAATAGTACTCAACCATAAAAAGCAACAAAATTGGGTCATTTGTAGAGACGTGGATAGATCTGGAGACTGTCATACAGAGTGAAGTAAGTCAGAAAGGGAAAAACAAATATTGTATATTAACGCATATATGTGGAATCTGGAAAAATGGTACAGATGAACCAGTTTGCAAGGCAGAAATAGAGACACAGATGTAGAGAACAAACGTATGGACACCAAGGGGGGAAAGTGGGGTGGTGGTGGTGGTGGGATGAATTGGGAGATTGGGATTGACATGTATACATTAATATGTATCAAATGGATAGCTAATAACAACCTGCTGTATAAAAAGAAATAAACAAACAAACAAATAAATAAAATTTAGGAAGTTAAAAAAAAAAAAGAAATTACCCAGCCCATAAAAACTAACCACCCTGTAACCTGGGGCCTTTTGACTTCTGAGATGGCCCACACTCTGTCTGTGGAGTGTGTTTCTCTCTAAATAAATCCACTTCTTACCTAAAAAAAAAAGAAATTTGTCTTAGGTCTTTACACCCCACCCCCCAGGAGAAATGGAAGTGTGGATTCAGGACAAAAAGCATAACTAATTCTATAAGGAAATCACTGAGCATTTGATCTTTGATTAGTCCATCAAAAAGATATAAGATCTTTGCTACACCAACTCATTTGTAGGTTATAAATTATCATCTATACAGCTGCCAACAAGCAGTGATTTACAGGTGGTCTATGTTGTTTCTTATAGTCAGTGATGTCGTCTAAAGTAACAGCCTGAGGTCTAAGAGGGATAGGCCTGGGGAGACAAAAGCAACCACAGTTTAGAGCAAGAATCATTAGTAAACTGATTCTTTTTCATTCCCAGATAAATAATTGTTGGTTCACTCCCACTGAACACTAATCTTAATCAGTTCTGTGTCTACCAGATGGCACTAAAAATGATGAAAGATAATAAAGTATAAATATTGGATGCTGTAATACCTTAGAGCAAAAGCTAGTAAAAACTTAATTGCTTCTTGGTGGAGCAGGGGAGGACTGGAGAGTCAGATGATGACGAATGTCATCTGCAAGAGGGGAACTTGTTTTCATGACTGTGTTTTTGGAAATGCTTTTATAATGAGTTAATCATCAGCTTTATAACTGGATAAATTTGTGAGCTGTGCAAACTGGCATATTTTAGATTTTACACTAAAGACTATTGGGACATATCAATTTGTCTTAAGAATATAAAGGATAATATATTGTTTCCAACATGTTCATTGGTTTCTTTAAAGCCCAGTGGAGGACAGACAGCCTGTGATAGCTTCCTCATAAAGGCAGTCTCCTTCCTCATAAAGGCAGTCTCCTGTGTATCATGATTAGAAGAGGTAGTATTTGCAAAGCACTCAGCATTGTGCCTGGAATATTAAGTGACTGCCATTAATTATTGTTATTATTGTGCTCCGTGGGGATGATCATATGAGTCTGTAACAACCTGCAGGCCTATGTGGTGTGATTGCAGAGGGGCTGGGAAGGGTCCCTGACCCTGCAAGTCCAGATTCACCCTTGGGACTTTGTGTTCTATTAAATGCAAATATCTCCTTAGAGGTCATTTATGCCTTAGCATGAATATGTTTATTAGAGCTCTTCAGAAGAGTAGTGTCAAGGCTAGGAAAAAAGAGTGAGTCTACAGCTCCTGGCAACTTCGAGGCTAAAGGCAGTGACACAAAACTGGACCCACTAGCACTTCCCCTGGTGCCTCACAGGGAACATTCTCCATGTTTCTCACATTATCAGCCTTCTGAACCAACTAAGATTCTGCCTGTGTTGCATGTTGGACCAACAGTCTCCCTGGATTTTCCAGGGAATTCTACAGGTCTTCCCTTTTCCTACAGCAAACATTAAAAAGGAACATGTAAGAGTGAATAGAAATTTCTTTGTGGGGTGTTTATAAATAGATGAAATAACAGGGCACCTCTCTGGGGGACAGGTGCCAATACTCCCTTGGTAATAACATCATCATTCTCTCTTACTTGGAGTGAAAGTCTTACTATGCAAAATAAACACTTCCAGAAAACCATTGTTGAAAAATTTAGCTGTCACTGGCCGACCCAACAATATGCCAGTGGTGGTAGCTGGTTGACCCTTTGAAAGACACAGAGAGTCCTGGCCTGGAGGAAATGGGCTATAAGGTCAATTTGGAGGAAGACAGAGAGCATGGCTGGTTCCCACGATCCCCAGGGAACAGTACAAAGGGGACAGGATATTAAATGAGGGCCTTGGTCCCTAAAGGAAAAGTGGGGAATTGGGGCCAGACATGAGTACAAAAGGTTTCTTTCTTTTTTTTTTTAACCTACATTTCCATTTGCCAGCTTGATATGTGTATAGGCACAGGGGAGAGCATCACCCTAATGTTAAGGCTGACCTTTAGATTTAAAGACAATATCTACACCCATCAATATTTATCACAGAGCCTAAGCATTTTTTCATCCTTGCCAGTGAAAGAAAAAATAAGGCATTCTTTTTAAAGCAAACATATTGCACAATATTACATTCTCATGCAGGATTTTATGGCCCATGAAATATATTATTTCATGCAGCAAAAGAAATAAAGTCAAGAATTGGCTGAAATGATTAAAGATGGTAAAGGGAAAAGAAAACGTAAGGTAAGCAGGTGAATGTAAAAGGATTCATGAGAAAAAAAGACCCTCAAAACAAAAAGGCCTCTTCAGCATATTGACATGATATGATACCGAATTATCAACTAAGTCCACCATGATTTTGATATGAGTTTGGGAGAATTTAAAATAAAAAAGAAACATACCAAAGCACATAAAGCATTCTTTATGCTCTTCTTACCTAGGAATGCTGCCATGTTCATAACTTGACTGAACACACAGCTTGCAGGAGGTTCATCACCTGCAATACTTGAAAAACAGGAAGTGTTTTATTATTACTGTAGTAAAATTGATAACTCTCTGCCATCGACTGAATGTCTGTGTCCCCTAAAAATTCATATGCTGAAATCCTAACCCCCAATGTGAAGGCATTAGGAGGTGGGGCCTTTGGGGGGTGATTAGATCATGAGGGTGGAGCCCTGGTGAATGGGATTAGTGCCCTTATAAAAGGGACCCTAAAGAGTTCTCTTGCCCTCTTTCTGCCATGTGAGGACACAATGAGAGGATGGCAGTCTGCAACCTGGAAGAAGGCTCTCATCAGAACCTGACCATGCTAGCACCCTGATCTTGGACTTCCAGCCTCTAGAGATGTGAGAAATAAGTTTCTCATGTTTATAAGCCATCCAGTCTATGCTACTTCGTCTTAGCAGCCAGAACTAATACACCCTAAACTTTCTTAAGATCCAACAGATCAGAAGAGAATTATCAAGTTACCTTATATACGGTGCATGCTTCACACCAGGTTTCCTGGATAACAAAAGAAAACCCAGAAGCTCAGGTTAAAGCATGGTCACTTGTGCATAGCTTAACTTCATCAGTGGCAAAGTTTTTGTTAAATCTACTGATGAACAAAGAATTACCCAGAGATAAATTTACCTTTCAGCTGAGTTTAATGGGAAAATTTTGTCATCCTCCACAGCTATAAAGTATCTATGAAGAAAAAACAAAAAAATTTATAAAACAAAGAAATGTAAAAAACCCCAAGAATCGGGCTTCCCTGGTGGCGCAGTGGTTGAGAGTCCGCCTGCCGATGCAGGGGATGCGGGTTCGTGCCCCGGTCCGGGAAGATCCCACATGCCGCGGAGCGGCTGGGCCCGTGAGCCATGGCCGCTGAGCCTGCGCGTCCGGAGCCTGTGCTCCGCAACGGGAGAGGCCACGCAGTGAGAGGCCCGCGTACCGCAACAAAATAAAACAAAACAAAAAACCCAAAAATCATTTGTTTCCCAGTTTTATTGGACTAACCACATTAAATCATATTCATTTTTTTCTAACTGGGACAATGTTGTTTTACTACAATGCTTTACCTATAGCTCACCTAGCCCTCTGAACCATAAATGTCATTAATAGTATTTCTGTAATTTTCAAAAGAAAATTAATGGCAATTAATTAATGGCAATCATTATAATCTGGAAACCGGGAAGCAAAGAAGTAAGACCATACAACTTTGGGCAACTAAAATTAGGATTCAGTTTCTAATTTCTCAGGAATACGTGTCCACCTTTCTTAATGAACTGCAAGGAACTAAAATAATTTTCTAGAAGTAAACAGTACTTGAAATAAGCAAGTGTGGGAATGTTTTGTGATAAGCAAGACTTCTAATGTAATGATACCCATTTTATAAACATACCAGACCCAGTCACACACACCAAAAAACTGGACTATCAACGGGACTGTGAATGGAATCTTTATAGCATGTTAATGTCAAATTAGCAAATCTTGCAAATAATGAGTCCACATCACCAGTATTCTTCACCACCTGCTTTGCATAATTTGTTACTTGCTCTTATTATCTACTTTGGGTGAAACAAGAAGGGAAGAGAAATGGGGAATTTAGCATGATTGAATTAGTAAACATTATTTTAAAGTATTTACAAATACATTCATATGAATATGAACAGTTGTCCCTCGGTATATGTGGGGGATTGGTCCCAGGACCAGCAGTGGACACCAGATGCTGTGGATAATCAAGTCCCATAGTCAGCTCCACATCCAAGGGTCCATATCCTCGAACTCAACCAACCATGGACCATACAGTACTGTAGTATTTATTGAAAAAAATCCACATATAAGTAGGCCCTCGCAGTTCAAACTCCTGTTGTTCAAGGGTCAACTGTAACCTACGCACATCCTCCTGTATACTTTCATCTCTAAGTTATTTATGATACCTAATAAAATATAAATAGTTGTAAATACAATGTAAATGCTATGTAAATAGTTGCCAGTGAGCAGCAAATTCAAGTTTTGCCTTTTGGAACTTTCTGGAATTTTTTTTCCTGAATAATTTTGATCTGCAGTTGGTTGACTCCAAGGATGTGCAGTCTGCAGATACGAAGGGGCAACCATACTATCAACACTTGACATTTTTATCTACATTGCACCTGAGTCCTTAAATAAGAGAATACTCACACTATCCACAATCCAGCTGAAGTAAATAAGGTAAATACAAGGGGTAAAAACATCCATATGCTGCATTTCTTCCCATCCATGCCTGTACCCCTGAAATAAAATGAACAGGTATTAATAACTAAGGCAAAAATTGATCTCACTCTTTCAAGATGGAAAAAAACCTGTTTCAAGAAAATAAAGTGCCCTAGTGACTTCCGCAGGTGACCTAACAAAGAGAAGGGTAAAGTGATTAAGTGGCACCTCTAAGGAAATATCACTGCTCATTATTTGGGGTTTTACAATTAACTTCAAAAAGTCACTTACTGGGTTTGAACCAGCGCTGCCACATTTCTGAGCACCTCTGCAATATCTGCTATCATGTGTTGAGACTCCCTGGCCCTTCCCAGTGCTGAGAACAGAGAGAGAACACAGCCTTCCCTTCCAGGCTGGTAATCTGCGAGGTCTCAGGAAGGTCTTAGTTCCCAGAACTGACCTACCTGATTAGGTAGATCTTTCAGATCAGGGGACAGACAACTTGACCTAATAATGTGTCTTTGAACAGACATGCTGTAGTGTAAACACCTACTTGGGTAGGGGTGTTAAATAAATTACAGAATCTAGGAGTCGAAACACATTAGAGCCACTTTCAATCAATTTGATTCAGTCTAATCCAATCTGATCCAGTTCACAGGTACTGACAACCTACTTGTGCCAGGTACTATACCAGGCAGTGGAAATACTGAGGTCTAATGAGTATAACTCTTTATATGTAATAGTCTATGCAATATATAAAAGCTATTATCTGAGCCAGTGGTGCATGGCTGCCCAGTTTATACGATGTCGAAACGATGAACATTTTAAACAAATACAATATGACTTTTCAGTGTCTATTCATTTATTTATGTCCAGAAAATTGAGCTCATAATAAAGCTATCAATAATGCTAACAAAAATAATTCCACCAGTAGCCAAGATGCAGAGGGAGTACAGAAAATAGGGATGTTAACTGAGCATGTAAACCAATTTTTCTGGATCTGCCCCTTGAAATAGGGTGCTCTGAAAAGATGAGTACAGCCAAAAGGGTTACACTGGAGTAAGAGTTAGGGGACCTAGTTCTCAACTTCTTCTTTGCCTGTAACTGACTCCGTAAGCCTGAGCCATTTACTTAAATCAGCAACACCATTTCCCCATCTTGCCGCACGAAGACTGAATTCTAAGAGAGGGAGAAGGGCATCAAAGACTGAAGCCTCACAGGGTGGTGGTACCTTGGAAATTAACCCAAGTTCAGTATCTTATATTTTTACAGTAACAGAATGCTCCCGTATACCCAGAATAATCAGCTGCAGAAGAACTCATGCCTATGAACCATTTTCACACTAGGCTGGTGAGTAAATCACAGTGTCAACTTAACTGATATACAGTGAAAACAGAACTGCCAAAAGGTTAAATATTCACATGGGCTTCCCTTTTAGGAATGTCTATATGGAAAATCAAAATTTTGAAGCAGGAAGTTAGAGTGAAGAGAGTTAATGAGATAATTCTAAGACCAAGGCATCAAGCACAATAGCCACTCACTAGTTGTGTGATCTAGTAAGTTATTTCACTAGCAAGTTATTTCATCTCTTAAGCCTTAGTTTAATGATGGAGATAACTTCTATTTTGTAGAGTTGTGCTGAGGATTAATGACAAGGCAGGTAAAGTATCTCACACATAAATACATGTTCTGTAAGTGGCATCCCTGCCAACTCTTAACTGCCAAGCAGATCAATACACCTATTAGGACAAGGGCAGGGCCTCACGACAGCTTAACACTTTCTTCTCTGGGCTCCCGCTTTTCTAGAACAGGGCAGACTCCCTTCCTGATAGTATTAATAATAGTTTCTTTCTTCAGATGACGCTCCAAAAAATTAATTAATACCTTTTTCTTACACATATATTGAAGGCCCACCTTCTTAATTTTCTACCCTCTGGTTATCATTAAGTATGCATTGCTTTTCTTACTTTGTTTTGGAAGCAGCTAAGGTGGCTAATGGCTACTCTCCTAAATTGTTTTATTTTATTTCATTTTTTATTTTTTATTTTTTTTGCGGTACACGGGCCTCTCACTGTTGTGGCCTCTCCCGTTGCAGAGCACAGGCTCCGGACGCGCAGGCTCAGCGGCCATGGCTCACGGGCCCAGCCGCTCCGCGGCATGTGGGATCTTCCCGGACCGGGGCACGAACCCGTGTCCCCTGCATCGGCAGGCGGACTCTCAACCACTGCGCCACCAGGGAAGCCCTAAATTGTTTTATTTTTACTAGTTTAATTCTCATAGGGAAACCTTGTATACAAATTATGAGAAAACCATACTGTATCCCTTGCCTAATGATAGATGAAATTTCCCTTTTTTAACCTAAAAGGATGCCTTGGAAGTTTACATTGGTTATGCTTTTTTTTTTTTTTCCACTTAGAGAAAACTGCAAATTCATGGGCAGTTGTAAGAAAGAAAACAGAGAGATCCTGTACATCCTTCACTCTGTCTTCCCATCTTGTATAACCACAGTACAATATCAACACCAAGATACTGACATTGATATAATCCTTTCACTTTATTCAGATTCCACCAGCTTTACATGCTCTCCTTTCTGTGTGTGTGTGTGTGTGTGTGTGTGTGTGTGCACGTGTATTTAGTTTATGCAATTTTACTACATTTGTAGATTCATGTGGCCACCACTACAGTCAAGGTACAGGACAGTTCCAATACCTCAAAGATCCCTAATGTTGCCCTTTTATAACCACACCCACTTCCCTCCCCTGCACCCTCCTTAATGATCTCTAGCACCCATTAATCTGTTCTCCATTCCTATAATTTTACCATTTCAAGAATGATATACAAATGGAATCATATAGTATGCAACCTTTAGGATTGACTTTTTTTCACTCATCATAATTCCCTGGAGACCATCTAAGGTTTGTGTTGATCAACAGTTTGGTAGCTTTCATTGTTGTGTAGTATTCCATGGTATGGATGGACCAATTGTGTTGATTTACCTCTTACAGGGTATCTGGTTTGTTTCAAGATTTTGGCCATTGCAAATCAAGAAGCTATGAACATTAGTGTACAGGTTTTTGTGGGAACATAAGTTTTTTTAAATTGATTATTACTATTTTAAAAATATTTATTTATTTATTTAGGCTGCATTGGGTCTCCGCTGCTGCGTGCAGGCTTTCTCTAGTTGTGCTGAGCAGAGGCTTCTCTTGTTGTGGAGCACAGGCTCTAGGCGCGTGGGCTTCAATAGTTGCTGCGCATGGGCTCAGTAGTTGTGGCTTGCAGGCTCTAGAGCGCAGGCTCAGTAGTTGTGGCGCACGGGCCTCATTTCTCCATGGCATGTGGGATCTTCCTGGACCAGGGATCGAACCCGTGTCCCCTGCACTGGCAGGCGGATTCTTAACCACTGCGCCACCAGGGAAGTCTCAGAACATAAGTTTTTATTTCTCTGGAATAAACACCCAAGATTGCAATTGCTGGGTCATTTGCTAATACATGTTTAGTTTTTTTCTTTCAATCTCCATAGAGACTGTCAAAAATTGCCATTGCGGACTATATTTCAAGTCGTTATGGTGGTGGGGTACTGGGAAAAGTTTTCAGTTAGCAATAAGCACGCCTTGGATAAACCTCATTGGCTACAATACTGCCACTGCGCAAAGCTAATACATGTTTAGTTTTTAAAGACTTGGTCAAACTGTTTCCAGAGCAGCTGTACCATTTTATTTTCCTACCAGCAATGTATGATTGATGCGGTTTCTTCACATCATTATCACTATCGATGATATCACTATTTGGTGTTATCATTAAATAATCAGTGTTAATTGGTGCTATCACAATTTTTTATGTTAGCCATTCTGAGAGTCATATAGTGATATCTCATTGTGGTTTTAATTTGCATTTCCCTGGTGGCTAGTGATATTAAACATCTTTTCCTGTGCTTATTTGCCATCTGTATGCTCTCTTCAGTGAAATGTCTATTCTTGTCTTTTACCCATTTTCAACTTGGATTTCTTTCTTTTTTTTTTTACAGTTGAGAATAAAAAAACAGTTTGAGATTTCTTCATATATTCTAGATACTAGTCTGTTTTTGGACATGTAGTTTGCAATTTATTTTCTTCAAGTCTGTAGCATCTCTATCCTCTTATACAGGGTCTTTTTAAAAATTATTTTTGTGTATGTGTGATAAAATATACATAATGTAAAAATTTTACCATTTTAACCATCGTAAGTGTCCAATTCAGTGGCATTAAGTACCTTCATATTGTTGTGCAACCATCACCACTATTCATCTCCAGAACCTTTTCATCTTCTCAAACTGAAACTCTATACCCGTTAAACAATAACTCTATTCCCTCCTCCCCCAGCCCCTGGTATCCACCATTCTACTCTCTATTTCTATGATTTTGACTACTCTAGCTACCTCATGTAAGTGGAATCCTACAGTATTTGTCTTTCTGTGTCTGGCTTATTTCATTTATTATAAAGTTCTTGAGGTTCAACCATGATGTAGCATGTATCAGAACTTCATTTCTTTTCCTTTATTAAAATTTTATTTATTTATTTAATTTATTTTTGGCTGTGTTGGGTCTTAGCTGCGGCACGTGGGATATTTGTTGAGGCATGCGGGATCTTTCTTTGCAGCACGTGGGCTTCTCTCTAGTTGTGGCCTGCAGGTTTTCTCTTCTGTAGTTGAGGTGCGCAAGCTCAGTAGTTGTGGTGTGCAGGCTTAGTTGCCCCGCAGCATGTGGGATCTTAGTTCCCTAACCAGGGATCAAACCCGTGTCCCCTGCATTGGAAGGCAGATTCTTTATCACTGGACCACAAGGGAAGTCCCAGAACTTCATTTCTTTTTGTTTTTAAATTAATTAATTTTACTTATTTATTTTTGGCTGCTTTGGTTCTTTGTTGCTGTGCACGGCTTTCTCTAGTTGCGGCGAGCGTGGGCTACTCTTCGTTGTGGTGCGCGGGCTTCTCATTGCGGTAGCTTCTCTTGTTGTGGAGCCCGGGCTCTAGGCACATGGGCTTCAGCAGTTGTGGCACACGGGCTCAGTAGTTGTGGCTCGTGGGCTCTAGAGCACAGGCTCAGTAATTGTGACGCATGGGCTTAGTTGCTCCACGGCATGTAGGATCTTCCCGGGCCAGGGCTCAAACCTGTGTCCCCTGCATTGGCAGGCAGATTCTTAACCACTGCGCCACCAGGGAAGCCCTTCATTTCTTTTTAAGGCTGAATAATATACCACTGTATGTCTACGCCATATTTTGTTTACCCATTCATCTGTAAATGGACACTTGGCTTGTTTCCACCTTTTGGTTATTGTGAATAATGCTGCTATAAACACATGTATGACATACACAAATATCTATTCATGTCCCTGCTTTCAGTTCTTTTGAGTATATACCTAGGAATTAAATTGCTGGTACTTGGTGGTCATGTGGTAATTTTATGTTTAAGTTTTTGAGGAACCCCCATGGTAGCTGCGCCATTTTACATTCCCACCAGTGATGTACAAGGGTTCCAGTTTCTCCACATCCTCACCAACACGTGTTATTTTCTGGTTTCTTTTTCTTCTTTTTTATTTAAACAGGGATTGTGTCAGATTTTATTTATTTATTTATTTGGCCACACTGTGCAGCTTGTGGAATGTTAGTTCCCTGACCAGGGATTGAACCCGGGCCTTTGGCAGTGAAAGCGTGGGGTCCTAACCACTGGCCCACCAGGGAATTCCCTATTTTCTGGTTTCTTGATAGTATCCAGAACTATTTATTTAAAAGATTGTCTTTTTAAATTTTGATGAGTTCTAACTTACCAAGTTTTCCTTTTGTGGATCATGATTTTGATGTCAAGCCTAAGAACTCTTTGCCTAGCCCTTAATATCGAAGATTTCCTCCTGTATTTTTTTCCTAAAAGATGTATAATTTTACATTTAAATCTGTGATCTGGTTATGTCTTTTTAAACAATAGATTTCTATTGTCTTATTCAATTGTATTAGACCCTAGACCATTTATAAATCACTTTAACAAGGATCAGGAAATAGGTGATGAGCTGAGTCAGTCTTCTGACTTAGTAATAAGTAGTAAAGAAGATTCTTATAATGAAGAACATATATTTAAGCCATAATACACCCTACCATGCCAGGTTCTTTTGTCAACTGACGAGTATGAGGTTAAGAACAGAACAGTGAGGTGTATGTGTGTAGATGGGGGAAGTTCCCTTACTTACTTCACCTCCTTACCCACCTTTGAGTTATCATGGAGACCAGATAATCAAAGTAAAATGCTCTTTCAGGACCAGTTTCTGGTTTTGTTAACCTACCAATACCCCATCTGACATATCTTGATGCTTTTATTTCCTTCTCCCTCCCTGGTGGGACTGTGTTAACCAAAGAAGGGGACTCTGTTACATATACTTTTCTTGTCCAAAATAATCTATTTGTCTTTCCTTAGCGCATACCCAGCTGATAATGTAACCAAAGAACCTGCAATAGAAAAAACACTGATATACTCTCTACTTTCTGTGCTGGAGGAGGATTTCTGGAGATGCCAGGAGATGAATGTTTGATTTGGTTTGGTTCATAAGGTGTTCTGGCTTGACAAGTTCAGATGTTTAACTGGAAGTACTTCTAAAAGAAAAAAATGAATAGATCTATTCAATCAACTCTCTTCATTGCCTCAATGTTATCTAAGAATTAAAAGTTAAAACTGAGAGGTGGTTCTCTTTCTCCCATCCTTCCAGACACCATTAAAATAAACTGGCCCAATGCTTCCTATCACAGTAGAAAGTGTCACACAAACTTTACTTATATTTCCAAGCAAGGACAAGTTCCACTCTTCCCCTGAGCTGCATCAACATGGTACCTACCAGCTATGAGGATACATTTTTCCTTGCCTTTTTAAAGAAAGAGGGGAAGAAGGAAGGACTACTCCATACTCCTAAGATAGTTTTATCTGTGCATTCTGAATTATACTTTTTAAAATTTTTGTGTAATATTTAGTCCATTGATATTAATCTTCCAATAATACCTCATAGGAAAAAACTTAGGATAATTGCTTCCATGTCCCAAATGGTAAACTATATCTGGAACAAGGTCACCTAATGCGTTTCTGACAAAAGGAGGAAAAGAGCCAGAATTGCATAAACCTTCTCGAAAGGGTTCTGGCATTTAGACTCAGTTTGGAAGACTCCCCTCCAAATGGTGTCATTTACCCAAATGATTTGCAAAGCTGTTATCCAGATGGTCAAATCCTCCTCAAATGCCAGTACTGCTAATCCCCTGTTCATTTCTCTTGCATGTTCTTTTCTTCCAATAAATAGCATTCTCAAAGTTTGAGCGATCTTCAGTCTCTTTCATGGAATCTGTGGTAGGAGTGGGACTGCACAGTGCGGACTGCTGAGCACTCAGAGTCAAAGGCTGAAAATGTCAATCTGCTCCCTGCTTCCCTGAGCACTCCTTCTTCCTCAGAAGGAAAAATGAACTGTCAAACGTTTGCAGTGGCTCTGCTGTCGACACTTTTGTTCCTCTGTAAGTCTTCTAGCTTTAATGCTCAAGAGAACACTTGATAATTTGAAAATTTACCATCTCATGGAAAGAAACAAAGTGTTACTTAAGCCCACATTTGCTCAGCACCCAAGACTCCAACTACATGAACGTGATTTGAAAAACGTGATTTGACTCCAACTACATGAACGGGTCTTGATAAAATTGAGGTCATATATTCATCATTTTATCACCAAATTCCAAACAGATGATTCTTATAGTATAATCTAATGAAGCTACTCAAGTCAAAGAATATAGCATACTGTTACCAATAATAATCCTTGAAGACAAACTTTCCGTTCTTTCAGGTGGTGGTAAAACTCCTCCAAGCAACAAATGGAAAAAGAAAGCCCATTGGATCATCTTGATTTACAGATTTTAAAACTTTATTAATAAGAAACTACTTATGACAGTGAAATGTCTCAAAAGTTAAGATAATATCTTTTGGGGCTGGAAACGATTTGCTTGTTATGAATTGGAAGGATTTTGTATAACCTAGGGTAGTGGTGAGAGGCAGCTAGAGTTCATGGACTCAGAAGCCAGCTTACCAGGGCTTGGAATCCCAGCTCTGCCACTTATTATAGTGGTTGTGTGATCTCGGTTTTTCAGTCCTCTCTGTGCCTCAGTTTCTTCATCAGTAAAGTGGGAACAATAATAGTACCTACTCATCGGGTTTTTATGAGGGTTGAAAATACATTTAAGGCTCTGATAACAGTGCCTAACATTTGATGGCTTTTCAATAAGTCTTAACTATATGCCACTGCAAGTGATCTTCGGGGTCTTCAGTTATCTTTCTTAAAATTTTGTAATTTATCAGGAAATAAGCTCTCTACCAAAGCAATTTTTCATTCTGCTCCCAGGGCCAGCTGGCATGGAGCAGGAAAGATTAACGAGTCACCCACTAATGACCAGGATTGTTGCAGTGTCTATGGACCAAGAGCACCCTTGATTTTTTTTTAACCTTCTGGGAATCTCGAGTTATTTTCCACGTGTATCATAGACAAATGTGGAGAGCGTGAGTTATTTTGTAATTCATTTACAATTACAGATGGTAAAGACAAGGACTATTTGTTTTGTTTTGTTTCAGCCCTAAAATGTTTACAGGGTCTCAGATGTAAGTCAGCATAGAGATCTTCAATACAGCAAACTCAATATGCTGATGGTTAAAATTTTGCTTTCAAAATCCTAAGTTTGGGAAAGCATGATAGCTTGAGTGACTTGGTGTCATATAAAAATATATGACTTCCTTTAATCATACAGATATAAACAATACTATTCAAGCTATGAGGTCAATTTTGAGCCAAAATAATTTCCACAAGCACTGGAAAGAAACAATATACTAATTAATAACGGAATTCTTTAAAATATTACCATCTCCAAAGGAATATGATAGTTTCTATGTAGAACGAATGGTGACTGGTTTTTCTTCAATGGGCACTTGATTTCTAAAATCAATCGCTTTCATTCAGTCGACAAATGACTTATAGGGATCCATTCACGCTAGTGGCCCAAATGATTCTTTTTCTCAGAAATAGATGGAACATACTGTCCTCACACCATTCACGGAATAATCCCAGAAGGAAGTCCCTTCTTCCAGTATTTCAATTCAATATTAACCTCTTAGAATTTCTATGCCAAGATCCTCCTCAGAGTCCATTTATACCTTCAATAATAAAAATATTTCCCACATATGACAAATATAATTGCCAACTCAAAAATCATTTCTCCTCTTTTTCTTAGCTAACAGAATCTAGTTTTACCCAGCACAGCAATGTGTTCGGCCCAAGAGTATAAGTCATGGCCAGTATAAGTCAATTATAGCTATCTCATTTTCCTTAGACAAATATCTTTCCAGACTCCCTTGCACCTGGCCAATGAGATTAAACGGAAAGCCTCTTTTCTGCCCACTCTTCTCCTTTCCCCCTTGGGATGCTGTTGTGAAAGTATGATACCTAGTGCTATGGCAGCCATCATGTAACCATGAGACAACAAACACAAGGACCCAAAGCCAAAATACTAAGGATGGCAGAGTAGCAGATGGAAAGAACTGACTCCTTGATAATATCATTCATTAGACACTGTACTAAATTCCCGATATCACCAGCTCCCAAACTTCTTGTAATGTGAACCAATTAAGTCTTCATTGCTTTATTACTGTAGGTTGGTATAGCATCAAAATCTGCTCTCCCTTCTTCCATTATAACTGGGCAAGTGGCTGCTCAACTACACTATAATTAGCAGCCTCCCTTTCAAGTGAGTGTGGCCCTGTGTGTAAGTTCTGTCCAATGGAATGTAAGTGAAGGCTCTTACAATAAAAATATTGTATTATATAGGAAAAGGTATCTATTTTCTAGAGATGCACACTGAAGTATTTGGGGATTAACTGTCATAGTGTCTAAAATTCACTTTTAAAAACTTCATCCATGGGGCGATGAAAGAATTTTAGAAATAGAGTGGTGATGGTTATAAAACATTGTCAATGTAATCACTGCCTCTGAATTATATACTTAAAAATGGTTAAAATGGTACATTTTACGTTATATATATTTTACCATAATAGAAAAATAATTTTAGAAACCTACATCATCAAAAAAAGATGTACCACATGACACTGATTAGGATGTCTATTATCAAAATCAAAACCAAAACCAAAAAAACCCCAGAAAATAACAAATGTTGGTGAGGATGGAGAGAAACTGGAACCTTTGTGTAGTATTGGCAGGAATGTAAAATAGGGCAGCTGCTATGGAAAACAGTGTGGTAGTTCCCCAAAAAATTAAACATAGAATTACCATACGGGCCAGTAACACATTTCTGGATACACACCCATAAGGACTGAAAGCAGAGACTCAGAGATATTTGCACACCCCTGTTCACAGCAGCATTTTTCAAGGTAGCTAAAAGGTGGAAGCAATCAGTGTCCATCAATGGATGGCTAAACAAAATGTGGTGTAAACATACAATGGAGTATTATTCAGCCTAAAGAGGAAGGAAATTCTGACATACTATACAACATGGACATTTTGAGGACATAATGCTAGGTGAAATAAGCCAGTCACAGAAGGACAAATACTGTGTGATTCCACTTATATGAGGTACCTAGAGTAATCAACTTTATTGAGTTGGAAAGTAGAATGGTGGTTGTTAGGGGCTGGGGGAAAAAGGGGATAGGGAGTTAGTGTTTAATGGCTACAGAGTTTGCAAGATGAGAAGAGTTCTGGAGATGGATGAAGGTGATGGTTGCAAAACAATGTGAATGTACTTAATGCCACTAAATTATACACTTAAAATGGTAACTTTTATATGATATTTTACCACAATTTTAAAAAAAGAACAGACACAAGAAAAATGTCACAGAAGATCTAAACAGACATTTCTCCAAAGAAGACATACAGGCCAAAAGACACATGAAAACATACTTAAAAATCTAGAAGAACTAAAGAACAAACAAACAGAGATGAACAACACAATAACTGAAATGAAAAATCACTAGAAGGGATCAATAACAGAATAACTGAAGCAGAAGAATGAATAAGTGAGCTCGAAGACAAAATGATGGAAATAACTGCCAAGGAACAGGATAAAGAAAAAAGAATGAAAAGAATTGAAGAAAATCTCAGAGACCTCTGGATAACACTAAACACACCAACATTCAAACTATAGGTGTCCCAGAAGAAGAAGAGAGAAGGAAAGGGTCTGAGAAAACATTTGAAGAGATTACAGTTGAAAACTTTCCTAACATGGGAAAGGAAATAGTCACCCGAGTCCAGGAAGCACAGAGAGTCCCATACAGGATAAACCCTAGGAAAAAAACACCAAGACACATATTAATCAAACTAACAAAAATTAAATTCAAAGAAAAAATATTAAAAGCAGCAAGGGAAAAACCAAAAAGAACATACAAAGGAATCCCCATAAGGTTATCAGCTGATTTTTCAGCAGAAACTCTGCAGGCCAGGAGGGAGTGGCAGGATATACTTAAAGTGATGAAAGAGAAAAATCTACAGCCAAGCTTACTCTACCCAACAAGGATCTCATTCAGATCTGATGGAGAAGTCAAAAGCTTTTCAGACAAACAAAAGCTAAGAGAAATTCAGCACAACCAAACCAGCTTTACAAGAAAGCTAAAGAAGTTCTCTAGGTGGGAAACAAAAGAGAAGAAAAAGACCCACAAAAACAAACACAAAATAATTAAGAAAATGGTAATAGGAACATATATACGATAATAACCTTGAATGTAAATGGATTAAATGCCCCAACCAAAAGACACAGACTGGCTGAATGGATACAAAAACAAGACCCACATATATGCTACCTACAAGAGACCCACTTCAGACCTAGGGACACGTACAGACTGAAAGTGAAGGGATGGAAAAAGATATTCCATGCAAATGGAAATCAAAAGAAAGCTGGAGTAGCAAGACTTGTATCAGATAAAACAGACTTTAAAATAAAGAATATTACAAGAGACAAAGAAGGACACTACATAATGATCAAAGGATCAATCCAAGAAGAAGATATAACAATTATAAATGTTTATGCATCCAACATAGGAGCACCTTAATACATAAGGCAACTGCTAACAACCATGAAAGGAGAAATCGACAGTAACACAATAATAGTAGGGGACTTTAACACCCCACTTACACCAATGGACAGATCATCCAAACAGAAAATAAATAAGGAAACACAAGCTTTAAATGACACAACAGACCAGATAGATCTAATTGATATTTATAGAACATTCCACCCAAAAGTGGCAGAATACACTTTCTTCTCAAGTGCACATGGAACATTCTCCAGGATAGATCACATCTTGGGTCACAAATCAAGCCTCAGAAAAATTAAGAAAATTGAAATTGTATCAAGCATCTTTTCTGACCACAATGCTATGAGACTAGAAATCAATTACAGGAAAAAATACTGTACAAAACACAAATACATGGAGGCTAAACAGTGCGCTACTAAATAACCAAGAGATCACTGAAGAAATCAAAGAAGGAATTAAAAAATACATAGAAACAAATGACAATGAAAACATGACGACCCAAAACCTATGGGATGCAGCAAAAGCAGTTCTAAGAGGGAAGTATATAGCAATACAATCTCACCTCAAGAAACAAGAAAAATCTCAAATAAACAATCTAACCCTACACTTAAAACAACTAGAGAAAGAAGAACAAAGAAAACCCAAAGTAGAAGGAAAGAAATCATAAAGATCAGAGCAGAAGTAAATGAAATAGAAATGAAGAAAACAGTAGCAAAGATCAATAAAACTAAAAGCTGGTTCTTTGAGAGGATAAACAAAATTGATAAACCTTTAGCCAGACTCATCAAGAAAAAAAGGGAGAGGACGCAAAGCAATAAAACTAGAAATGAAAAAGGAGAAGTAACAACTGACACAGCAGAAATACAAAGGATTGTAAGAGACTACTACAAATAACTATATGCCAATAAAATGGGCAACCATGAAGAAATGGATAAATTCTTGGAAAGGTACAATTTTCTAAGACTGAACCAGGAAGAATTAGAAAATATAAACAGACTTATCACAAGTAATGAAATTGAAACCATGATTAAAAAGCTCCCAACAAAGAAAAGCCCAGGACAAGATGGCTTCACAGGCAAACTCTATCAAACATTTAGAGAAGAGCTAACACCAATCCTTCTCAAACTCTTGTAAAAAACTGCAGAGGGAGAAACACTCTCAAATTCATTCTGTGAAGCCACCATCACCCTGATACCAAAACGAGAAAAAGATATCACAAAATAGAAAATCATAGACCAATATCACTGATGAACATAGATGCAAAAATCCTGAACAAAATACTAGCAAACAGAACCCAACAGCACATTAAAAGGATCGTACACCATGATCAAGTGGGATTTATCCTAGGGATGCAAGGATTCTTCAATATATGCAAATCAACCAATGTGATACACCACATTAACAAATTAAGTAATAAAAACCATATGATCATCTCAACAGATGCAGAAAAAGCTTTTGACAAAATGCAACACCCATTTATGATAAAAACTCTCCAGAAAATGGGCATAGAGGGAACCTACGTCAACATAATAAAGGCCATATATGACAAACTCACAGCACGCATCATACACAATGGTGAAAAACTGAAAGCATTTCCACTAAGATCAGGAACAAGACAAGGATGTCCATCCTCACCACTCTTATTCAACATAGTTTCGGAAGTCCTAGCCACAGCAATCAGAGAAGAAAAAGAAATAAAAGGAATACAAATTGGAAAAGAAGTAAAACTGTCACTGTTTGCCGATGATATGATACTATACATAGTATAGAAAATACTAAAGATGTCACCAGAAAACTACTAGAACTAATCAATGAATTTGGTAAGGTTTCAGGATACAAAATTAATGCACAGAAATCTCTGGCATTCCTATACACCAACAACAAAAAATCAGAAAGAGAAATTAAGGAAACACTCCCATTTACCACTGCAACAAAAAGAATAAAATACCTTGGAATAAACCTGCTTAAGGAGGCAAAAGACTTGTACTCAGAAAACTATAAAACACTGATGAAAGAAATCAAAGATGACACATACAGATGGAGAAATATACCATGTTCTTGGATTGGAAGAATCAATATTGTGAAAATGACTATACTACCCAAAGCAATCTACAGATTCAGTGCAATCCCTATCAAACTACCAATGGCATTCTTCACAGAATTAGAACAAAAATTTTTACAATTCGTATGGAAACACAAAAGACCCCGAATAGTAAAAGCAATCTTGAGAAAGAAAAATGGAGTTGGAGAAATCAGGCTCCCCAACTCCAAACTATACCACAAAGCTACAGTAATCAAGACAGTATGGTACTGGCACAAAAACAGAAATATAGTCAATGGTATAAGATAGAATGCCCAGAGATAAACCCACACACATATGGGAACCTAATTTATAACAAAGGAGGCAAGAACATACAATGGAGAAAAGACAGCCTCTTCAATAAGTGGTGCTGGAAAAACTGGACAGCTACATGTAAAAGAATGAAATTAGAACACTACCTAACACTATACACAAAAATAAACTCCAAATGGAGTAAAGACTTAAATGTAAGACAAGACACTATAAAACTCTTAGAGGAAAACATAGGAAAAACCACTCTTTGACATAAACCACAGCAAGATCTTTTTTGACCCACCTCCTAGAGTAATGGAAATAAAAACAAAAATAAACAAATGGGACTTAATTAAACTTAAAAGCTTTTGCACAGCAAAGGAAACCATAAATAAGACAAAAAGACAACCCTCAGAATAGGAGAAAATATTTGCAAATGAAACAACAGACAAAGGATTAATCTCCAAAATATACAAACAGCTCATGGAGCTCAATATCAAAAAAACAAACAATCCAGTTAAAAAATGGGCAGATGACCTAAATAGACATTTCTCCAAGGAAGACATACAGATGGCCAAGAGGCACATGAAAAGATGCTCAACATCACTAATCATTAGAGAAATGCAAATCAAAACTACAATGAGGTATCACCTCACGCCAGTCAGAATGGCCATTATCAAAATGTCTAGAAACAATAAATGCTGGAAAGGGTGTGGTGAAAAAGGAACCCTCCTGCATTGTTGGTGGGAATGTAAATTGATACAACCACTATGGAAAACAGTATGGAGGTTCCTTAAAAAACTAAAAATAGAACTACCATATGACCCAGCAATCCCACTACTGGGCACATACCCTGAGAAAACCATAATTGAAAAAGAGACATGTACCACAATGTTCATTGCAGCACTATTTACAATAGCCAGGACACAGAAGCAACCTAAATGTCCATCAACAGATGAATGGATAAAAAAGATGTGGCACATATATACAATGCAATATTACTCAGCCATAAAAAGAAATGAAATTGAGTTATTTGTAGTGAGGTGGATCGACCTAGAGACTGTGATACAGAATGAAGTAAGTCAGAAAGAGAAAAACAAATACCGTATGCTAATACATAAATATGGAACCTAAAAAAAAAAAAAACGGTTCTGAAGAACGTAGGGTCAGGACAGGAATAAAGACGCAGACGTAGAGAATGGACTTGAGGACACGGGGAGGGGGAAGGGTAAGCTGGGACGAAGTGAGAGAGTGGCATGGACATATATACACTACCAAATGTAAAACAGATAGCTAGTGGGAAGCAGCCGCATAGCACAGGGAGATCAGCTCGGTGCTTTGTGTCCATCTAGAGGGGTAGGATAGGGAGGGTGGGAGGGAGACGCAAGAGGGAGGGGATATGGGGATATATGTATACATATAGCTGACTCACTTTGTTATAAAGCAGAAACAAACACACCATTGTAAAGTAATTATACTCCAATAAAGCTGTTATAAAATATAAAAACAAATACCATATGCTAATGCATATATATGGAATCTTAAAAAAAAAAGGTACTGATGAACTAGTTGCAGGGCAGGAATAAATCTGCCCTGAATGGACTTGAGGACATGGGGTGGGAGGGGGAAGCTGGGGCGAAGTGAGAGTAGCATCGACACGTATACACTACCGAATATAAAATAGTTGGCTGGTGGGAAGCAGCAGCATAGCACAGTGAGATCGGCTCAGTGCTTTGCAGTGCCCTAGAGGGGTGGGGTAGGAAGGATGTGACGGAGGCTCAAGAGGAAGAGGATATGGGGACTCACGTGTGCATATGGCTGATTCGCTTTGTTGTGCAACAGAAACTAACACAGTATTGTGAAGCAATTATACTCTAATAAAGATCTATTAAAAATAAAATAAATTTTTAAAAAGCACACACAAAAAAAGATACTTAACATTGCTAATTATTAGAGAAATTGAAATCAAAACTACAGTGAGGTATCACCTCACTCTGGTCAAAATGGCCATCATTAATAAGTCTACAAATAATAACTGCTGGAGAGGGTATGGAGAAAAGTGAATGCTCTTACACTGTTGGTGGGAGTGTAAACTGGTGCAGCCACTATGGAAAACAGTATGGAGGTTCCTTAAAAAAGTAAAAATAGAGTTACCACATGATCTTGCAATCCCACTCCTGGGCATATATTCAGAGAAAACCATAATTCAAAAAGATACATGCACCCCAATGTTCACTGCAGTAGTATTTACAATAGTCAAGACATGAAGCAACCTAAATGTCCATCAACAGAGGAATGGATAAAGAAGATGTGGTATGTATATATATATAATGAAATATTACTCAGCCATAAAAAAGAATGAAATAATGCCATTGCAGCAACAGGGAGGGACCTAGAGATTATCATACTAAGTGAAGTATGCCAGACAGAGACAAAATCATATGACTGTTAGCTGTCAACCTAAGTGTCCATCAACAGATGAATGGATAAAGAAGATGTGGTATATATATATACAATGGAAAATTAATTCATCCATAAAAAAGAATGAAACAGTGCCATTTGCAGCAACATGAATGAACCTAGAGATTATTATACTAAGTGAAGTATAAGACAGAGAAAGACAAATACCATATGATATCACTTATATGTGGAATCTAAATAAATGATACAAATGAACTTATTTACAAAACAGAGACTCACAGACATAGAAAACAAACTTATGGTTACCAAAGGGGAAGGGGGGGAGGCAAAAATTAGGAGTTTGGGATTAACATGTACACACTACTGTATATAAAATAAATAACCTATTGTATAGCTCAGGGAACTATATTCAATATATAATAACCTATAGTGGAAAAGAATCTATATATATATCTGAGTCACTTTGCTGTACACCTGAAACTAACACAACATTATAAATCAACTATATTTCAATAAAAATTTAAAAAGATTGTTAGCTAGCTGTCTATGAAAATCCACTTTCCCCTTCTTCCACTGTGTTAAAAGAATAGCTAGGCATCATTTGGCTGCCCAGCCTCCTCTGCATGTGAAGTAGCACTGGGACTGAATTCCTGCCAATGGAATGTGAGTAGAAGAGATGGGTGCCACTTCCTGTCCCGGCACACACGTCTCTCAAACACTCATTTCCTATGCGCTGAGACAGTGGTGACCAGAAGAAAGAAGTTACGTTGAGCACGGCCTGTCATGAATCTCTCCTCTCCCGCTGATATGGGACACCCGCCCGGGACTGATACTTGAGAAAACAAACTTCATTTTTAAGCCACACTGTTGTTGGGTTTCTTTTTACAGCAGCTGAACATTTTACCACAGCGAATACATTCAGATACTCTGTTCACCGCAGCCCAAATATCTTATCTGATACCTGCCATCATTTCCCATAAAAATGATGAAGTCACTCTGTCCACGAGCTATTGGAGAAGTACATGGATTCTTAGGTGACAACAATTTAAGAGAATCCTGCCCTGATGATCAGATGATACCCAAGCATTCCAAGTGATTAGGTGTTTTCTCTAAGTACATGAAATAATTAAGGCCAGGGGACATCTTCCTCACTTAGCAGTGACCAATATTTTACACATAATTTTCAAAAAGCCTTTACAAATACACAAACATATGTTTTTCCTAAAGAGCTAGTTGTATTTTATAGATCTGGAATCAAATGAATCCTCAGGGCATCCTGGGAGGTATAAAAAAGTTGAGTAATATTATTAATTTTATTTTATAGATGACAATGACATCATTGCTTTTAACATGCTCGATTCACCAGTTCTAAAGAATCTTGTGTAGACTCTTTGCCACATGCAATTATTTCATGTGCCTTCCTATCCCTAAGGCAAAAAACAAACACAAAAAAGACTATAAAGCCATCTGACCACAGGCTAACTGGAAATGAAATCCTTGTGCCCGGGAGTCCCTGATCCAGAGCTTTGAAACAGCATCACAACAACCCCTTCTGACCCACAGTCACAGCTCCAAGTGCCAAAACAAACGACGACTCCTCGTGATGCTGGCGCTCTCTTGCTGGGCTCTGACACCAACTCCACAGGCCTGAAACAAACATGAAGCAAACAAAAGCAAAAAAGAAATCCCCAAAGGATAGGTAAGTTCAGCAAGTTCAAGACATGGGGATCTGAGAAGGAAATTCAGGTAGAATCTTATGTGGCTGAAAAATGCTAGGCTACTACTGCACATGACCATCAAGCCCCAAGCACTGAACTTGTATCTCCTCATCCAACAAACTGGCAGCTGCTCAGTGGATGTGATATATCAAAAGTGAGAGTCAAAATGATAATTCTTCCACTCTCCATTACAGTGGGAACACAGAATAGAGCTGGATCCCTAAGCATGTGTCCTGGATCCAGAGTCTGCCACAGAGTTGCTGGGTGATGCTGTGCAAATCGCTTAACCTCTCTAAGCCTCAATTTTCTCATCTATAGAATGGGATCATAATAATACCTACTTCTTAGGGCTGCCATGAGGATTAAGGAAGTTAAAACACATAAGGCTCTTTGATAAGTATATGGCAAGAGCTCAATAATTGGAAGCCTATTATTATAAATTGCTGTCTTAATATCACTAGTGCCCACCCATTTGTGGTCCAGAAAAAGAAAGTAGAAATGTGCAAATTTATTCTAGCTTAACAGTGACTGCTCAGGAATTCAGTGAGGAACGTGAAAGAGAAAGTAAGGTAAGCTTTTAATGTTCTCTTGGTGGAGCAGGGTATGACCTTGTACAAAAATCCGTCAAACTGTCTCCTAGAAATTACGCTGATGACGTCTTTGGAAGGACCAAAAAACCACATGAAATATATGAGACCAGAGGTTGCTTTGTGGAGCTCAGATGTGCACTGAAGAAGGTTGTACATCATCCTGCATCTTTCTCAAGGCCAGAGGAACTAATCAGCAACTCAGAACCTGAACTCCCCTGAACACTCAGAACCACTACATCACCAGAATAAAAATCAGTGAAACCAGGGATTTATAAAATGTAGTTTACTGCCTGATGCCTAGTCTTCCACACCCAGCTGGCGTTCCACACACCTTGTGAAAGGTGACCTAATGCAGTTTCTCATTTCATACAGTTCCCTTGCACAAAAAACAACCTGGAATAGACCTCATAAATCATCAACCTCTTCTGTCTTCCTCAAATCCTCATTCCCACAGATGATGTCACTGCATGTTAATTTTAAGCACTTAGAAGGCTACAGGGTATACATAAGGGTGTGCCTGCAGAATTAAGAGCAAAATTAGCAAAATCACCAACAAAAGTGGCTCCATAGTGAACCAATGAAATTAAGCACTTTGAGCAGTAACACGTCTGAACAACGACTTACAAGCATCCTGCTAAGAGACTGGCATGCTTCCCAACTCTCAGAAAGTAGTGACTGGCGTGAAACTGGAACTCTGAACCACTCAGTGTGCTGGGCCCAGCCGTTGTGCCCCTTGGTGGTTCTCCAAAGGCTCGAGCGTCCTTCACCAGACCCAGGATGCTTTGGCCTTGGTCCTGGGTTACTTCTTTAGGTCAATGCTCTCCCAATTGCCCCTTTCACAGCTTAGATGCCAGCTCCCTTCTGCGGCCCATCTCTGCTTCCCTGTGAAGATGGATCATATGTGATCATACATGATACCCGGTTCCTGAGAGTGGAAGGGAGGGGCAGGGTGGAGGCAGAGGAATCATCCCCTAGGACACACATGCCGTCTCTCCCAAGTGTCTCTTTTTTGTTTCATTAAAATCAAACACAAATGGAGACCAGACTTGAAAACTCCCTGAGCAAAATCAGTTTAGTTATACAAGCAAAACTTAATTCGGCTTATTTTGCAAGACAAGCAAGGCCAATCTGGGTCACTTCTTGCTTCTGCCTCTGGGAAAGTCAAAAGTGAAACTTAATCATTCCCCCAAATTGATAATGAGGCATCGCTAACCAATTCCCTTTCATTTAAGAAAATTCTAATATTGTAACCAATCGCTGTGAAGAATAAACAACCAATGCCTCCATACTATATAAGCTGTTTTAGAGCAATACAGCAATACACATCTGAGCCTCATTCCATGTTTTGGTTTGAATGCTCCTGTCTTGCAAACTGTCTTTTTTGGTGTGTGCACAATAAACTTAAACTAGTACGATGACTTCGGTGATTCATTGGTTTTACTTTTGCTTTTTTCTGAACTTTTGACAGTTCATAGCATCAGAAGTGGGATCCAAAGAAGACTCCCCCAATGACTCCAAGGCTGGTGAGCAATCAGGAGTCAGGACCCACAGCCCACTGCGCTCACTGCTTTCTCGCGGACCCTGGAGTTTGGGGGTTAAGTCTCTCTTGGGTCTGAGCTTTCCTCTCTTTGCATTCTGAGTTCTCCAACCTTATTGTGCACACTTGCTCTCTGTTTCTGTTTGTTGAAGCTTCTTGCTAAGTCACGCTTCTGTCTGTGAGGGGAGAAACCCATGATTCCCTGGGGTTTAGGCAGCCGTTGGATAACTGGGCTCCCCATAGATTGTTTCGGGGAATCTAAAGGCAGAGAGGGGGTCTACCTGATCTAAAGTTCCTCCTTCTCCCTTAAAAGACTCCTGCTTCTTATACGTATACCCACTAGGGACCAGGATCTTGTGCCTTTCTGGAAAAATGGGTGAGCTTTTGAATAATTTGTAATTGCAGTGGCCACTTTGGGGAAATTTTAACTGAGGTAAGTCCACCTAAAGGGAGACCCTGGAAAAGAGAGGATCCCAAACCTCTCAGAGATAATGGAATGCATTCTTTGATTGGCATGCAGAAGCTTCTAAAAGACAAAATGACTCCAAAAATATTTTCTCTAAAAGAATCCTTACAGAATGCAAAAAAAAATCTTTTGTAAATAACTTTGTCTAACTGAGCAGGTTATCTTAACTGAGTCCACCGGCCCAAAACACAATTTGGATCCAGTTATTGTTTTGTCTTGTACCTAAGACATGGCTAAAATTTTTATTTATTTATTTTTGGCCGCGCCGTGTGGCTTGCGGAATCTTAGTTCCCCAACCAGGGATTGCACCTGGGCCCTCAGCAGTGAAAACTTGGAGTCCTAAACACTGGACTGCCAGGGAATTCCCAACGTGGCTAAAATTTTTAAATGAAGGCCACAAGATCTCTCTTCGTGTCTGTCTATATGTTTACGTGTATGTATGTATGTATATTATGTACATGTGATATTTTTAAGAGTTCTATTCAATTGACTTAAAGAAAAATAAATGCTCATATAAATTGATTCCTAAAACTCTCAGAAATGTAAAATCTAATCCAAATGTTTTTCAAGTTCACATGATCTGGGATAATCTTTGATAAATAAAAACTAATTTAACTCCTAGAGGTAAACATTGGCAGAAGACTCTTTGATATAAATCACAGCAATATGTTTTTGGATCCATCTCTTAAAGGAAATAAAAGAAAAAATAAATAAATGGGACTTAATAAAACTTAAAAGCTTTTGCATAGCAAAGGAAGCATTGACGAAACGAAAAAAGCAATCTACTGAATGGGAAAAAATATTCGCAAATGATACGACTGTTAAGGGATTAATATCCAACATGTATAAACAGCTCACACAACTCTACAACAAAAAAAGAAACAACCAGATTAAAAAATGGGCATAAGAACTGAATAGACATTTTTCCAAAGAGGAAAGGCAGACACATGAAAAGATGCTCAACATCACTAATTATTAGGAAAATGCAAATCAAAACCACAATGAGATATCACCTCACACCTGTCAGAATGACTATCATCAAAAAGAACACAAATAACAAATGCTGGCAAGGATGTGGAAAAAAGGGAACCCTCATACATTTGTGGGTGGGAATGTAAATTATTGCAGCAACTGTAGAAAACAGTATGGAGGTTTCTCAAAACACTAAAAATAGAACTACCATATGACCCAGCATTTCCACTCCTGGGTATATATCCAAAAAAATCCATAAACACTAACTTGAAAAGATACATGCACCCCAATGTTCATAGCAGCATGATTTACAATTGCCAAGATATGGAAGCAACCTAAGTGTCTGTCAACAGATGAATGGATAAAAAAGATGTGGTATACATATACAATGCAATACTACTCACCTATAAAAAATGAAATACTACCATCTGCAGCAACATGGATGGACTTGGAGGGCATTATGCTAAGTGAAATAAGTCAGACAGAATAAGACAAATGCTGTATGATATCACTTATATGTGGAATCTAAAAAACACAACAAATTAGTGAATATAATAAAAAAAAGGAGATGCAGTTAGAGAGAACAAACTAGTGGTTACCAGTGGGCAGGGGAGGGGCAACACAGGGGTGGGGAAATGGGAGGTACAAACTATTAGGTGTAAGATGGATTCAAGGATGTATTGTACAACTTGGGGACTATAGTCAATATTTTGTAATAACTGTAAACGGAAAGTAACTTTGAAAAATTGTATAAAAACTTAAAAGAATTTTTAAATAAAAGAACAACTAATTTGGAAAAAAAAAACTAGTTTAAGTTTGTTGGTTTAATAAAAACAGACATGTCTTCAGGATTGTCAACATTAAATGTAATACAAACATACAACTTTTCCTACCTGGATTTGCTTGTCACATAAGCTCATACTATCTCTATGTTACAAAATTTGTCAACAAGAAAAATAACTTAAGATAATGTTTAGCTGTTTGACGTATAATCTAAGCATGATTGTTAAAAGTAAATTTAAAAAGTAATTTAAATAAACAAATGAGATAAAAGTTTATACTCAGTTAAACTAAATAATGGATATTCACTGATATCTAGATATTCAAATATTTAGATATCCAAATAAGATAATATACTGACACTGATTGCTAAACATAAGTTTATCTACTTTTGGTTTTTTAATTTTTACAGAGAGACAAAATATGTTTAGGTTTATTAATAAATATCTTTTACATTAAAAATTATACTATGAAAAACATGTCTCTAAAAAGAATGTTTTCATAATTATATATTATTATATATTATATAATATAATAATATATATTATATATAATAATATATATATTATTAAATTATATAAATTTGCTAATCTACTACTGGATGCTAATATGTGATAGACAGTTCACAATTGCCTGCTTCCCAGTTTTCACTGGAAGGTAAAATTTACTAATGGTTAAAATTTATAATCAATACATAAAAACAAAACTATAAGAAACAATAAGAGTGAAGGGAAACAACTTTGCATACAAAATATGGAAAGAAAATGGGATGTAATTTTATATGCAGAGTATGCAAGGAATATAGAATGAGTTTGTCAGGGAAAAAGAGAGAAATGCTGTCTAAAATAAAATAACTAGTTGTTCCAGATTAAGAAAGGAAAAGAATAAGACAAAACCTAAATGGATATAGAAAGTTACACGTTTGTGGAAAAGAAATTTTATGTTGTGAAGTCAAAGCGGGCTAAAATTGAATGGTTTTGTTATAAGGATTTTAAAAAATAAGCTTTAATAAGTAGTGTCCTTATGTAAAACTAAAACTTATTGGACCATTGGCCTGCTCTTGATAAGCTTCTGCAAGCTTTTTCTTTACCCTTAAAGTAAGCTGCCTAGAAAACAAAGACTCTGTGTTTTATCAAAATAATTTCTGGGGCTTCACGTTGTCTTTATCATGTCTTTGATTAAGAAAACTGAGTTTTCCATATTAAAAGAGCTAAGGTTTTTTACAACTATATAACTTTCTCTATTAGCCTTTGAAATCTTCTAATTGTCACTTTGGTTGAATGTATAACTAGGTATTGTTTCACAGTGACCTGTGATCCTATTTGATCAAGTGTTTTAAACTGTTTGACATTTTGGACAAACTTCCCCAAATAAAATTCTGAATGAAGTCTTTTTGACCTCAAACTAAATTTGGGATTTTCCAGAGGGCCCAGGGAAGATCTCAAAAGATTTGTTCTCTCTCCTTATAAAAGAAAAATGTTAATTTATTTAGGCTTATTTGATATGTTAAATTACACGGGAAACAAGGTCAAATAAAAAGTAATGTTTAACCTTTTTAGATTATATTTACATGGTTTACATGGTTATATTTACATGGTTATATTATATATTTACATGGTTATATAATCTATATAAATATAGATTATATTTACATGGTTATATATATTTACATGGTTATATTTACATGGTTATATACAAAATTCCTAAAAATCTGATGTGTCCTGGTATAATACTATCAGTCATGATTCCAGTTATTATTTTACAATCTTGTGTATCACAAAAATAACAATTTGCTTCTCAGTTGCATCATTTTAGGTGAACTTTCTCTCACCAGATCTTTAACGATGGCTATTTAAGTCTTTGTCACTCACAGATAGTTATTGTTTTACTCTCCATTCTTCTCTGAAAGCATTTACAATCAACTACAGGCAAAAATCTCTTTATCTTCAAAGAGATTCAAGGCCAAGACGCTGGCAACTTTAACATCATACTACTGAACTGAGTAAGAATTTCTAAATGCTAATGGAAAACTGATAGATTCATAAAGTTTCAAACCCAAGATGAAGCAAAACAAAAATTAATTACAGGAGACTGAATGAACTGATGAAGATGACTACAATTTTTATGACTTCATTGAAAACATTGCTGCTTCTTTAATGATTTGTTTTACAGATTTAAAGAGCCTCTTTCCTCCTCTCTTTTAAAAAAACGATTTATACCTTACAGCAATTTGATAAAGTATACTTTTGTAAACAAAAGTTGAAACATTTCTCTTTTTCTCACTATTCGATTCCCCCAGAATTCAGAAACCCTTATTAAATATTTTTATTTTTCATGACAATATATGTATTTGTATAAGCTCAATAAGAATCTGTTCTCCTTTTAACAGGACACAACTAGACAAGTCCTTAGCTTGGCTTCTTATCCTAAATAGACTTTAAAGATCTAATCTGAGATTCCTTATTACCAGACAACGTTAAAGACCTAAGGTTGACTTTATCAGTAAAGTCCCTTGAATATTACCAAAACTTCGGCTGAAATGTCATATTTGAGAATTGCATAGAATTATTATTGTTACTACATTTATGTAAATAATAAGACTAGACTTATTATTTTGTTTTACAAACAAATTAGTTTCAATGTAAATTTTTTTTTTTTTTTTTTTTTTGTGGTACGCAGGCCTCTCACTGTTGTAGCCTCTCCCGTTGCAGAGCACAGGCTCCGGATGCGCAGGCTCAGTGGCCATGGCTCACGGGCCCAGCCGCTCCACGGCATGTGGGATCCTCCCGGGCCGGGGCACGAACCCACGTGCCCTGCATCGGCAGGCGGACTCCCAGCCACTGTGCCACCAGGGAAGACCCACTGTAAATTTTTTTTTTTTTTTTTTTTTTTTGCGGTACGCGGGCCTCTCACTGCTGTGGCCTCACCCCTTGCAGAGCACAGGTTCCGGACGCTCAGGCTCAGCGGCCATGGCTCACGGGCCCAGCCGCTCCGCGGCATGTGGGATCCTCCCAGACCGGGGCACGAACCCGTGTCCCCTGCATCGGCAGGCGGACTCTCAACCACTGCGCCACCAGGGAAGCCCTGTAAATATTTTTGATAAAAATGGGTTACTATAAAAATTGTATCTCAATAGAAAACTGTAGCATACCTATTCTCAGATTCTGGTCCAGTTCATTGTCTTTGAGGTTTTGTTATCTACTTTAAACTTCAGAGAAATTACTACAGTAAATCACATATGGAACCTTCATGCCTGTTGCTATATGGGCCACTCAAGAAAGTTCAATAGAATACCTGATGACTTCATCAAAGACAGTCAAACTGCAAACCAGGGAAATCCATCAGACTGAGACTGCCATCCTCATTCCATCTGCATCTCTATGCTCCGAACTCAAAACTAGAAATTTTCTCAACTAGCTGTTCTCCAAATTCAGAAACTGAATGTATAATCTGCTGAAACTGTTACCCTTTGTTTTCCTTTTCTTTCCATAGAAATGTCTCTTATTAAATTACCCGATTGCCCACAGCATGTAGAGGCCTAACTTAGGTGAAAACTCACCTGCAGCACCACCTCCTGAAATAAAACATCCTCACATTCATCCTGTCCTAAGTAATCATGAGAATATGTGATTGTCAATACATCATGTTGTGCTACATAAATCATTCAAAATAGAAATGTAGATTGACTTAGAAAGGTAAAGTCTGAATCTGATTATAATCCATTTGAGTTGTTTGGTTGGTTAAATCTTGGCCTCTGGAAATCTCTGCTGGGGGAATTTTTCAGTCCTTGACTAACTTTTTCAGCGTGCTGTTTCCTCTTAAGTGTTTTAAATACCTTTGGGCAGCCACACACACATCAGTGATAACACCATCAGGATTAGACAACTTGAGGAACTCAATGATCTGACCTCCCAGGTCTATGATGACGATGCAACTGTTGGTAACAGCAATTGCATGACCCTCTGTCCTGACAAATATTGGATACAGCGAATATGTGATTCTTCAGCCTGGCTACAGCAACAACGGTAACCAAGAGTAATGCTATACAAGTTGTTCACACTCTGAGCTTGCTGAGAGAATGACCAAAGCAGGGGACTGCTAAAATCAAACACAAATGGAGACTAGACTTGAAAATTCCTTGAGCAGACAAAACCAGTTTAGTTATAAAAGCAAAGCTTAATTTAGCTTATTTTGCAAGCCAAACGATGCTAATGTGACCTGGGTCACTTCTTGCTTATGCCTCTGAAAATCGTAAGTGAAACTAAAATTGTTCTCTTGAATTGATATGAGGTCATCACGAACCAATTCCTTTCATTTAAGAAAATTCTAATATCGTAACCAATCACTGTGATGAATAAACAACCAATGCCTCCGTACTATATCAGCTGCTTTACAGCTATACACCTCTGAGCCTCATTCCATGTTTTGGTTTGAGTGCTCCTGTCTTGCAAACTATCTTTTTCATGTGTTCACAATAAACGTAAACTAGTATGATTACTTCAGTGACTCAATGGTTTTACTTCTGTTGTTTTTTCCTAAACTTTTGACAGTTCCCTCTACCATACCTAGACCAAGTCTCTTTCTGACTGTGATTTGGCTGCCCAGTTTCTGGACTAGTACTGTTCTACTTTTCAAGACTTGCCACCCGCCCGTGTTACTTTTCCTTCCAGCTATGGTATCTGCAAAATTCTCCTTTAATGGCTCTGCAGTAATTGGTCCCCTTACAAAAAACAGATTGAGATAATAGTTTTCTTTTAGAAATAGCTCATCAGCAAATAGATAACCTGTTCTCTCTCTGTAGATAACTAATTTCTAGCATATTATTCAGATTCTCAAATTAGTTACACTCCCCTTAATATCTTGAATTGTACCTTGCCTGGTGTGAATTAAGGGCAGATTCGTGAACTGAGCAAGTTGATCCATTAGAATTTTTAGTGTGTCTGAATAGTGTTGGACTGGGGAAAAGTTTCTTTGATTCTGAGGATGATTAGTTTTCTGGAAAGAAACAACTCGACAGAAAAGAATAGCAATTTGCCAAAGTAGCCTTGCTTGGTAGAAATATCCTCACTTCTATTGTTCTAAATCTATATTTACCGAGTCACATTTTGGCTTATAATATGGTTTTCTGAATGGAGTTACTCACAAGAAAGGATTTTCCTAAGCAAACAATTAATATTACTTTAAACCTATTGTGAATACATTTCTATTCTGGTTTAGAAATGTCTTACGAATTTGTTGGTGTGAGTTGGCCTTCAGAGTTTGAGCACCTTCTGGAGAATGATGAAGGAAACCTGCAAAGCTGAGAGCTTAGACCTTGGACCTGGGTAGACTCACCGGGTCTGATCGCCCTACCTTATCCAGTTCTGCTCTTTGCCTTCTCACATGCACTGCAGTCAGGGCCATGTCTTATGCATTTTTGTACCCCTCATATCACCTGGACTTGTGCATTGTATACACATGAAAAATAGAAGGTGAAGTCTCCAGTAATGCCACACCCTAAACAGTTAACTGCTAGCACTTAAACATGCTTCTTCCCAGGCTTTCCCCACCATATGTATAAGTGTGAAATTTTTTTTTTTTTTTTGCAGTACGCGGACCTCTCACTGTTGTGGCCTCTCCCGTTGCGGAGCACAGGCTCTGGACGCACAGGCTCAGCGGCCATGGCTCACGGGCCCAGCCGCTCCGTGGCACATGGGATCTTCCCAGACCAGGGCACGAACCCGCGTCCCCTGCATTGGCAGGCGGACTCCCAACCACTGCGCCACCAGGGAAGCCCTGAAATTTTTTACTTAACACACCACGGGCAGCTTTATACATCACTAGACACAGATGTCCTCTTGACCTTGTTGCCCCAAACCTGGAGTCTCCACTCCTCATTAATGGTGGCTCCACCCTTCCTGTTTCTCAAGCTGAAATCTCAGGGTCGCCTTAAATGGCTCAATTTCTCACACACCCTACCTTCAGTGTGCCAGGAAATCCTGTTCCAAAAGAGATCCTAAGCCTAGCCACTTCTCACCACAGTGGTCTGATCATTTTAAAACACAGGTCAGATCAGACCACTCTTTAGCCCAACTCCTGCTAAGGGTAAACACCAACCCCTACCTCCGAAGGCTAACTCCTCTCTGACTTTGTCCATGTCTTTCCCCTAGCTCCGGCCACTCTGGCCTCCAGGCGGACCTTGGATACCCCCAGCACCTCCCTGCACTGCCCCCCAGAAATGCACATGACTGCCCCCTCACCCCTGCAAATCTTCACCCAAATGGGACCTCCTTGAGGAGGCCCTCCCTGAAAACCCAATTTAAATCACCGTCACTTTTCACCTCCAGAATTCCCTGAACCTCCTTGCTCTATTTTCCTCCACAGTACCCAGCACTATATTTTATCCATTTTATTAGCAGTCTTTCTTCTTTGGCTACATGTAAGCTCCATGAGGGTATGGATTTTTTTTTTTTTTCGCCTGCCATTTCCATGTTCTAATCACACGTCTCTGCCTTGGGAGTTCTCTGGTTAAGAATGGTGAGCTAGCCTGGGCATCCCCTGTCCTTGTTACCAAAATCCACAACTGAACAAATGAAACAATGTGGAGAAACCAAAACGTTGACTATTCTTGAAATGGTTTTGACATGATGGAAGTAAGCTCTAACAAAACATCACAGAACATAATCTGAAAATCAGTTAGGGGTCAGTAGCATGCAAAATTTTATTTCCAGTTCAGTTAAATGGTGGATTTACAAAGATAAAGAGACGCTTCTAGGTTTATTTGGGGTGCAAAGAAAATTTGGCACCTTAATGCATGAAATCAAAAAGTGTACTGCTCTGAGAGGCATCAGATAGCCAACTGTAGGGTCCTGAAGCACTCTATATGATAATAAAGTGAGAAGAAAGACGAGGTAGGGTCAAAATAATCTACTTCATTAAAACACAACAACTAAAAACATTACCATACTTCAAAATTGGGGGACTTCCCTGGTGGCACAGTGGTTAAGAATCCGCCTGCCAATGCAGGGGACACGGGTTTGAGCCCTGGTCCTGGAATATCCCACATGCCGTGGAGCAACGAAGCCAGTGCGCCACAACTACTGAACCTGTGCTCTAGAGCCCGTGAGCCGCAACTACTTAAGTCTGTGAGCCACAACTACTGAGCCCGCATGCCACAACTACTGAAGCCTGTGAGCCTAGAGCCCCTGCTCTGCAACAAGAGAAGCTACCGCAATGAGAAGCCCATGCACCGCAACGAAGAGCAGTCCCCGCTCGCTGCAACTAGAGAAAGCTTGCATGCAGCAGCGAAGACCCAACGCAGCCAAAAATAAAAATAAATTAATTAAAATAACAAAAACAAAATTGGGCTGCAGAGACTAAGATTATCTCAGATGTACCATTTTATTCTTTGATCTTTTTTGAACAAAAAAAATTGTTTTTTCCTTTCTACAAAGACATTCATTGTACATTTAGGTAGATATTATACATTTCTAAAAAGAGAGAAGAGTATCTTGGGAACCCTGCCTTTTATCCTCTGGCTGTGAAGGAATAGCCCATTTCTTTTAAACTACAAACAAATTACTTGTGGCTTTCTCTAGTTTCTTCAGAAAAATATCTACGTAATTGTCTTCTTTATTATGTTTTTTCTTCTTCTTTATATACCAACCTTAAAAAAGGAGATTGCATCTTCATTCTCTCAACAAGTATTTACCAAGTGCCTTCCCTGGATCAGGTATTGTATTAGGTAGTGGGGAAGTTACAATTATGAAGAAGGCAAGGATTCTGCCCTCAAGGTGTCTAGAGGAGGAGATGGAAACAAATAATTACAAACGCAAATGTAATGACTTTCATAATACAAAGAAGCTCTACCAAGCCCAAAGTAAGGCATGCATGATCCCACTGAGGAAGCTGGGGAGAGATGAATAGAGAGGTGACATTTCAGATGGTCTTGAAGGAATTCACCAGGCAGACAAAGCTAAAAGGCATCCTGGGCAGGGGCACAGCTTGAACAAAGCCATGGAAACACGATTCGATTATGAACCTGTTTTACCAATGAACAGGATTTCAGTATGGCTGAGGTACTGGGGGAGTTCTTGCACTGTCCTGCAGAGACACTGTTATCCTGAACCAAAGCAGTAGCAGTTGAGACCTCATGAAAGAGAAGAATTCAAGAAATACTTTGAAGGTGGGACGTGAAAGCAGAAAGAATGCTTGAGGCATTTCATTCTTGGAAATATAGCTGAGACAGGGCCTGCAAAATACACATCTCAATGACTAGGAACCCTTTAATTTATTCTGCTGTAGGAATTTTTGTAATTGGAGTAAAGTCAGTTTGGGCTTAGTAAAGAAGAAAAGAAGTATTGCTTTGATAGGATCCATAGATTTTGTTTTAAAAGAGAAGTATGTAAATGAAAGTACATTCTGGGGATCCAACCAATACTGAAAATGAGTAATAAAACCAGAAGGGACTGTATTATTTTCAAATTGTACTTCAGTGATTTTTCTCCAGTTAAAGTGGCCAAAACCCAGAAAATCTAATTAAAGATGGGGAGGGGTGGGGGGAGAGGATGAGACTGAAGATTTACAGATAGAGAAAGAGATTTATGAAAACTCAAAAATGATCAAGATTTAAAAAAAGAGGTTAGGATAGCTCTTTAATTAAAGGATAACATTCCATTCATTGTTTTTTATTGTTTAACAAAGATAAAGAGATATGCAGGACTTTCCCTTAGGCAGAAAAAGGCTTAACAGCTTCTGATTATGGTTATAAATTGATACCCATGGCTGTGGGCAGACTCAGTCTGTTTCTCCCTGTCCCTACAAAACAAGTCTCTGTACTCTGCTACAGGGAGACCATAAAATTGCTTTAACCACATCCCATTCTTTCCTGTTAGCACCTGAGGGTGGGTCAGGTGACCAACCATGGGTGGTGTGCACACAGCCACACCCCTCGTGAACAGGCAGGCAGGCTGGGGCTCCAGCCATTGTACCCCGGGCTCTCAAACCATCCTTGCCCAAGGCCTGGTAGCACAGGTAGTGGAGAAAAGCTGCAAAGCCCATTACTTAGGCAAAGGAAAGAGAACTTTTACAGGAAAGTGGAGGGATACATTTTGGAGTTGAGGCTGAGGAGATAAGGGCAACTATATTTGAATCCAAAGAAAAGATAAATAGAAGGAGAGCAAATTTCTTCCGATAACAATGCTGGGTCCTGTCTGCTAAATGGGCTTCATAGTTAGAGTGGTAAAGGTATGACTGAACCTTTGGAACCAACCTGCCTGCGAAGTATTTCCTAGAGAAATAATAGCATTATCAGTAACAACATCAACAGCACCGATGATGAGACATTGGCAGCAGTTAACATACTATGTCCCTAGTATTCTGCCAAGTACTTTACATGGATTCTCTCATTAAGTCCTCACAATAATTTATGAGGTAGAGACTATTATTAGTGCTCATTTACAAACGAGAATACAAAGGCTTGCAGAAGTATTGTATAATATATTGCTCTGGGTCACAGAGCTAGTAAGTGGGGAGTCCAGGCTCTCGCCCACTACATTCTACTAAACTCTATTATCCTTTATTACACTCACTAATACAAAAGACCTCAATAAACTATAATGCATGAAGGATATTCTAATTAATTAAATTTAGAGGGCTTTGCTTTTAATTCTTACTGATAATCTTTCTAAAATCTATCTTACCTCAGTAAAGATAATGTCCTCAGCATAATTATGCCTTTCACTGGTGACTGAGGGTCTTTTGTTGAGAATCATGATTTGTCTTCCCTGGGATGTCCTAGTCTTCCCCCCATGTAATTCTTATCTATCTTTCTGGAACCAATTCCACTGCCAGCCAATCTAAGAAGAGTTTTCCTCCACCACCCAGCCCATAGTGGGGTTTTCTTGCAAAATATTGCCCGTATCTCAGATTTTTCAGTTCAGAGAGTAAATCTCAGGTATTTCAGAATCAGACTCATGGATATTGTGGTGGCTATGTAAGGTGTCAACTTGATAGCCTGAACTAAGTTTTCCAGAATTTCCTTCCCGATATGTTCCTGGTGAGAATGGGGCACAGGGAATTTTTTTTTTTTTGGCGGTACGCGGGCCTCTCACTGTTGTGGCCTCTCCCGTTGCGGAGCACAGGCTCTGGACGCACAGGCTCAGCAGCCATGGCTCACGGGCCCAGCCGCTCCGCAGCATGTGGGATCCTCCAGGATCGGGGTACGAACCCGTGTCCCCTGCATCGGCAGGCGGACTCTCAACCACTGCACCACCAGGGAAGCCCAACACAGGGATATTTTCACATGAGATTTGGAGGTAAAAGTGGAGCAGCAGCCATTTTTTAAAAAAAGTTTATTTTGGAGTACTTTTAGGTGCACAGAAGCATGTGTTTTCACACTCAGAAGGTTGGGGCAGGCGCTTTTGTGGCTCCCACACGCAGTTGTTTATCTGCTGGCTCCCTCTTCAGTGAGGGGCAGCCGCTGGGCCTGAAGCTGCTCCCCTTTCCCGGATTCTCCGTCAGCGCCTCTAACTGCTGGGTGGGGAGTGTGTTTAGCTCTGTGACACAGGCACTCGCTACACTGATGGGACATCCATGTCACCAAGATTGGTTCCAGTCTGTCCTTGGGTACTAGTTCATGCTCATGAACTCCACTAGGTGCTGTGGGACCCAGTTTTCCTTTGCTCTCCCCACACACCACTTTTTCATCTATCTTTCCCTTCCCAAATGTGTGACCAAGTGGACTCAAGCTCCAACTTAGAAGCACAGACATTTTAACTAGTTTATAATCGTGTAAGTTCAAATCCCTGTAACCAATCATCCAATCACATACACACACACACACACCCCTAAATATCTCTACTTGTGGTTCTGTTTCTCTCTTTGAACCCTGATTGATAGATATGAAAGGGTTGAGTGCTTGAACCCAATGAAAACATTGCCTTTAAATGGTAAGATCTCACTGTGATGATTTATTCATACCCAAAAGGCAGGTTCAAGGAAAGGAAGAAAAAGAACAGGTAAGAAGGGAGTGACAAGGGGTCATGGGAGCAGAAAAAATAAAAGTAATTTGTGATAATGTAACGTGTCTACTTCATACCAGGCACCATGTCTGGTGCTAGAAATATAAAGATCAATAATAACCCCAGACCTTATAATCTGTGGGGGAGGAAGGATTCTTAAAGAGCTAACTACAATAGAATAAGTGCTATATAGTTGGCATGGATAAAGTACAATGGAAAACAGAGGAGGAAGTCATTAATTTTGTATGAGAGGATTGGGGAGGGCTCTGCACATGAGGTAACACTGACGCTGGGCCATGAAGAATGAATAGGGAATTCACTAGTGCAGGCATAAGAATCACCTGGAGAGCTCATTAAAACACAGATTTCTGGGCCTCACCTCTGAGTGTCTGATTCAGTAGGCCTGGGGAGGGGCCTGAGAATCTGTATTTCTAACAAGTTTCCAAGTGATGCTGCCACTACTGGTCTGGGGACCACACTCTGAAAACTACGGCTCTAGTGTGGAAAAGTGGAGATAGGGTGGCGAGCATCCTTGACACAGCAGAAGCACAGTGGGAGAAACATAAAAATTCACTGACAATTTATTTCCCCTTCCCATGACCCTCCCTCTTGTTCTCCCTTCTCTCTTACTATTTCTATAATACTTGCTTTGCCCTCTTGGCCCACTATTCTGGATGAGTCAAGTTTTACGGTGTCTTTGAGGCATGACGGCAAGAGATGATCCAGGGCTGGAGTTCAGGAAAGCAGTCAGGTTGTACATATTGATTTGGGAGTTAAACGTCCTGTGATAGGGGAAGCCATGAAGTGCAGGGGAGATACCACTTAAGGAGGGTGCGCAAAGGGCAGGAGATGAGCGAGTGAAGAGGGAAGGGGAAGAGAGCAGAGCAGAGCTCAGCAGGGCCAAGGACAGAGGGCCCAGGCACACCACGAGTGGGAGGACAAAGGAAAGTGAGTGGGAATAATCAACCAGACAGAAGAACAAGAGTGAGTTTTGTTATGGAAGCCAGGGAAAGGTTTTGAGAAGAAGAGAATGGTCACCTCTCTCAAAGGCAAGGAGGTCAAGTCGCTGGATGAAGAAAGGCCAAGGGATTTGCCAATTAGTAGATCAGTGATGGTCTTTATCTGAGCAGTTTCAGCAGAATTGTGGCGGGAGAAGTCGCATTGCAACAATGTAGAATGAAAGGAAAGTGAAGAAGTAGATAAAGTGATGTGGACTACCTTCCAGAGAAGCTTGGCTAGGAAAGCAAAGGTATGCGACCATAAGTAAAGGAGATCGAGATAAAGGTCAAGAGAGAAGCTTGTTTTTCAAAAAACAGAGATTCAAGCATATTTTACGGCCAATGGGGAATAAAAGCAGAAGGTTGAAAACGTTAGTAGGTAGAGACGCAGTATACAGTCGCTCCAGATCCTGCAGGGTGGGACTGGCTCAACAGTGCGGTGAGGATTATCCGCCACAGGAGGGAGGCGGTAAAAGACAGGAGGGTGAAAATCTCCGTTAGTTCATGCCTGATAATTTCCACTATTTTTCCTGTGAAAGTAGAAAGCCAAAGCAAAGTACATCTGTTGAGAGAGACAGAAAGAGAAGGCAGTGGGCAGGACTTCCCTGGTGGTCCAGTGGTTAAGACTTCGCCTTCCAGTTCGATCCCTAGTTGGGGAACTAAGATCCCACAGGCCTCGCGGCCAAAAACAAAAACAAAAAAAAACCAACACATAAAACAGAAGCAATACTGTAACAAATTCAATAAAGACTTAAAAAAATTAAAGGCAGTGGGATATAAGGGGCCTGGAGAGGGTAATCACTTTGAGGTTTTGGGAGAGTGAGCAGACTTATAAAAACCATCCAGCTCCACACCTGAAGGCCTAAATTAGGCTGGAGATCCTGAATTTGTCTTGCTGCACAGCAGGAGGTAAGCGGCGGGTGAGCTAGTGAAGCTTCACCTGCTGCTCCCCGTCGCTCGCGGGCATTTCCGCCTGCGCAATCGCTCACATTACTGCCTGAACCACCCTCCACCCCTGTACATGAAAAAACTGTCTTCCATGAAAGCAGTTCCTGGTGCCAAAAAGGTTGGAGACCTCTGCCTAGAGTTTTCTTCATCAGTGATCAACAGCCAATATATAAAAGCATAAAAGCCGGATAGCTGATGGATCCAAGGCAGGGCAGCTGCAGCAGAACCCAAGGGAGCACAGGCAAAGACTGAGTGACAAGTAAGGTTTTATTAACTAAGATAGGAGTAGCAAAAGGAGAATCAAGATGCCCAAGGAAGCAAACAAATTTGATAGTCTGGACAAGCTGCATCTGAGATGCCTTTGGGACATTCAGAAAAGAAGTACATCTCTCAGAAGTGAGGGTGAAGTTAAAGACAGAGGTTTGGGAGTCAGCTGCATAGAGGTTCAAGCCAAGATTCAAAATTCAAGCCAAGGTAGCCACTGCAATAACTCAGACATACTGTGTAGGGTGAGAAGAGTTGACAGAAAATTAAGAAAGAAATCTAAGAAAGAAATGAAAATTTTTATTTGAGGATTATAACCTGGGGACAGCATCCCAGAAAGCTCCAAGAACTGCTCTGCCCCTTGGAAGTCAAAACACAGTTATATAAGTTTTCTGAGACCAAGGGCTCTACATTAGATGACATATTATTGACATTTTACACAATCCAGACCTAACCGTCATTGTGGTCTCTTACAAGATCAAGGAGGAATGTTATCTTTTAAGAAGTTGTCTTGTTGATGCTGGGAGAATGTTGCTGTTTATGGTTGAGCAGGTATTTCTGCTGATGTGGGAGGTTTGGTCCATACATAATGCAGATACACAATGCATGGTAGAGGGAAGAGAGGAGGCCAAACGGCAGAGAAAATTTTTTATTTTTCTTGTCTTGGGGGATTTCCCTGGTGGTGCAGTGGTTAAGAATACGCCTGCCAATGCAGGGAACATGGGTTCGAGCCCTGATCTGGGAAGATCCCACATGCTGCGGAGCAACTAAGCCCATGTGCAACAACTACTGAGCCTGCGTTCCAGAGCCCACAAGCCACAACTACTGAAGCCCACGCACCTAAAGCCCATGCTCTGCAACAAGAGAAGCCACCCAATGAGAAGCCTGTGCACCGCAACGAAGAGCAGCCCCCACTGGCTGCAACTAGAGAAAGCCTGTGTGCAGCAATAAAGACCCAATGCAGCCAAAAATAAATAAATAAATTTATTAAAAAAATTTTTTTCTTCTCTTGCCATAAAATATGAAATTTATTTTACAGAAGAAAGGGTGCAGAACACTCATGTTTAGAGGGCAATGAAGAGAGGCTGAAAAAGTGGTCATGGAGGTTGAGCAAAAGGAGAGAATATATTGTTAGAAAAGAGATGGTCAACAACACCAAATATTTTGAGAGCTCAGCAAAGACCAGAAACAACATGGAATCATTGGATCTGACAACTCAGAAACCATTGGTGACACTGGCATGAATGGTATTCATAAAGTATGGCTCAGAAGCTAGAGTACAACTGGGTTGAGAAAGCAGTGAGGCAGTGGGTACTCTTTCAAGGGCTTTGGCTATAAACAGACAGATGGAGCAATAGTTCAAAGAAGAGCCAGGATCAAAGATCTCTGGGGATGGGAACTATGGCAAGACTGAGCACAATGGTTTATATAGGCTGAGAATAAGAAGCCAGTGGAGAACCTATGAAAGAGTATGAGTAAGACAATGAGATAACATGTTTGCTTATGAAGTCAGCAAAATTTTAATAAAAATGACAAGAATTAGTGCTGGTGATAATGCATACCAGCATAATCTTTCTGAATTTGTCAAATATTATATGTAGGAAGATGCAGCCCAGGTTATACTCAGGAATAAATGGGTGACCTTAAATATTTTCATTATAATAAAAAAAGGAAGGAAGAATAAAAGAAGAATTCTCTTCATGAATTTAGGGGAAAAAAGGACAAATGTAAGGAAACTAAGAGGGAGAACATAATAAAGTTAAGAGCAACAATCAATGAATTATAAAAAAGAGCAAATTAACATAAAGAAAAATCCAAGAGCTGGTTCTTAAACCTCCACCACAGAAAATTTTATAAATCAAATATCTTAAAAATAAAAATATGCAAAAATACTGTTAGAAAATATCTACAATGTGTATTTATTTGTTGGTTTTTTTGGTTTTTTTTTTGCGGTACGCGGGCCTCTCACTGTTGTGGCCTCTCCCATTGTGGAGCACAGGCTCCGGACACACACGCTCAGTGGCCATGGCTCACGGGCCCAGCCGCTCCGCGGCATGTGGGATCTTCCCGGACCAGGGCACGAACCCATGTCCCCTGCATTGGCAGGCGGACTCTCAACCACTGCACCACCAGGGAAGCCCTACAATGTGTATTTACATTCATTGGTGCTGCCAGCTAAAGAGCGATGCTTCCCATCTGGCTCTACAAGGATTAGGTCATTAACCACTGCAGGCTCTGACCTCCAACACACCCTGAAAGGAATTCAGGGCGGAGATGAGGAATGAGGCACTCTGTGTTCTGGCAAAAAGTGGCAGAACGGGCCTTCTGATAGTTAGATATTTTCAGGAGGAAATTTTATGAACACAAATTCTTTCACCTTCTCACACGTAGAAAAGCACTAAAATCATTAACGGAGGCGTCTGCTCCTTGTGACCAGCAGCAAGCCTCTGCCAAAACGTGTGCTTGACGCACGTGCCCCCTTCACCAAAATCGCGTGCATACTGATCTCCCCCCACCTGCACCTCTTCAGAGCAGTTGCTTGGAGCTATCAAAGGGGCTGTCTCCCAGGCACAGTCCTCAGCCAGCCCCCAGTAAAACTGAACTCACAGCTCTCATGTTGTGTGAGGTTTTTTTTTCAGTCTACTACATATATATACACATATATATGTATATATATGCACATATGTGTACGGCTTTATATACACACACACCTGTAAAACAAATAGTAGTTACTTGTTGGGAGGAGTGGGAATTAGGCAGATAGGGGGAAAGATAGGAAAGATATACTTCACCATATAACAATAATTTTTGATATTTGAATCATAGGAATTCAAAAATAATTTAAAAGAAAGTTCTAGAAAATACAGATATTTTTAATCATAAGAGAATATTATAAGCAATTAAATGCTAATACATTTGAAAATCGCAATGAAATAGACTATATTCTGGAAATATTCGAATTTCCAAAACTGAATCTAAATGTAGGCAATCCAAACAGATCAAATTCAGAAAGAAATTGACACTGGATAGAAATTCAAACTTTTGTTGAATAAATGTATTATTTCTTTAGCTTTACTAATGTGTCATTTTTTGTAGGAAAAAAGTTGTGTGTAGTGGAAAACCGTATCATCTAGAGGTCAACTTTCCAGGTTATCTGATTCTATGGAAGCTATTTTACAATTGTAAATTATAGGTAACTGAGAGCAGTGCAAAATAATTCTTATCAATTGACATGCAAATTCTGTTCTGTCTGGTAGAAGTTCAACTGATTCTCCTCTTCCCTGTGAAAGCTTTTGTTTTCATTTGCACATTTATTAATTCATTTCAATACTGCTTATCTATAATTCAGTATTGTGGATCTGTAAGTGCGTCCATTTAAAAAAATTCTCTTTGAACTAGTTATAACATGTGCCTGGTTTCCTCACTGACTACTGAGTACAATAAAGTCTGTAACGCATGTTTATTTTTATATCTGTGTGAGAGTCATGAATTTTCCTTTTTCTGAATATTATTTTTTTAACAGTTTCAAAATTTTAAGGAAAAGCTAATTTTAAAGCTAAATATATTAGAACATGAAATAGATGGGAAACTACCCAAAGTTTTTTGAAAATAGGATATTTCTGATACCAAAAACTGAAAAGCATTATCTCCAAAAAAAAACCCTATAGACCAATTTCATTTGTGATTAAAAACAAAAGACATCAACTCTCAGTTTTGATTTGATGAAATTTTATAATTCTTTATCAAAAATTATAAATTCTTGGGTTTCCCTGGTGGCGCGGTGGTTGAGAGTCCACCTGCCGATGCAGGGAACACGGGTTCATGCCCCGGTCCGGGAGGATCCCACATGCCGCGGAGCGGCTGGGCCCGTGAGCCATGGCTGCTGAGCCTGCGCGTCCGGAGCCTGTGTTCTGCAACGGGAGAGGCCACAACAGTGAGAGGCCCTCATACTGAAAAAAAAAAAATATATATATATATATAAAAATATAAATTCTTGATTTTTTCCACATATCCACAGTTTATGCCCTTATACAAAAAAAAAAAAAAAAAAAGGACAGCAATCATTTCTGTCCCTGGATCTTGTGGGTGAGTCTCCTGAGTGGATCAGAAAGATCTCTTTGACTCCCTGATGGATTGACCATTAGGGAACCTCCCCGAACATTCCAGTAAGTACTCTAATAATCCCCTCAAATGACCATAGTTTAAAGAGAATTTAGCCAAATTTGTAAAGACAAAAAGGGAGACTTCAAGTCCAAAGCATATTCAGTCTCTCAATGAATTAGAAAACCACAGAAATGTTTTCTGATCAACTAAAGAATGTGAATCAGGAAAAAAGTTACCTATCAACACAGGTTTTAGTATCAACAAACTTGGTTTGTATTGGAAGAGGTTACCACGTAAAACTTTCCCTTTACTGAATTCAGTTCCATATTCAAAACTGAAGTTGGTTCCTTACCTCAGTCTCCTTTAAAACCTTGGTTTTGACAACTGTAGTTTTGCCAGGCAAGCTACTTTTTAGAACTAAAATTCTCATAGTTGGAGAGATTGCTTTTGTAAGGAATAAAATTCAGAGTGTACGAAAAGAATAAGCTACAACTAGGTATATGAATTATTTCAGAAGTGTGAGGATGGGTTGGGAATTTTATTAACATACATTTAAAAAAAAAAGAAGGAAAAAAATTATCACTTAAATAGACACTGAAAAGGCACTGTGTGAGATTTGAGGGGATCAGGACATGCTACCCCAAAACATGCCCCTTTGATACGGAACTATTTTGAAGTAAAGGTGTTGTAGTTCCTGAAATCCCTCATCTGCCTAAAAGAAGAGCTTCCCCAAAGGAACTCAGTTGTTCTAAATCCCTTCAGGAGCAACTCTAATCTCTTTGCACAGAAGAAAAGTCAGATATTGTCACACCGTCTGTTCTCCCAAGGAAGGGCCCATTCCCTAAGGATTTTTCCTTAGGAAAAATCATTTGCTTTTCCCTAAGTTCCCCTTCTCCCCTTCCCCTAGGAAGTCATGTATATATCCCAAATTCTTTTTATTATTTGAGGTATAATTGACATACAACAACATATTAGGCCCCAAATTCTAACCACCTTTTTTTTTTTAATTTATTTTATTTTATTTATTTATTTTTGGCTGTGTTGGGTCTTCGTTGCTGCATGCAGGCTTTCTCTAGTTGTGGCGAGCGGGGGCTACTCTTCGTTGCAGTGTGCAGGCTTCTTATTGTGGCTGCTTCTCTTGTTGCGGAGCACAGTCTCTAGGCGTGCGGGCTTCAGTAGTTGTGGCTTGTGGGCTCTAGAGCGCAGGCTCAGTAGTTGTGGCTCAGGAGCTTAGTTGCTCTGAGGCATGTGGGATCATCCCGGACTAGGGCTCGAACCCATGTCCCCTGCATTGGCACGCGGATTCTTAACCACTGCGCCACCAGGGAAGTCCATTATATCTTAAGTTTAATAAATTCTAATATTTTAGAGGATCTACTAAATTAGTACAGAAAAGTGAATTGACACGTACAAATCAGACTAAATCGCTGAGGAGCCAAAAATAAACCACAAACTAATCTGTCCACAACAGTTACTGAATTCTTACTATGTCCTTAAATGATATCAGGGTTCTGGCTCTTCATTCTATTGCCTATCCATGGTTTAATAGTGAAGAAATGTTGATATACGGAAACAGCCAAAGTCTCATGTATTATAAAAGTCAAGAAATAGAGACTTATGAGTCCCATACTAGCAATAGTAGCCCTGCCTTGCTCAACTATATTATTTTGTTTTACTGCATATGGTCTGGACTCCAAGGCTTTATTTATAGGCAGTGTGGTGTAATTACAGCTGCCAAGAGGAAAAAGTTAAATTTTTTAAAACTTACACCAGTAAGAAACTAGTACAATTTTCCTGAATGTGTAACTGGTAAGCTTATAATAATTTTAATATTATCAAGTTAACATCTGAGTCATTAATGAGAAGATACTAATTTTCAAAATGGTACCTAAGAAAGCTCTATATTAAATATAACCAAATGTAAAAATACAGGAGAAGGCAATTGTTATTCAGGGAAGATAGGGTTTATGAAAAGGGGGGGCCTTAAATCCATGGGCAAATGTAAATAAATAGAATGGACAGGGAGGTCATTTCAGTGTTGGGAATCATGAAAATGAAAGAAAGACAAGACTGCATCCCAGTGAGTGGGCAGTAAAAGTCTACATTAGAGAGGAATTGGAAGTAAAACATGGACAGATAAAATGGGCTCAGAGGGGACCTCCCTGGTGGTGCAGTGGTTAAGAATCCGCCTGCCAATGCAGGGGACACGGGTTTGAGCCCTGAGCCGGGAAGATCCCACATACCACGGAGCAACTAAGCCTGTGCGCCACAACTACTGAGCCTGCGCTCTAGAGCCCGCGAGCCACAACTACTGAGCCCGTGTGCCTAGAGCCCGTGCTCTGCAACAAGAGAAGCCACAGCAATAAGCCCGCGCACCACAGCGAAGAATAGCCCCTGCTCGCCTCAACTAGAGAAAGCCCGTGCACAGCAACCAAGACCCAACACAACCAAAAATAAATAAATAAATAATTCTTTTTTAAAAAAGGCTCAGATTATGCATAGCCTTGAAAGGCAACACCGGTAGCTTGGATTTGGTCCTATAATAAGATACTATCTCAAGAGGGTTCCTGGGCTGGGGAGACCTTACGAGAGTGAAATAACGGCAAGATGAGGCAGACAGCACACTGCGCACATGAGGCTCTAGTGGCCAGGAGGCAGGGAAACCAGAGTGGAAACTACTACAGTGTCTGCACATATGAAATCAGAATTATTTAGCATAATCTTAACAATCTTTACTGCCTGGGAATTGGCCAGAGTTATTTCTACATAGCAAACAGTGTAAAAAGAGAGCAGGCAGCAGTGCCAGGCCAGGGCAGCCAAGGTCAGGCCTTCTCTGAACTTATACTTTGCATTCAGGTGGTCATGGGTGTCACTAAAAGGGTCCAGGTGAAAGACACTGTAAGAGGGCTTTAGAAAATGTGAAACGGAACTGAATTACCTCTAGTTAAGATAAGAAAAGACCCAGTACTGGAAGTATTTCAGTGTGTCCAACACTTGGTAAGACATCATTGAAAAGTACTACCTTTATGTGAATAGCACTTTTTAAAACCCATTCACATGTTACATCAATAGCTGGTATGTATATAGCAATTACTATGCACAGGCACATCTAATACAACCCTAGGAGGTAGGTACCACCATCCACTTTCACAGATGCCCAGAGCATTGTTACTCACCCACCGTCACTTGCTGGAGCCAGGATTGGGACCCAGGGGCAGAGCTCTGAGCACTATACTCTACTGCTGCTCATCTTACCTGCTCTTTCAAACAACCTATAAAGTAAGTAAGATGAATCTCCTTTACCTGACAAATATTTATAGAGTTCTTACCTGCCAGGCCTCATCCCATGTATCGAGTTTCCAATGATGGATGAGCCACACCACCCCTACTCTGAAGAAGCTTACAGTCTAGTGAGCAAGACAGACAAACCCACATTTTACTGATGAACAACAGAAACTCTAGGCTTCCATAAATTAAATAACTTATTCAAGCACACAGCCAGCTAGAGGGTGGTCAGGCCAGGGCTTAAATGCTGACATTTACATCTCCAAGTCTAATTCTTATTCTGAGTAACGTTGCTACTTCCTTTTCTGGCCTACTGGGAAAAACAAAAGAAAACAAAACAGGGACCTGCACGCTGCCACTAAGAGTTCGCATGCCACAACTAAGGAGTCTGCAAGCTGCAACTAAGGAGCCCGCCTGCTGCAACTAAGACCCAGGGCAACCAAATAAATAAATGAATATTAAAAAAAAAAAAGAAAGAAAACAAAACAACAATATCATAACAAGGACTATCTAGTCTAACCAAACTTCTACAAAAAGAGTCTGATCTCGTTAAGTGGGAAACATTAAACTAAGCTATTGTGATCCTGATGCAAACAGCACAGACCACCTATGCCAATAAACTACATATCATTTCAACAGCTGAAAAACCTATCATTTCAAACATTAAATGTCCTGTCATCAATAATTTTTGCTAAAAATATTTCAGATGCTTTGGGTAAATCACTTACATTGGGCTACTGTTCTCAAGGAAAACCAAGATACATCCTTGTGGTCTGAGATGCTGAAGATGACCCCAAATGATTCAGTTCCACAGTAATTAAAACTATTTTTCATTTTTCCTTCTGCTCTTTTTAATGCTCCCTAAAGGAGGCCTAGAATCCTTTTTCTATATGTAAGAGAATTGTCCCAAACTACCTAACTGTACTGGCCTGCAAAACTTGTTTTACCACACTTGGCGCATTCCAGCTTTCAGAGTGAACTACTATTACTCCCCATACGCCTTTAAGCCCCTCTTGGCCCAGGCTTAACTGGCAACATCAAGTGCAGCAAGGATTCATTAGTTGCTTTTACCCACAGGATGCTTAAACACAGCACTCAAGCCATGCCAGCAGTAGATCTTTTTGCTTCTTTTTTATTTCTCAAAAGGGTCCTGATTGGGATCAACCATACATGTAGTGTAGGTAGCTAGTCACTATCACATGACTTGGAGGGTGACAGTAAAGGCCTCCCATGGCCCTAAATAACCCCTATCCCAGCCTGCCAAAGTAGCTAAATTTACGGAAGAGAGGTTTGATTACAGGGAGCTACTAGGGTCATTAAGGAGGTTAACAGGTATTTACCAAATGTGTGTTATGAGCCCAACACAACAGGAGACCAGGCATGGCCCATGTGACCAAGGACAGGGGCCAGAGTTCACCAGTATCATTAAGATAGAAACGTAGTGCTTTAGATAATTTTAATATCTAATTTATTTTTAGTAAAATGTAAAGTATTTTCACATCTTCACACTGCTCACGCAAGGGGCAGCAGGGTGTAGTGGAATGAAGGGCCTTGGGGGAGGTCTTCCACTTCCCCTTCCAGCCTCATTTCTGAGCATCCAGTGAACCAGCCCCTCTGAACAACCAGTGGCTCCCCAAGCTGCCCAGCGCTACGGGCTGCAAATACAAGGATGACTACACAGTCCCCTGTCCCCAGGCCGCTCACTGACAATCAGGAAACAAGTGCAGCACCAGATTGGTACAGGGATTAGGAAGCTTTGAAGGGAGGAAGCTAACCCAGCACGGAGGGCAGGGGGAGGGCAAGCAAGGAGGAAATGACCCTGGGCTGAGTCTTCAGGGGCGTGAAGTCTTCCCACGCGGCTGTGGTGGCGTGCGTGGGGCAAGCAACCAAGGCATCCAAGCCCTGTGCGTGCAGGAACCAGAGTTTTGTGGTGCTCAGAGCACAATGGGTAAGGCAGTGAGTGGTGAAGGATGAGCTGAGGAGGAGGGCAGGTGCCTGGCACAGGGATGACTACACTGTAGCTGATGCAGCGCCGCTGAACGTCTGGTTCCTCGTTTGGCATTTACGCCAGGGAAGTGTGCTCATTGCAAATACTGTAGAAGGTACACATCAGGAAAAAGAAGATGAAAAGTGTTCAAAATCCCACAGTTTAGAGATAACCACTGTTAACATTCTCATGTACAATCTTTCATATATATGTATGTGTGTTTATATATTACACATACGTACCTATACTAACAAATATATTTTTCTTCAAAAATGAAATCATTTAAAATGTGACATATACCCACAATGGAATATTATTTAGCCTTAAAGAGAAAATTCTGACATGCTACAACATGGATAAACCATGAGGACATTGTGCTAAGTGAAATAAGCCAATCATAAAAAGACAAATACTGTATGAGTCCACTTGTATGACGTACCTAGAGTAGCCAAATTCATAGAGACATAAGTCAGTGGCAGTGGCGAAGGGCTGGGGGAGAAGGGGGAAACAGGGAGCTATTGTTTAATGGGTACAGAGTTTCAGTTTTGTAAGATGATAAGATTTTGGAGATTGGCTGTACAACAATGTAAATATACTTAACACCCCTGAACTGTATAGTTAAAAATAGCTAAGATGGTAAATTTTATGTTATGTGTTTTTTTTACCACACTTAAAATAAAATATATAAGTAAATAAAATATAAAAAAGAAAATAAAATATAAAAAAGAAATTCACTTGATAAAGCTATTTTAATACTTTTTCCACTTATTTTTGTGATCACCTTTCCATGCAAGATACATACTCCGCCATCAATATTTCAGATAACTGCATAATAGTCTATTGCAGAGATCTACCTTAATTTATTTAACCCAGGAGAATTACTTTTTAGGATGGAAGAAACCTGCAAACACTTGGCTGATAGGAAGCAGCCAGTGACACTTGGCTGATGGGAGGGAGCCAGTAAAGAGCAGAGAGAGATTCAAGACCACACAAGAGAGAGGAATATTAATAGAGCAAAGGTTCCAAAGAAGGCATGAGGAGATGGCATTCGGGGCTCAAGTAATGGGCTAACCTTAAACACGGGGAAAAATGGATACCACATCCTCTGAGGAAAGGCAATGAAGATGGGTATGAATAGATTTGCATGTATAAAGAAGACTTTGGGAAATTGAAGACGTCAAGAGATGACATCTTAATGAAGATAAAGTGGTAGAGAAGTAGGGTATGAAAGAGTTGGAAGGATACATAGCTACGTTCAGAGAATAAGGCACTGAGGCTAAAATTTCTGAGGTGAAAAGGTACCAGCTGGACAAGGATCTGGGTGGAGGGTTGAGAGTGAGTAGCTGTGGTTTAGTGCCAGAGAACTCACTGAGAAGGTATCTAATGATTTTGAGGCCAGATTCATGGTCAGATCATCTAGGATGCCACCTAGATGACTGGAGTAAATTGGAGTCTTTTTGTTTAAATAAGAGGGGTCCACTGTCTTTCATGTGCCCATTCCCCTGTCCATCTGATCCTGGGCATGCCTGTGATACTCTGGTAGTGCATCATCAAAGTGCATGGGTTGCCTTGCCCACCTGTGATGCTGTCCAGCTGACAGAGTATGATAGAACACCCGGTGAGCTTTGTGAAAATGTCTGATTTAACTGATCTGGGGTGCAGCCTGGATTTTTACAGATTTTCAGATGATTCTATTGCACAGCTAGGGTTGAGAACCTCTGCCCTCTGGCTCTTTGCCATTTTCCCCTGACTTGTGGCCAAGTCAGCAGCTCATTAAGCACTTCTTCACCCCAATGTCTGCCCAAGCCCTCCATGGGCAAAGGTCAGTGGTTGTTTGAACAACCCAAGGGGAGGGTGCTATCCCTTAGGACTTAATAAAAGCCAAATCATGCAGTTAGCTGTGAGAAAACCATAGCTGGGTGTTCAAGCAAAAGCCACGCTGTCCAACAACCAAACATGGCTATTTAAACTTAAACTAATCCAAATTTGAAATTGTTTTAATTAAAAGTCCAGTGCCCCAGCTGCACATTCAAGTGCTCAGTAGCTAGTGGCTGCTGTACTGAACAGTTCAGAGATAGAACCTTTCCATCACCATAGCAAGTTCTGTTGGACACTGCTAATACAAAAATATTCTTTTCTTCTGAAAATAATCTGGGTGCTTATATTCATTTTCTTCTCATCATGGGCAAAATGAGCCACATGGTATGCAGAGGGTGAACACACTGCATCTCTGGTCATTTTTTCTCAGATGACTGATGGTGACTCTTTACCCCTTTTCGGGAAAAAGAACAAAGAAAGGAATTCTATGCTATCACGAACAAAAGTTTTTCTGAACAGTCCCATCTATGTATTAGGGCAGCAGTGGCTTCCCGACTTTCTTGCCTGTGTGTGACAGTAAAAAATATATTTTCTATCACAACCTTGTATACAGATATACATGTATATAACAGAAATTTTTTTACACATCAATATTTATCCTTACTACATGTTTTGCACTTGGATATTTTATAATTCTATTATATTCTATTTTCTGTTTCATTAAAGAAAAATAAACCTACTTAACAGTTCTCATAGCTCTGGTGGCCTATAGCTTGAAAAACCACTACCTTAAGATAGAAGTTGCCCACACGAAACTGAGACTCAATTTCACACTGTAGAGTTAATAGCCAGCTAGATAATAATTAATAGCTAACATTTATTGGGCACTTACTATATGCCAGGCATTGTGTTAAATGTTTTACATTCATTGCCTTATTCAATTCTCATAGTAACTCCATAAAATAGTTATCCAAGAACTATGAAAGGGCTGAGATTTTATTTGCACAAGTTAGCCTACCACAGTTTCCTGGCTGCTGGCAGAAGACGCAAGACTTCTGGGTCAGAGACAAAGGACTTTATCACAGCAACAGCAGTAGCCAGAGTATCAGCATTTCCTTGCACTAGTTCCCCAACTCCAGTTCCTGTAGGGCATCAAAAGAGGGCCATGTAACTCCTGCACATGCAGTGAGTAGCATTAATGGAGAGGAACTCAGCTGCAAGAACTTAAATCTATTATATTGGATATAAGCATGCCTGCTCTCGGCTTCCGAGGGCAACACTATGTCTATCATCCAAGACCATTTACTACACAAACACCCTTAAAAAGACAGTTTAGACTGAAAGGGCAGTCAGTGCCTCTCTTTGAAAAACCTGTTGAAATGCATGGGGCGCATGGAGAACTGTCTCCCAACAGTAGGTGCCTTACTTATCCCCATTTTGTACACGAGGCGAGGAAACAACGACTTAAAGAGGATTAAGTAACTTATTTAAGGTTACACAGCTAGTGACCCAGGTCTACATGACACCTAAGCCTAGGCTGATACCACCTTCTTTCATAGCCAATGGACAGTGAAATAGGAAGAGGGAAGAGAGCTGTCATTCATTTAGTCATTCAGGTATGAAATTTGTCCCTACAGAAAGCAATTAGCCATAGATAAATTGTAATAGACCATTTTTTTTCACATTTTCTTCAAGAATTCCATAGGAAGAGTATCAAATGAACAGGGGTTGACAAGCTTTTTCTATAAAGGGCCAAAGAGTAGAGATTTTCAGCTTTATGGGCTACATGGATTCTGTTTTAATTGCTACTCAGCTCTGTGGTGGGAGTGGAGAAACAGTCACAGGTAATACATAACCAATGGGCATGGCTGTGTTCCAATAAAACTTTATTTTCAAAATAGTTTGCTAACTCCTGTTCTCAGATAGCCCAGTGGGATACCCAAAAAAAAAAAAAAAAAAAAAAAGGCATAGTAATTTCTACACACAAAAACACCAATGATTTAATTGGAAAAACAAGGTAAACAGGCAACAAGCAAGCAAACCAGGAGCTATATGAAACTGAAGTGAACCTAGGTTCTATGTCAGAGTCCTGTTAAGTCAGCCTGGATAAACAGTATGTCAAGAACTAATGTAAAATATTCATGGACTAAAAGTAGAATGGAGTCTACACATCATCTCTCTGTGATGACTGTGGTCATGCCAAGACTCTAAGAAACAATGTGACTTCCAAAGGCTTTTTCTAGCCCGTAGATGCTCAGTAGGGGAGCAGTTATCCAAAACAATCCTCTTTAATCTTCCGTGTGATGACATGAGTTAAAACCTATGTTATGAATAAGGGGGAAGTAACAGTGAAAAAATGTTACTCTGGGCCAGGGACCATTCTAGGGATTTCACAAATATTGACCAATAGCTAATAAAGAATACCATTTCTGAACTGCCAAATTTATGGCTCTGCAAGTGAACACTCACTTGGGTCAGTGGCCTGATCTTAAAAAAAACACAATGTGCCACTATTTGACCACAATGGTATCCGTCCCCCAAATCAGTTACTGGAAAATTTTTGTCTTTATTTTTACATGCATACATATATAATCAAAATTTTGTTTATTCTTCTTTTTCTAATTCCTTTAGGTGGTACGTTAGGCTGTTTACTTAAGATTTTTCTTATTTATACAATCAAAATTTTGGTATACAAATGGCAACCCACTCTTTTTCATATAATCAATTTTTATGTCACATATAAGCTCAGAGTAAAATGGAAAAACACCAATCAAAATGTCATAGAAAAGACAGCTTTCTCAAGAACAATTCTATTAGCTGCTAAAATTACAGGGAGATAAATATGGTTCTTGTAAACACTGTGCTGTCATTGACAAGACTGGCAAATTTTTCAAAAGGACATACTTTTGAAGTCTAGGCTACACGGGAACATAATACCACAAGGAAGAAAAACTGTCACCTGTAAATTAATATTCCTGCTACTGCATGTAGATATATTTTAGTTACTAGTGTTTCTATGTAAATACACTTTAAGTTTTAGTGAAAAGTAGAACTTAGAAATTCCAGGAGATATATTCCCATTGAAACTCCAGGACAATTACATTACAGAATTCTAATTCACAAACACTCCAAGTTAAGTAAAAAATTATATTTCTATTTGGATTGCTTTACAATGGTATCAATATCTCTTAATTAGCACCTTTTCACTCATGAATAAATAGAATAAAAAATAATTTGAAGACTATTTTATTAACCAGCCCAGTTAAAAAAATACACCACCTATTTTAGCTATGTACAGTCAGTTTTAATTTATGCTTTAAAACTTCCAAATTATTGCCATTTAAAATATTTCTTTAGCAGCTAAGTCATCATAAGTGTAAAAAAACCCAGGAAGATATCTACTTTGTTAATAAATGAAATATTTGATGAATAATAAGGCTATGCTATTTTTGGAGACATTTATGTTTACATTCAGTTGAAAACCATTATAATTCATTATAATTACGTCATTGTTACATAACACCATTTAAACTACAGGCTAATTTCCACTACTGCCATAGTTAATCACAATTACTTCCTCTTTTTTTTTACTTCTTAAGCTTTGTCTACATTAGCCTAAAAGTATTACATGACTTTCAATGTTTTGTCAAAGACACTTCATCTCGCTCCTTTGCATTCCACAGATAGAGTCTGTATCACGGTCCTCAGATATGGATGGTTCTGAAGCCTTGAGCAAAATCTGCATATCTTATGAATTTTTAGTATGTTAGACACAGCCTCTGTACTTTTTAAAGAAGGAAAGTAACCATAATGACAAGCTGTTGCCTTTTTTATTCTAACTGACAAAGTCTATGGACAAGTGGTTGCTCACATTTAGTTTGACCTTTAAGAAAAACTGAACTCTACTTCCAAAATGAAATCAGTTTTACTTTCCAGATTGCACTGGGTCGGGGCAGGGAGACTCCCAGCCTCAATTTTAAGACATCTCCTTTTATATGAAATTCTTGAAGCAACATTGTTTTCCACTTATCATATTGAAAATAAATCATGAAGCACTAACAGGCAGAAAGTGATTTTGAAAAACAAATAATTTAGAATGAAGTAAAAAGTGGGGGATTTATGGGACAAACATATCTATTTAGAGTTTTGTGACTATTTGCTACAAACCAGTATGCAAAAGTTAGGAATTGGTCAGGAGGGAAGGAAGACTGAGCTCTTAGCCTCTGGGACATTTGGGTTTCTTTGGGCCCCAGGCTGCCTGTCCAAGGGCATTAGCCTTCAGAGGCCACAGGCTGGCAGCAGTGAGGTCTCTTCCAGCCTAAATGTGCAATGACTCCTCTCACTCATCAGGCCTCATCTTACACAGAAAACAACTGTCATCAGCTCACTTCCACACTTCTGCAATGCTGTACAATGTTTGAGTCTCACGGGTCTGCTGATGTCCATCTATGTATCACTGTTGCATTGCAATATGGGAGCTGAAATTGTTGAACTTGTGGGCTTGGTCAGCAGACTGCCCAGGTTCAGCATTTAGCATGGAGTCCTGTCTTAGATCAGTGTTTCCCAAAGTGATTCTCAAGCCTAGTTGCAGAGGTAGTATTTTACATCATGTTCCAGTATACACACACATTTATATAATAAAAAAACGAATAATGACCAAGTTTATATAGTGCTTACTGTATATGGAGAGTTAGAATTGGAACCCAGGGGTCCTGTTTCTGTCATGCTCTTGACCACCACTCGCCACTGCCTCGTGGCCTTGCACTTGCATGCATGGGGGAACCAAACTGTTTCATCAAACACTAGTAACCCTCACTAAGAGGGATTCACAGTGATAACTCCTATTCTATTATATATCCCATCTCATTAAAAAAAATGCTGATGCTAACCTGTTAAATTGATTTCATAACTCAGGACACATGCTTTGAAAAATATTATGATAAGTGTTGTATGAAAAATTTTTTGAAAAACATCAACAATAAAAAAGCGAAATAAGTATACGTATCTCATCTTAGAGACTTTACTATGCTATAGTGCATCGTAAATCTCAAACAGAAGGCGGGGCGGGGGATGGGTGGTTAAACGGAATAGTTCCTAAATTTACTCAAGCATCTCCATCCCCTCGTGGAATGGACACTAATTTGGGAAATGTTATCCTATAGTGTTAACACCTTAAGGGCAGAGACAATTTGGGGGTTAATTTAATTTATATTTTAGTATGCACAAACACCTTTGACAAATTTCCAAATAACTGATTTAGGGAGACTCCTTCTCGGAGAAGGTGAACGCCCAGGACCGCGAGCTCTGGCCTGGGGAGAGGTATCCCAGGTACCTAGGCTGGGATACGTAGGTGAAGGAGGGTCACTCACCCAAGAAATATGAGAGACAGTGTCTTGAGAAAAAGTCTAATTAAAAATGTGTCCCTCTTACAAGCAGCCCATGCAGCTCAATATCAAAAAAACAAACAACCCAATCCAAAAATGGGCAGAAGACCTAAATAGACATTTCTCCAAAGAAGATATACAGATAGCCAACAAACATATGAAAGAATGCTCAACATCACTAATCATTAGAGAAATGCAAATCAAAACTACAATGAGGTATCACCTCACACCAGTCAGAATGGCCATCATCAAAAAATCTACAAACAATAAATGCTGGAGAGGGTATGGAGAAAAGGGAACCCTCTTGCACTGTTGGTGGGAATGCAAATTGATACAGCCACTATGGAGAACAGTATGGAGGTTCCTTAAAATACTATAGATGGGAATAAAGACACAGACCTACTAGAGCACGGACTTGAGGATATGGGGAGGGGGAAGGGTAAGCTGTGACAAAGTGAGAGAGTGGCATGGACATATATACACTACCAAACGTAAAATAGATAGCTAGTGGGAAGCAGCTGCATAGCACAGGGAGATCAGCTAGGTGGTTTGTGACCACCTAGAGGGGTGGGATAGGGAGGGTGGGAGGCAGGGAGACTCAAGAGGGAAGAGATATGGGAACATATGTATATGTATAACTGATTCACTTTATTATAAAGCAGAAACTAACACACCATTGTAAAGCAATTATATTCCAATAAAGGTGTTAAAAAAAAAGCAACTATAGAGCTACCATATGACCCAGCAATCCCACTACTGGGCATATACCCTGAGAAAACCATAATTCAAAAAGAGTCACATACCACAATGTTCATTGCAGCTCTATTTACAATAGCCAGGACATGGAAGCAACCTAAGTGTCCACTGACAGATGAATGCATAAAGAAGATGTGGCACATATATACAATGGAATATTACTCAGCCATAAAAAGAAACGAAATTCAGTTATTTGTAGTGAGGTGAATGGACCTAGAGTCTGTCATACGGAGTGAAGTAAGTCAGAAAGAGAAAAACAAATACCATATGCTAACACACATATATGGAATCTAAAAAAAAAATGGTTATGAAGAACCTAGGGGCAGGACAGGAATAAAGACGCAGACGTAGAGAATGGACTTGAGGACATGGGGAGGGGGAAGGGTAAGCTGGGACGAAGTAAGAGCGTGGCATGGACTTATATATACTACCAGATGTAAAATAGATAGCTAGTGGGAAGCAGCCGCATAGCACAGGGAGATCAGCTCAGTGCTTTTTGACCACCTAGAGGGGTGGGACAGGGAGGGTGGGAGATAGACCCAAGAGGGAGGAGATATGGGGATATATGTATATGTATAGCTGATTCACTTTGTTATAAAGCAGAAACTAACACACCATTATAAAGCAAGTATACGCCAATAAAGATGTTAAAAAAAAGTGTCCCTCTCAATGGTGAAAATGATGGCTTTAATGAAAGCCAACTTAATTAAAAAATTGAAACAACATAGTAGATGTTAAATAAAATCCCATTCTAATGGTTTTACTAAAATAAAGGTAGGTTATTTTTTAAGTGGATTTGTTCATCCCTAGGGGCTGGGCTAGGTGGGAGGGTCTGGGTTGAAGCCTAAGGGAAAGAAACCAGACAAGAAGGGCCCAAGGAAGACAGAGGCTTCAGCCACTCCTTGAGGGGCACTCACTTGTCAGACTTTTCATAGGGTCTCTGTGAGTGCAGGAGAGGTAGGGGGGCTGCTTGTACCTCATCATCAACTTCCTGCCCCTCTAAATCTCCCTCCCTTTGAAATACTGAAAAGTACAGAAACTGACTCTAAGAATGAATGATTCTATAATGTGCAAAAGAGCAAATAATAAAACAAGTTCAAGAACACAGACACATGGGGCCAAGCATCTAAACAACTCTGGGTGATGCTTATTTTTGTGGCTAGCAGACATAAGGAAATTAAAAAGGGAAACTATTTTTAGAATAGAGTTGAACTTCAGCATAACACACCTTCTTCAGAGTAACTGCAACTATTTTTTCATAATAACAGGGTTACAAAGTGAAATCTTAATTCCTAGTTCTATCAATGCCAATCTCCACTTTCTTCTGATTAAGGATAATTGTCATTAAGTGCTATCTCTGCAGGAAATGCGTGGAGAGAATTTAAAGCTGCACAGTCCAGTATGGTAGCCACTAGCCCCATGTGGCTGTTTAAATTAATTAAAATTAAATAAAATTTCAAATTCAGTTCTTCAATTACGCTAGACATATTTCAAGGATTCAAGAGCCACATGTGGCTCATGGCTACCATGTTGTGCAGATTATAGAACATTTCCATCACTGTGCGAAGTTTCATTGGACAGCGCTGATCTAGAGAAAGGCCATTCACAGATGCTAAAAAGAAAATTGTTCATTTCTCCCTTCATCTAAGAGTTCCAAGTGCTACCTAGCAGAGCTGGTTTGACTTAGAATACCATGGGGTTGAATTTGAAGGCTACTGCCAAAGATTTCATTATTATTTCAAAATATCATTGCAGTTGGCCAGTGTAAAATCTCTTTGCATTAAGACTTTCCATAGCCACAAGTTATCTTTCAAAATCCAAACATGCTAGGAAATGATATTTGGTGATAATAATAACTTAAACAAGTTCCACTAATTTATGAGCTAGTGCTTAGAGCAAATTATGAAAAAAACAACATAAAGATATATAGCACCATCAGCTCCGGGAATTAAAGTTTATAGTTAAAATAAGTAGGGATGCACATCTGTTGTTGCCCTTAGGATTAAGAAAATATATATTACACACCTGGGTCTTTTCCTAGCTTTTTCATGAACTTAGATTCTGTAACATTTGGTCTTTGTATCACATTTTGAGAAATTTCGCCTATATATCATTTGAGCCTCACAGCACCTAATCACTGTTATAGTGTGGATTCTGAATGCTGCAGATTCTTCTTCTGAAGGGGAAGATTGAGAGGTAATACATTATCTTGTCAGTGTCTGTTTGCTTAATTGTTTACTGAACTGATCCCAAGTGGCCGGATTACGTTGAAACCAAATGGCTAGGATTGCAGGGGCCAGCTAGCTTTTCATTCTTCATGACTCTAGGCTGCCCTGCTAATCTGGCCACTGTACTGCAGAGGTGTGTCTAGGTCACAGGGGAAACAAAGCAGGAGGACACACAGGAGTGTAAAGTCAAGTGCCGTCACTCTTGATGAACACAAAGCAGATAAACTGAGTACAAGAAAACCCTGCAAGGTCATAGTAAGCATGACTGTGGTATTTCTAGAACAAAGCCTAAACGTAAGGCATTACTATGTTCATGCAAAAAAAAAAAAAAGAAAGAATTACTCCACAGAGTAAACTATCTCCCCGAAAGCAAGCAACCTGTAAAAGGCATTTGATGAGAAATACATGAGTTAAGTAATTGCTATAAGGACACTTGAAGGTCAATTTAAATAATACAAACAAATTTCCTTCAGCTAATGGCAGATTATAATAAACATGCGTTTCCCAAACACTTTAATATGTTTGTTCAGTGTCATAACATCTACCAACTGTCATTATTGTTAGCAAAACTTATTTATCATGTCCAGTTTTTGAACTTCCAACTTGGAGAGCTTGCAAAATATTTATTAAATACTGTATAAATAAAAGACACCATTAAAATTCTTATGCTTATGCCTTGAAGATTAAACTCACATTTCTAGCTCATTAAAAGATGGTAGCTATAGTTAATCATAGAAACATGGTGTGTCTGGGACGCACAGAAGAAAAAGTTTGGGATTATTTAATGCACGAGAGCTGAGAATGTAAAATTCTATGATCTGCAAATACCACACATATGAACCTAACAATTTTTCCTTGAAAACTTTAAGTAGGTCAACTTATTAACTGTTACCATGGAGTTTATACATCCACATTTGCCTATCTTTTTGATGAACTGCAGCCCTGAATGGAGTTACAACCCTGAATTATTAAAAATCTGCCTTTGATTCAAGCAGAGAAATGAAGAAGCAGAAACTAATATTACAGTTTAGGCTGTGTTATTGTAACAGATCCAATAACTTTTTTTAAAAACCCATGTTATTAGTATATGTGGTTGCCTAACAGGACCTCTCCTGGTCTCCCACAGGAAGTGGGACCGGGTTCACTCCAGGAGAGGGGTTTCCATCCCAACTGGGCTGTGTTCTCACATTTGTAGTCACAGTCCTTGGCTCAGCCGTGAAAGACGGTCTGACCGGAATAAACCTGACCAAAAAAATCAGGGAAGTGTTTGGGATATAATAAAGTGCCGTGGAGGTAGGGGTGGACGGAGGAGAGGCGTGAGTAGAGAAAAAAGGAATATGAATTTAGAATGGGAAAAACCCTCTCGTTCTTCATTTGATTCGTTTAAGGAGGAGAAAATCACTCGACAAGGGCTCTCTCCATAACCCAAAGCTAATCATGCTTTTATTGCAGTGGATGGTCAAACAGCCTCGGTCGGTCGCCCACTCACCGGCATGTCGCCGGAGAAACCGAAAATCCCATTTCTTCCCAAGTGTGCACCCAGGAGAGGAAAGCGAGATTGTTCATTTAGAGCGGAGAGCTGCGCACAGGGCAAGGCAAGTTAGTGCCTCTCTCCCGGCTCCCCTGCTGCCCCCGCCAGCCTGTCTCGGCTAACGGGAAAGTGAACGGCGAACGGCAGGGAGACCGGGAGGCCAAACTTGGGGTCTTTTCCGAGTCCCCCGACAACAAAAGGCCTGGGTATCGGATGGGGCGGCGGGGGGCGGAGGGCACACCTGTCAAAGACGGGATCCGAACCGTAGCGGGCGGGAGGCGCAGGGGTTCGGCTGACGGCACTGCGGCGGCGGCGGGGAGTAGGCGCGCCGGCCGGGACTCCGAAACGCCGCCAGCCACCGCGCCTCGCTCCGGGAGTGCACCCGCGGGGGCTCGGGAGGCGGCGCCGAGCCCGCGGCGCTCCGGGGCGGGGGCCGCCGCCGAGCAGGGCTCCGCCGCCGGGAAGACCCCGCCGCCCGAGCCCCGCTGCGGCTCCCGCAGTCCCCTGTTCTCCGCCTCCGGGCTGGGCGCGGAGCCGAACCCCATGCCCCCTGGCTGCCCGGCGGCCCCGCGCGGAAGAGGGGGCGCCGCGCCTACCTGCTCCGGTGCGGCGGGGCCGCGGTCGCCTGGCGGGGCCGTGACCTGAGGCGGCGGCAGCGGCGGCGTCGGCGGCAGTCGCGGCGAGGAGGGCGCTTCCTTCAGGAAGGGGTGGGATCTGCCCGCCCGCCGCGCCGCGGCCCGCCCCCGGCTTATTCTGGGGTCCCGCTTCCAGGCCTCCCGGGGAGAGTGACCCCCCCTCCACACCCCCGCGGGGCCTCCGGCTTCCACCACCCCTCGGGACCCCGCATAGTTACCCGGGGCTGGAGCCGAGCGGGGACGGTGGAACCGCTTCTTTCCAAAGCCTTTGTGAACGCGATTGCCTGGCGCTCGCTCCTCACTCAACAAAAGGAAGGACTGAATCTGGGATCCTCCGCCTGGTGGTTATTTATTCCTGACCTGTTGTAACCTGCTGGTCGGCTCCCTTCTGTCCCCACACCTAGGGTTTTTGCACAGAGCAGCTAAAACTCATTTTCGTGCCCACTGGCTGAATGCAGTTCTCCGCCGCTCAGCGCTCTCCCGCGGTTTTCTTTCATCGTGAAGAGCAAACACAGGGCCAACTTCTGACCCTGGCAATGAGCGGAGACTCCAAGGCCGCCCTCCCAGCGCCAGGTTGCTCTCTTCCTGCCAGTGTCTCGTCTGAGTCGGCTATAAAACTGTATTCATCGGCATCTGAATAGCTTTCCCCACCGCAGACCGCAGCCAATCAGTGGCACTATGTCAGTGACCTCTGGCAGCAGCGTGGATCAAGGCTATTTTTATCTCACGCTCACCGTTAACTTCTCTTCCAGACGCAGCCTTCCGGGGCTCCCACTGGAGGACCTCCTTTATCCACCTGCCTTAGGCTGACCTCCATTCTTTTAGGCCCCCCCCCACCACACCTGCCTCTTCTCATCTGCTGCCTCTCAAAGCACACGGTTCAAATTCTCCAATTCAACATTCCAGAACTCTTCCTTCCCCCACGATGTACTATTCCCCCATGATACACTATTATGTGTGTATTGATATGTTTTTACTGCTTTTTCCTGGCTACTAGACTGCGAGCTTCTTGAGGCCAGGGACCTGGCCTCTTCTGTATACCTTCCCTTCAGGTTAAAACATCTGGTTAAAACAGCAAAAACAAAAACTTTAATCTAGATCCTCTGCTGAATTTTGTGGAGGATAGCCTATGCCCATTCTTTCCGAGGAGAGTGACTACTGCTTTCATCAGATCCTCAGTGATCTGTGACTTCCCAGAGCTAAGAATTGCTTGAGGCCAGTCGGTGAATGAACCTCAGCTCTGAGGTGAGGACCACCCCCCCCAATTCCATCCCTTCTCTACCATTCATTTCTCTCTGTGATGACTGAAGGCACCCTCTAGCTACACCTGCTTCCAGTCCATTCTTTAAAAACTTCTGGATTCATACAATTATGAACTTAACTCTGTCTGCGTACCTGAATCACCAGTGGGAGCTTTAAAAAATACAAATGCCTGGATCTACCTCAGACCCCCTAAGTCAGAACCCGAGGGCAGGGAGTGTTGAGCAGAGAGGAGCGATCCAAACAAGGGTATTTTTACAAAGAGTCACAGGTGATTCTGACATGCCCATGACTAAATCACTGCCTTTCTTGGGAGAAGGGTTCCCTATTTGTAAAATGTCCTTACTTTTCCTTGTCTTTATGGAAGGACTGAGAACCCTTGCGCTATGTTAAATTTATTTGAATATTTTCATTTTCACGCAGAGCCAGGCCCACTTGTGCTTAAGAAACAAACTTGAATTTGTGAAGATAGAAGGCTTGGTGCCATTTGTCAGCAGCACTAAATCATCGTCACCTTCATCTCTAAAACATCCATCCAAATAAACTCAAAGAGTGGAATAAATTACATTCCTGACAGTGATACTGACAGCTGAAAGATTATATTAAAATCCCAGCCACGAAGGAGAGTTGGTTGTTATAAACAGATTCCATTAATGTCATGAGACTTCTAGTGAAGTTTCAAGAGAACTGAAGACAAACTAAATATAAGTTTATCCATGCTTTGATTTTTCTTTTATTGGTCTTGGTATCCCATCCGTTAAAATTCATCCACGATGTACTCAGTACAATCTTAGATATATTAAATCATGTATGGATGTAAGAGCAAAATACTCTTCTGGAGCTGGTTCTCTTTTTTAAAAATGTATATAAAGATCTATCCTGTATTCCAAAATGATCTGTTGACAGTGTTCCAAAATGCTTCAGGCTTTGAGGAAAGGTACAAGTACAGATCAAACAGGGTTTAAGACCTGGAAATAGAGGCCAGACACAAACTTGGTGGGTAGGGTGGTGATCAGTATGCAGGGATAGAATCATTCCACAGGATCACGATGAGGCACCATGATTCTGACACCATGGTGATCTACCAAGTCCACTGACTTAACTCACAGCACAGGTATCCCTCCATCTGAGTAGGGGTGGTGGCTTTTCTGATATAAGTGAACTTGTTACCCAACTGAAACCACTATAGAACATTTAGAATCACAAAGAAATTCTATATTCTCTCATTTTCTTTCTCCCTGCAGCCACTTTATTGTTGTTTAAGATTCAAATCAGTTCCTTTGTTCAGCTGGCAAAGCAGACTTGAGAAGCACAACTCATAAATAACACTCCTGGGATTCTGGGAATCCCTGCTGCTGGTCCAGTTGCAGTGAATCTCGTTGTAATAATAATCTCTGTATAACAAAATCATTCCCAGCCTTATCCAATCATTACCAAGCCTTATCAGTTGAATTATCCAATCCAACTGATGTTCCATCTCTGGTGAGCAGCAAAAGCATACAAAGTTCATTGAAATGGCATTTGATTTCTACCAACACCTACCTATTAAAGAAAACCTCACGGGGTACTTGTAAAGTAAACATTTAACAGGTTGTTAAACGGGAGCTATTATTTTATTTCCATTTTGACAGGGGCCCCAGATAATGGTTGCCAACCACTCTCACATTCCAAACAAGTTGCAGGACCACCAAGTAGGGCTTGCAAAGGAGTGTTGCCTGACCTTTCACTTGCTTTGAAGGTATAAGGTTGAAGTGGAGGCTGCCGGAAGTGCTGTGGATGAAGAAGGGTTTCTGTGGAAGGAGGTGTAGGTGTTCTAAGAGACCCCCCTTATGCAGCCCCCAGGGGGAGGGCGAAGGGTGTTCTTCTCTCACCTTGAGTCTGATGAGAGGGACTGCAGGCCGGTCTCTCGGAGAGCTTGAGATGTGTCCCCTGCAGTTTGGGAAATGCCACGGACCAATGTCTGGCTCATGCCTGAGAAATCTAAAGGGCCAGAGTTGGTAAAAGTGGCCTGAACATAGGCGGGTAGGGACTCTAGTAGGGGAAGTAATTTACTTCCATGGAAGACAAGTCTAAGATAGTGAGACAGACAGTGTGGGCTTGACTTTGATCTACCCAAGAGGACTGCTTGGAAGGGCAAAGAGACCTCAGCAGATAGAAGCCAGAGGTATGCCTCCGGATGCCCTGGGGGCGGAAGAATCTAAGGCAACCATCAGAGGCAAAATGAACTTGCGTGGGCCAAGGGGTTGGGTGGTGAGAGATTGCCCAGCAGGGTGCTGGTGGCTCCAACAAAGCCATGAGATAGCACCAGTGATAGGAAGTGTCAGCTCCATGGCCGCAGGAAGCCATGCCCACCTAGAGCCAGCTTTTTGCCTCCTTAGCTCTCTCTCTTTCCCACTTTAGTCCTGGAGGAGTTAGACAGCCTCCTGTTGTGCAAGGAGGGGAGAAGCCAGGCTGCAGAAATACAGCGAGAGCCTACCATTACACGCCTTTGCCACTGAAGTGTGGGCTTTTTATTATTACACTAGACCAGATGTATTAATTACTGATATAAGACTATTTTTGACTACCAATAACCAGAGGCCTTTTGTTTTGTTTTGTGTTTCTTTTTGAAATTGAAGTATAGTTGATTCACAATGCTTCAGGTGTACAGTAAAGTTTCAGTTATACATATACATGAATCTTTTTCAGATTCTTTTCCAGTATAGGTCATTACAAGATATTGAATACAGTTTCCTGTGTTATACAGTAATACTATTTTATATATAGTAGTGTACAGATGTTAATCCCAAACCCCTAATTTATCCCTCCTCTCCCCCTTTCCCCTTTGGTAACCATAATTTTGTTTTCTATATCTGTGAGTCTCTTTCTTTCTCTTTTATAGCCTGCCCTAGATCAGGGACCAATGAATTCTTCAGGGTCTGCTCCACTGGGCCAGCAGCACTCAGACCAGCATATCTGGTCTTAGAGGACTGCAGTGCTTTGCAGTGATAAGGGAGAAATATTTCTGAAATGCAGATGGACAAGTAAAGTGGTGCCTTCCTTTGGAGACCAACGTGTGGTTGAGGTTGATATGATTTCTTTGCTGACAGTTTCCATATTATGCACTTGGCAGTTGTGATCTGGGAAACCCTGAGCACTTCACTGTGTTCTCTTGAGTGCTAGGTATTATCATCTCGCTCTCCTCCAGTGAGAAAGCAGAGTCTGAAAGAGGTCTGTGGCTAGTGCTCAGAGGAAGAACCTCAAATAAACACCAGATTCCATGTTCTAAAATTCACTGTAACCCCATTATCCCCATTTGAACCACGACACTGTCCTTTACTGCAAGAGAATAAGCCAAAAGAGTGTGAACAATTTTTATTTCAATTAATCCCCTTTGGACCTTTTGCCAATATGCACTGTTTTTTATGAAAGGCATCCATTATTTATTTGATAAAAAAACAGAAAGAAAAATCCCTCCTAAATCAGAGAGCTAAAGATTAATCATTTTTATGGTATGATAGTCTTTTTGTCACGGGTGACTGTTTTTGAGGAATTTAGATCATTTGTATTCAGTCTTTTAAAGTTCTTGCTAGGAGATGTTGCTTCAGCCCTAGAGTTTTTGTGGTCCCACTCTGCTGTCTGCCCCAGCCTCTACCCTGAGACTTCACCTTGACTAGCAACTAAAGAGTTAACACAGACGGAGAAGGCCTCCATAGCAGTGTCTGGACTGTTGGTGCCCACCAAGCCCTGGTTGTTAAATATTTTATATTTCACCCCTGGATGGAGGCTCAACTTCTCTCCACCAAAAAATATCTTTTTATTTTCTATAATTCTCCCCCACCCCCTTCAAAGATGAAGTTCCTCACTTTATTTTGAAGCCTAACTCTACTAGTTGTTATTCTTTATTCTGTCCACTCCCAAGACTCTCTTGTGTGTGTGTGTGTGTGTGTGTGTGTGTGTGTGTGTGTGTGTGTGTGTGTTAGTTGGGTACTTAGGCTAACTTTTTTTTTAACATCTTCATTGAAGTATAATTGCTTCACAATTGTGTGTTAGTTTCTGCTTTATAACAAAGTGAATCAGCTATACATATACGTATATCCCCATATCTCCTCCTTCTTGGGTCTATCTCCCACCCTCCCTATCCCACCCCTCTAGGTGTTCAAAAAGCACTGAGCTGATCTCCCTGTGCTATGCGGCTGCTTCCCACTAGCTATCTATTTTACATCTGTTAGTATATATAAGTCCATGCCACTCTCTCACATCCTCCCAGCTTACCTTTTCCCCTACCTGTGTCCTCAAGTCCATTCTCTACATCTGCGTCTTTATTCCTGTCCTGCCCCTACGTTCTTCATAACCATTTTTTTTTTTTAGATTCCATGTATATGTGTTAGCATATGGTATTTCTTTTTTTCTTTCTGACTTACTTCACTCTGTACGACAGACTCTAGGTCCATCCACCTCATTACAAATAACTCAGTTTCATATCTTTTTATGGCTGAGTAATATTCCATTGTATATATGTGCCACATCTTCTTTATCCATTCAACCGAAGATGGGCACTTAGGTTGCTTCCATGTCCTGGCTATTGTAAATAGAGCTGCAATGAACATTGTGGTATGTGACTCTTTTTGAATTATGGTTTTCTCAGGGTATATGTCCAGTAGTGGGATTGCTGGGTGGTATGGTAGTTCTATTTTTAGTTTTTTAATGAACCTCCATACTGTTCTCCATAGTGGCTGTATCAATTTGCATTACCACCAACAGTGCAAGAGGGTTCCCTTTTCTCCACACCCTCTCCAGCATTTATTGTTTGTAGATTTTTTGATGATGGCCATTCTGACTGGTGTGAGGTGATACCTCATTGTAGTTTTGATTTGCATTTCTCTAATGATTAGTGATGTTGAGCATTCTTTCATGTGTTTGTGGCTATCTGTATATCTTCTTCGGAGAAATGTCTATTTAGGTCTTCTGCCCAGTTTTGTATTGGGTTGTTTGTTTTTCTGATATTAAGCTGCATGAGCTGCTTGTGTACTTTGGAGATTAATCCTTTGTCAGTTGCTTCATTTGCAAATATTTTCTCCCATTCTGAGGGCTGTCTTTTCATCTTGTTTATGGTTTCCTTTGCTGTGCAAAAGCTTTTAACTTTCATTAGGTCCCATTTGTTTATTTTTGTTTTTATTTCCATTTCTCTAGGAGGTAGGTCAAAAAGGATCTTGCTGTGATTTATGCCATAAAGTGTTCTGCTTATGTTTTCCTCTAAGAGTTTTATATCCCTGGCCTTACATTTAGGTCTTTAATCCATTTTGAGTTTATTTTTGTGTATGGTGTTAGGGAGTGTTCTAATTTCATTCTTTTACATGTAGCTGTCCAGTTTTCCCAGCATCACTCATTGAAGAGGCTGTCTTTTCTCCATTGTATATTCCTGCCTCCTTTATCAAAAATTAGGTGACCATACGTGTGTGGGTTTATCTCTGGGCTTTCTATCTTGTTCCATTGATCTATATTTCTGTTTTTGTGCTAGTACAATACTGTCTTGATTACTGTAGCTTTGTAATATAGTCTGAAGTCAGGCAATCTGATTCCTTCAGCACCATTTTTCTTTCTCAAGATTGCTTTGGCTATTCGGGGTCTTTTGTGTTTCCATACAAAATTGTGAAATTTTTTGTTCTAGTTCTGTGAAAAATGCCATTGGTAGTTTGACAGGGATTACATTGAATCTATAGATTGCTTTGGGTCGTATAGTCATTTTCACACTATTGATTCTTCCAATCCAAGAACATGGTATATCTCTCCATCTGTTTGTATCATCTTTAATTTTTTCATCAGTGTCTTATAGTTTTCTGCATACAGGTCTTTTGTCTCCTTAGGTAGGTGTATTCCTAGGTATTTTATTCTTTTTGTTGCAGTGGTAAATGGGAGTGTTTCATTAATTTCTCTTTCAGATTTTTCATCATTAGTGTATAGGAATGCAAGAGATTTCTGTGCATTAATTTTTTATCCTGCAATTCTACAAAATTCATTGATTAGCTCTAGTAGTTTTCTGGTGGCATCTTTAGGATTCTCTATGTATAGTATCATGTCACCTGCAAACAGTGACAGTTTTACTTCTTCTTTTCCAATTTGTATTCCCTTTATTTCTTTTTCTTCTCTGATTGCTGTGGCGAAAACTTCCAAAACTGTTGAATAATGGTGGTGAGAGTGGGAAACCTTGTCTTGTTCCTGATCTTAGAGGAAATGCTTTCAATTTTTCACCATTGAGAATGATGTTGGCTGTGGGTTTGTCATATATGGCCTTTATTATGTTGAGGTAAGTTCCCTCTGTGCCTACTTTCTGGAGGGTTTTTATCATAAATGGGTGCTGAACTTTGTCAAAAGCTTTTTTTGCATGTATTGAGATGATCATATGGTTTTTCTCCTTCAGTTTGTTAATATGGTTTATCACATTGATTGATTTGCGTATATTGAAGAATCCTTGCATTCCTGGGATAAACCCCACTTGATCATGGTGTATGATCCTTTTAATGTGTTGTTGGATTCTGTTTGCTAGTATTTTGTTGAGGATTTTTGCATCTATGTTCATCAGTGATATTGACCTGTTGTTTTCTATTTTCATGACATCTTTGTCTGGTTTTGGTATCAGGGTGATGGTGGCCTCATAGAATGAGTTTGGGAGTGTTCCTCCCTCTGCTATATTTTGGAAGAGTTTGAGAAGGATAGGTGTTAGCTCTTCTCTAAATGTTTGATAGAATTCACCTGTGAAGCCATCTGGTCCTGGTCTTTTGTTTGTTGGAAGACTTTAATCACATTCTCAATTTCAGTGCTTGTAATTGGTCTGTTTATATTTTCTATTTCTTCCTGGTTCAGTCTTGGAAGGTTCTGCTTTTCTAAGAATTTGTCTATTTCTTCCATATTGTCCATTTAATTGGCATACAAGGATCTCATGATCCTTTGTATTTCTGCAGTTTCTGTTGTTACTTCTCCTTTTTCATTTCTAATTCTATTGATTTGAGTCTTCTCCCTTTTTTCTTGATGAGTCTGGCTGATGGTTTATCAATTTTGTTTATCTTCTCAAAGCACCACCTTTTGGTTTTATTGATCTTTGCTATTGTTTCATTCATTTCTTTTTCATTTATTTCTGATCTAATCTTTATGATTTCTTTCCTTCTGCTAACTTTGGGGTTTTTTTGTTCTTCTTTCTCTAATTGCTTTAAGTGTAAGTTTAGGTTGTTTATTTGAGATGTTTCTTGCTTCTTGAGGTAGGATTGTATTGCTATAAACTTCCCTCTTAGAATTGCTTTTGCTGCATCCCATAGTTTTTTGGTTGTCATGTTTTCATTGTCATTTGTTTCTAGGTATTTTTCGATCTCCTCTTTGATTTCTTCAGTGCTCTCTTGGTTATTAAGTAGTGTGTTGTTTAGCCTCCATGTGCTTGTATTTTTTACAGATTTTTTCCTGTAATTGATATCTAGTCTTATAGCATTGTGGTCAGAAAAGATACTTGATATGATTTCAATTTTCTTAAATTTACCAAGGCTTGATTTGTGACCCAAGATATGATCTATCCTGGAGAATGTTCCATGAGCACTTGAGAAGAAAGTTTATTCTGTAGTTTTTGGATGGAATGTCCTGGAAGTATCAATAAAGTCCATCTTGTTTAATGTATCATTTAAAGCTTGTGTTTCCTTATTTATTTTCTTTTGGGATGATCTGTTCATTGGTGAAAGTGGGGTGTTAAAGTCCCCTACTATGATTGTGTTACTGTCGATTTCCCCTTTTATGGCTGTTAGCATCTGCCTTATGTATTGAGGTGCTCCTATGTTGGGTGCATAAATATTTACAATTGTTATATCTTCTTCTTGGAATGATCCCTTGATCATTATGTAGTGTCCTTCTTTGTCTCTTGTAATAGTCTTTATTTTAAAGTCTATTTTGTCTGATATGAGAATTGCTAATCCAGCTTTCTTTTGATTTCCCTTTGCACGGAATATCTTTTTCCATCCCCTCACTTTCAGTCTGTATGTGTCCCTGGGTGTGAAGTGGGTCTCTTGTAGACAGCATGTATATGGGTCTTGTTTTTGTATCCATTCCGCCAGTCTATGTCTTTTGGTTGGAGCATTTAATCCATTTACATTTAAGGTATCCCAAGACTCTCTTAAGGGTATCTAATCCCTCCCTCTCAAGTGGCTCTTCCCCTTCACCTATAAATGTGGGCATATTTCCTCCATCTTAAAAACACCTTCCTGATGTGTGAGTCTTCCAACTTTGTTCTTTTTCAAGATTTAAAAAAATTTTCTCAGTCCTTCTATTTTCATAAGAATTTTTGAATCAGTTTGTCAATTTCTGCAAAGAATACAGCTTCTATTTTATCTTTTTAAAAACTATCTATTAATTTATTTGGCTGCGCTGTGTCTTAGCTGTGGCCCACGGGATTTTCATTGCCGTGTGCAGGATCTTTTAGTTGTGGCATGTGGGAACACTAGTTGCAGCATGTGGGATCTATGTTTCCTGACCAAGGATTGAACCCAGGCCCTCTGCATTGGGAGTGCAGAGCCTTAGCCACTGGACCAGCAGGAAAGTCCCCCAACTGCTATTTTTATAGAGACTGCATTGAACTGTAGATCAGCTGAGGGGATATTGCCATCTTAACAATGTTTGGTTTTCCAATCCATTAACATGGGATATCATTCCATTTATCTAAAACTTACTTTCACCAATGTTTTGCAGTTTTCAGAGTATAAGCTATGCATTTTTTGGTTAAATTTATTTAATTATGTTGAACATCATTAGCCATCGGGAAAATGAAAATCAAAACCCCAGTGAAATACCACTACACACCCACTAGAATGGCTAAAATTTTAAAAAAGACAGTCACAAGTATTTTACTTTTTGATGCTATCATAAATGAACTGTTTTCCTAGTTTTATTTTTCCCTGCCCTTTCATCCTTTCTCTTCCCAAACCACATGTTTCCATGAGCCAGGGCTGATCTAGCAAATCCCGCCACTGTCCCAGAAATGTGAAGGAAAACCACACTCCTTCTGTGTGTCCCCTCTAGTCTCAATGCTCTGCCACAGCACTGCTTCACTTCTGATACCAGACGTGTGGGTTTTCCACACATCAAACAGTCCTCTGATACCAGCTGGGTATCTTATTAACTCGATTCTGATAGGTAGATATACCTGGAGATAGTGTTAGATCTCGCACGTTAAGGGTTTAGTCCCACAAAAAAGTCCCCTCCCCACTTCAGATGCCCACTTCAAGTCCAGGTTATTACCTGTGCTTCTGACCAATAAATTATAGATTGGAGATTCCAAAGACTCCCTCTTCAGGTTCAGTTACTTTGCTAGAGCTGCTCATAGAACTCAGGAAAAGAGATTACTTACTAGATTATTGGTTATCATAAATGGATATAATTCAAGAACAGCCATATGGAAGAGATGCATAGAGCAAGGTGTGTGGGAAGGGGAATGGAGCTTCTGAACCCTGTTCTTTAGGCTTCATTATATAGGCACGATTGATTAAATAATTGGCCATTGGTGACTGAATCAATTTTCTTCTTCCAATTTTCTTCTAATACCTTTATTGTTTTGTTTTTTATTTTTGGTTTTCCGATACATTTGGAATTTCTTATTTATGTTGCAAGGACCAGGGATCTAACTTGATCTCCTTCCAGTTTGATTGATAATTATGCCAATAGTTTTCATTAACTAAACCACCATAAAAATGCCACATTTGTAACGGACTAATTTTAAAATCAACTTGGATTTATTTTGGGGTTCTTTGTGTCAAAATCATTCTATTTTTCATCATTTTAATAAAGTAAAGCAAATTCTCCCTTGCCATTCTTCTTTTTCATAAATTCCTTCCTTATTCTTAGGCATTTATTCTGTCATATTGTAGTGAACATTGTTGGTTGCCTTCTCAGCTTTCCAAACATCACTCTCCTACTGGGAAGTAGTCATGCATTTTGGATGGATTGATCTACTCTTGGCCATGGGGGTGGCCTCAGTTGGCCTAAGCCATCAGTTTAATCCTATTTATCTGGCTCTGGCTCATGAATTTGTTCATGCGGGAACGAGACCTAAACTGGTCTAATCAGAGTGAAAGTTTGGACTTTTCAAACTTCAAACTTCAAACAATAGCAACTAGCCCTGTTGGCAGCAGTCTTGCAACCATGAGAGAAACAAGTCTGAGGATGATGCCAACACATGGAGGAGGACAAAGCTAAGATAATCATAGAGAAATGAAACCGGGGTCTTGATGAAATTGTGTCTGTAGTCTACCCTACATCTGGAATTTTCAGTTGTACAAACCACTGAATTCCTTTTTTTAACTTTGTTAGAGTCAGGTTTTCTGTTACTCTCAATGGAAAGCCCCCTAACTGATACACATATGGGCTTTACAAGAATTTTCTTTTTAAAAACTAATATGAAGATGATCTTTCATTGTCCCCTAACCCTTCAATCTCCCCATTGGATACAAAACTAGATTCCAGCTCTTTAGCATGGGCCTTAAGCCTCGCTATGAGCTGATTCTATCCTACTTCCCAGCCTTCTTTCCCATTACAGTTGTCCCTCTCCTCAACCCCACCACCTAAATCTCCCTCAGATTCATCACCTAATCCCCATCACTCTATTGGCACTCATGTAGGTTCAGCCCCATATTAAAGGTATACCCACATTTTGACATACACGTATTGAATGCCAAAATGCCCAAACACGTATTGAATGCCAAGTCCTATGGGAATGGCCTGTGCGAGGTGCTGGGGACACAGGCATGAGTGAGACATGAATACTGTTTTGTAGTGGGGGAGTCCAACTCATAAGCAGATGGCTTTGATATGACGTGATAAAGGCTTTCATAGACACCTGTATGACACCCCGTGTATAGTGGTGATGAATAAGTATTTGTTAAACAAAATGGGATTTGAGGCCATGTTAACTAATACAAACATGGATTCTAGATCCTTAAAGTTAGATGTATGACAAGATAAACCACTGCGTAGAAAAGCGAAATAAACATTGGAAATGAATATGACCTTTTAACAAAGTATGGTCATTTACAGCTCTTTTCTTGTGATGTTTTTGTCTGGTTTTGGTATCAGGGTAATCTGGTCTCAAAAAAGGAGAATTGAGCTAAGTTGTTTTTTAACAGCTTTATAATATTCTACAATTTGCCAGCACACCTCCATCTCTCCCTTTTGGGACTGCTGCTGAAGTCCCCAGGCTGCTGAAGATTGAAGTGGGATGAGTAGAACCAATTGGTACTAAGAAGAAAGTGAGCCCCAGACACATACACTCGAGTAGAGTGTGGGCCAGTGAAAGGGGGGGCCTCTGCTTTGTTCACCTTAGTAACGTCAGTCACCTTAGATACCCCAGTATCTAAGGCACTCAGTTATTGCTTACCAAATTGCAAAAGCACTCATATCTTCCCCCTCAAAAAGCTGCTAACAAAGTCCTATTTTATCTCCAGGCTATTTGTTTCCTTTTCCAAAATCTTTTCTTACCCTCTTCTCCTTAAAGGCTGTGTCTATCTTCATTTGAACCACAGTGACCTGTGAAAGAAGATGGACGGGGCCAGTCAGCACAGGGTCTGATCCATCCTGGATTCCAAACTCACCTGGGCCCCATCTCCTAGGACAAAGTTACTAACAAACCTGAGCTGTTCGTTTCTGAAGAACAGGTCCCTGAGAACCAGGCCGTGCTGTCTCAGGCCACAGCTGCCACTGTGTGAGTCTGTCAAGTTTTTATATGCAGCTCAACCCTGCAAATACACACTTAATTACCTCCCTCACCTTTTGCTCCTTCAAATGCACTAATTGAAAGGTAGGTATCCAATGTGACCATCTGGCAATCTTGGCCCCTGGCCTCTGCAAATCCTTTCTCCACAGTGCCAGCCCTCCAATATCCCCTCATGCACCCCTTTCGAGCCCAAAGAGCTCAGAGCCTTAGAGAGGCAGGCTGGCCCAATCCTTGCCCTGGGAGTGCTGGCTGGACCTGTCCTTGGCTGCCCTTTGTTAACGTTTCTGTCACTATAGATACAGTATTTGAAAGTAACAGAACTATCCTTGTTTTAAAGTCTTCTACAAATGCTTCCACTCGGCTCTCCCCCTAATTGTGAGTCAGTGAGACTAAGTTTAAGTTCAGGACTCCACGAGCACAATGTAGCAAGAGGCCATTTTGCATTATAAGCAAGCATGATAGGCTTTCCCTTACTGAGTGAGAAGGAGGTCCCTGCTGGGGTCAAGCCAATTCAATTAAACTCCACCCAACAAACTCCTGTCAGAGAACTGAGTTAGTCCAAGATGATTCTCAGGCCATCACCTGTTTGTGTCACCTTGGGCCAGCCAAATTCTCTGGGTCTCAGCTGTAAAATTAAACTCTTGTAGATTATGATTTTATTTTATTTATTTATTTATTTTTCATTTAAAAAAATTTTATTGAAGTATAGTTCATTTACTATGTTGTGTTAATTTTTGCTGTACAGCAAAGTGACTCAGTTATAGATGTATATATTCTTTTCCACTATGGTTTATCACAGGATATTGAATATAGTTCCCTGTGCTATACAGTAGGACCTTGTTGTTTATCCATCCTATATATACTAATTTGCATCTGCTAATCCCAAACTCCCAATCCTTCCCTCCCCAGCCCTCCTTCCCCTTCAGCAACCACAAGTCTGTTCTCTATTAGACTATGATTTTATAGATGTAGTGTCACCCATTCGGTATGGAGCAGAGGCAAGTCACTGTGGGATACCCTGTCCTTTCCCATTAACAGGTTTACACAGATGAAACTTGATTGGAAATAACATCAAGAGCAGCTTTGGGTGGTTAATTAAATCTTCTAATACTAAAAGGGGAGGGAGCATCATGGTTGCCAGATAACCATCGATTGTCCTTTTTGGCAGAGGGGTGGGGCCGGCTTGGGTCTTTTTTTAGTTGCAATTGGTGGGGCCATCCTGTGGCCTTCTTTCTGACCATTGCATCCTGTGGAGCTCCACCCATCCATCCTCATGGGAGTGTAGAGACACTCCTGCCTCCTTCCCAGTCCCAACACTTTCAGACTAGAGCAATGGAACCAATTTCTTGTTCTGTAAGAGCAGGTCTACCCATATTCCTATTGTACATATATGTATGTGTCTCCTTACTATTTGAAAATATTAATTAATGCAACCTTCCCCATCTTATGGAATTCTTCCCCATTTGCCCCTGAGAGCCTGACCCTGCCCTAGATAGATAGAGTCACCCACTTCACAAACAGAAAACCAAGATTGCAAATACTCAATTATTAAATCTACCTGTGAAACAGAGAGATTCAGGTGATTCAGGTACAGCAAGTTTCCCACCACTACTGTGGTCCTGGAGGAGAGGAGGAGGGGGTAAGGACAATGAGGAAGATTTTAAGTCTGAGAAATGTCATGCTTCTTCCAGAAGAAGCCTCACTTCTCACCTGCCCCAGTGACCTCCAAGTCAGTGTCCAGTTGTCTTCCCTGAGGTCCACTAGTTGCCAGTGATCGGCACACGCCTGTCCATCCTTCAGCCAGTGATGCTTGCCTCTCCTCTGACCCCTTCATGTGGGCAACTACCTGTTCAACAGCCCTGGACCCTTGTTGGCCACCCAGAAGCACTACCGAGAGGTGAAGGTGTGGTCTCTAGATACATCAAGGAGTGGTGGTGGAATGAGAGGGCAGCCAGTGCCCCCGACAAAGGTGAGAAGACATGGAACAGTTTGAAATCCTCCACTGAGCCAGCATGATGGCGGAACACATGGTCCTTATTACACACACACACACACACACACACACACACACACACACACACACAAATGGTTCCCTGGATTCCTCTCCATTTTCTTTGCCACCATCCTCATTCAATCTATCGTTGTTTACAACTGGTCTCCCAGCGTCTACTCCTGTCACCCTTCAATCCACAAAGCAGCCAGAGTGATTAAAAACAAACACATTATCACAGACATAGAAAACAAACTTGTGGTTACCAAAGGGGAAAGGGTGGGGGAAGGGATAAATTAGGAATTTGGGATACACACTACCATATATAAAATAGATAACCAACAAGGACCTACTGTATAGCACAGGGAACTATATTCAATATCTTTTTATAGCCTATAATAGAAAAGAATCTGAAAAAGAATATATATAACAGCTATATATATATGTATATATAAAAGTGAATCACTTTGCTGTACACCTGAAACATTGTAAATCAACTATACTTCAGTAAAAAGAAGTCTACAAAAGACATACACATTATACAGGCCATTTCTGTCTTTGGTGGCTTCTCACTTCACTAAGACTAAAGCCCAAGCACCTTCCCACTGCCTACAAGGCACTATGTGGTGTGGGGCCTGACTTTCTCTTCAGCCTCACCCAGGTCCCATCCCCCTCACTCACTCTGTTCCAGTGATATTGGCTTTGTGGACAGTCTAGAACAGGCCAAACTCTTTCCTTCCCCAGGACCTTTGCACTAACTGTTCTCACTAGCTGGAAAGTTCTTGCCTTGGTTGCTCCTATGACTACTCCACTGGGCAGATCTCAGCTTAATTGTTCCTTCCTGCATTAAGACAATTGCTCCTTCTATTCTCTATCTCCTTACCCTGTTTATTTCCTTCATAGTACTTATCACAATCTAAATTTTTATGTACTTGTTGACTTATTTATTATAGGTTTCTTCCCTCAGAATACAGGCTCAGCAAGGTCAAGAGGCACTCTGTCATGTTCATAGTTTTATCCAAGTGTCTAGCTCACTGCCTGGCACATATCAAATAGTCAATAAATATTTGTTGAATAAAAGATGTACCAAAATAACACATTTCACGCATTCTCACACATACATAATACCACTTATGCAGTGCTTACTATGTGTCAGGCATTGTTCTAAGCACTTTCCATGTGTTAACTCATTTAGTTCTCTCATAACTCCGAATAGGTGTTGTTATTATCTCCAGTTTACAATGAAGGCAACAAAGTCAACAGAGTGGTTGACTAACTCCCCTAAGTTCACCCAGTGAGCTAGGTGAGGCTGGGATTGAACCTTAGCAGTCTTTCTCCAGAGTCTGTGTTCTTAACTCTTATGCTCTAAAAGCTCTGAACAAAGAATAACGTATTTAACACATTTTGAGTTTCCTGGTGTGGGAGACACTCTGAGCTGCCCACTCAATAGCCATCTCAACACTCTGCACCCTCGATTCTTGCCAATAGAACCTCCCTTTAGTTCAGCGAGGCAATGTGGCCAGCCCAGCACTAAGCCAGTCTTGGTAACGCCGCTCCCGTTTGCTATTTACTCATAGTCTCAGCCTTTTTATGCATATGGAGGTGGCACGTGACCTGGTTCTGCCCAATGAGAGACCAGAAGAAGTCGATGGGGGGACGTCCTCTTATAAAGGAGACAGGCGGGAGCTGAGAACTCAAGGACACCATTTTTCTTCTTGCTATGTATGTGGACCTGATCCTGGAGCTGCAACAGCCGTCACAGGACCATGACAGGACTAGCGTGAGGATCAGAGACCAACATGTTCTGATAGTATGTTAGTACTAGACTAACATAGGATAGTAGACTTAACTAACTAGAATAGTAGACTTAAAACACAGTAAGAACATGAGTCTGATGGCATTGTGAAACTGCTGAACCAAGCTGGGAATCACCTACTTCAGACATCTTGCTATAAGAGATAATTTAATATCAATATGCAACTGTTTTTTTAAACAGTTCTATTGAGGTATAGTTTAATTTAGGCACCATAAAATTCACCCATGTTAAGCATACAATTTTAGTAAATTTACAGAGTTGTGCAATCACCACCACAATCCAGTTTTAGAACATTTCCTTCACCCCCTAGAGATTCCTTGTGCCAATTTGCAGTCAATCCCCATTCTTACCCACAGCTCCAGGCAACCACTGATTTTCTTTTTTTGGTCTCTATAGATTTGCCTTTTCTGGGCATTTCATAAAACATCTTTTTGGGGTTTTTTTTTGGTAACAAAGTATTCCTAACTGCTTTTCATGGCATATGGATATGCAAATTGTAATGAAACCCACACTCAGGTGACAGCAAAATGAAGGAAAAAGGATGACCACCAATATGGTGTGGCGGAAAGAGCCCTCAAGACCAGGACACCCAGTTCTGGTCTCAGCTCTTCTCCTAATCAGCGGTGTACCTCTGGTAAGTTTTAAAACTTCTCTGCGCTGATTTTTCTCATCCATGAAATGAGGGGATCCAAGTGAATGGCTTCTAAACTCCTTTCCAGATCTAAGATTCTAAACTATTTTCTTAAGAAACAAAGGCACTACTTGAGTTATTTCAGGTAAAACTATATCATTCAACTAAAACTGATTGACTTCTATAAATCTAAAGGGTTAATCATGTTAAGGTGGATAATTCTGCTAATGGGGAGAACTGAGGATGTTATAAAATATCTATCAGAGAAAGAGATCTGTGTTGGGCAGGAAGATAATTGTATGCAGAAGAATGAGTGAATTGTTACAAAAGGGTCATGTTTGGACCGCTTGTCAGAAAGAAGGGTGAAGGATGCTTAGAACACATTCTGTTTATGGTGTATCTGAATGCCTAGACATGAACATTTCTTTTGTAAAAGGGACTCTGTGAATTAGAGAGTTGTCTCATGATTGTAGATAAATAGGATCATATTTATCTTTAAAAGTCTGTTTGTTACGTCAGTTTTTAAGAGATGTAATAGTAGGATTGTGGTTATAGATAAAAAAAAGTCCTCTGGGGGATGGGACTACTCTGTATCATGATTGTAATAATGGTTACATGAATCTACACTTGTTAAAATTCATGGAATTATACATACTGCAAAAAGGCAGTTTTACTGCATGTTAATTTAAAAATTAAAAGTCCTTACCTTTTAGAGATACATATTGAAATTATACAATATCTAGTATTTGCTTCAAAAGAATGTGGGAGAGAGGGGAATGTTGGGGTACGGATGAAAGAAGATTGGCCATGAGTTGATAATTTTTGAAACTAGGTTCATTATACTCTCCAGGGGTTCTGTATGCTCTCTTCTCCCTTTCTGTGTCTGTTCAAAGATTTTCATTTTAAAAAGTTAAAAGTAAAAGCATTGGTGAGCAAGAATAAAGTTTCTTCCTGCTTGCATGTTGAAAAGAAGCTTATTTTTGACTTCCTGACTGATGGCTCTCTCTAAGAGAAGGAATACTTTACACGGGTAAAGTGACGGGAAAAATATATCATTTCTCTATATAATTTATGCACATTTCATGATGTGAAAAGGGATATTTTAATGTATTTGATCCAGCTGGGCTGAGTACATTTTAAAAATTATCTTTATATTAAATCAGAATTAATGGTTTACTGAGTTCCTGTTTATTATAGTCATCAAAATAATCCTTCAAATAAAATATCTTGAATTTTTACACCTCCCCCAGAAGATACTATTACCATTTCACAAAGGAGAGAACCAAGGCTTAGCCATACATGCTACATATCTAGCATAGTGGAGTCGGAATGCAAATCCAGATCTACTTCTAGAGACTGTGCTCTTACTTTCTGTGCAGTCAGATTTCTGGACTGGACTATATTCCAAGCAGGATGCTTTTTACAGGTTCTGTGTGTCCATCCTCCACTTCTGCCTGCTTCTGATCTAGCATCTCGTACCTGGGACCTTCTTCAGAGGACTCCCAAGGGCTACTGGTTTGCTTTGCCATAGCCCAGAGAGCCAAAAGTGTGCAGAGTTTACATCCCCATAAACTGGCCCAAAGCCAGTGATTCACTGCACAGGAGTACCGAAGTTCAACTCCCTTGCTTTGACTGAGACAAACTCCGAGGAATAATTAACACACCAGAGCTCCCCTGGGGATCAGGTGGAAGCAGAAACATCGTCTGAAATCGTCCCTTTGCTCAGCATCTCCCACGTCCCTGTCCTGCTTCCCCCACTCCCTCACTGGCTTCTCCTGGTAGTGTTTCCCCAATAAATCACTCGCTCATGAACTGCTGTCTCAGGGGCTGTTTCTTGGGAACCCAACCAAAGACAACTTCTTTATTCTATTTAGATGCAGGTTCCTTGCTAATAATTTCTCTCCTAGGAAACATTTATGAGAATATGTATGTGTTTTCAAAGAGGCAGTTTCATATATACATATATATTTCTGTATGCAATTCCCACAGTGATGGAAATAGACATGTCAAAGATGGAGAGACAGATATTACCTGCGATGAAGATCATACTGACTCATAATAAGAAGATGTGCTCTTCGTTGCCACGGCATCCATGAAAGTGATCTAGTAGCACAGCTAAATCAGAATGGGCTTCTAGATGGTGATCCAAATACCATCTGCTGAATCAACACTGCTTTAGTCCATAAAGTTGGGGTGAGGGTTGGGAAGAGGACCTGTTAGTGTGGGTTGAAGAGGAAAGAACCTGTTAGTGTGGGTTGAAGAGGAAAGAGAACACTTTGAGTAGACTCAAAACCCCATCTTCAAGGCCTCAAGCACGACAAACACAGTGCTTTCCAGTAAGCCCCTTGCTGGAAAGGAGGCATTATATTTATGGAAAACAGAGCCCAACTGAGCCGCATCCCCACTGAGAAGGGGATTTCGTTTGTAAAGGAATCTCATGTTGTGTTATCCACGGCAGAGTGTGGCGATTAAAAGTGTGATTCCGTATCTCACCTGTGTGAATCCACACACTGGCTCCATGACTTTCTAGCTATGTGACGCTGGCAAGTTACTTCACACTTTTGATCCTCTATTTCTTATTCTGTAAAATAGGACAATAATAATAAAGACCTCATATTGTTGTTGAGGGAATTGTATGAGGTCCATAAACCACTGGAACATGATAAGAGCTCAGTAAATGATTTTTACTATTAACTGAACTACAGATTTCCTTCTTTGAATATCTCTAGTAATGACATTGGGGCTGGAGAGATTGCACCCATGTGTGCTGGGGTAGAGAACATCTGCATCCTTTAGGAAGCAATGTGGTAAATCAAGCACCCCCCCAGACAAACTCCGTTTGGGCTTCCACAGCAATGGGTTCTTATCTATATCACAGTGCTCGACTGTGGTATATTCTGGCTTTTCTGTTAATGTGTTTCTCCATTGCCAGGAGGAGAGCTCTTTGAGGGCTAGGCATCATTTCCATCCTTGGGTCCCCAGCATTTAGCAACTAAAGCAGTAGGTGCTCAGTAAATATTTGTCGTCAAATGAAAGCAGAGCCTTATTCCAGTAACTGGGCTGTGGGAAGAATTATTCTGACTTAAGCTAAAGAAGAAAAGAATTTACACAAAGATGTCCAATGCGATTAGAGTTGTCATAGCAGAAAGAAAAAAGAAGGAAAGGAAGGAAGGGAGGGAAGGAGGAAGGAAGGAGGGAAGGAGGAAAAGGAGGAAGGAAGGGAAGAAATAAAGAAAAGAAAGAGGGTTTCCCTGGTGGCGCAGTGGTTGAGAGTCCGCTGCCGATGCAGGGGACACGGGTTCGTGCCCCGGTCTGGGAAGATCCCACATGCCGCGGAGCGGCTGGGCCCGTGAGCCATGGCCGCTGAGCCTGCGCGTCCGGAGCCTGTGCTCCGCAATGCGAGAGGCCACAGCACCGAGAGGCCCGCGTACCGAAAAAAAAAAGAAAAAAGAAAAAGGAAAAAAAAAAAAAGAAAGAAAGAAAAGAAAGAGAAAAAGAAACAATGTGATTGTCCATAGTAGGAGAATCTAAGTAATTTAAAGCATATCTAATCAATTAAGATATTATGTAGCTATTAAAACTTAGAAAGTCTTTGTAGCAACATGGAAAAATAATTATGATGAACTGTTAAGTGAAAAAGAGAACACATTTTTATCTTAATGATGACATCAACTCTGTAAAAGTTATATAAATGCATACAAACAAGGACTGGCAGGCATTGTGGGCTTAACCAAAACAGGTTATTTTATTGTAGTGATGACATCATGGGTGAAATTTTTTTAATTTTTAGTTTTTCATTAGTATTGCTACAATATTTGTGTGTGTGAAGTTAAACAGTGTTCTTAAATAAAAGAGAGTGGCTAATCTTTCACAGCAGAACTATCTCAGTTTTCATAGAACAACGGTCTCTCAAGGTCCCTTTCAGCCTGGGAGTCTGGTATTTCCCAGCTCCTAGCACCACACTCTGAGACTCCTAGGACAGCTCAGAAGCAATTGCTTGTATGCAATGTCTATGCTGTCAAAACCCAGTGGAAACCAGAGTTAGAATAAGGCAGAATCAATACAAGTTGTGAAAAGGATGACCCCTAACTCTAAAAGTACTTTCTAAACATTTGCTGAATATCTGCTAATATGCCAATCACTTCCCTAAGTGCTGGAGATACAAAGGATGAACAAGAACAGGACAAAGTTCTTGCCTCAAGGGAGTTCAAAGCCCAACAGGGAAGAGAGACAGCAAATAAACAGCGACAGTATAGTATGGTAGTTGCTAAGAGAATGGACTAAGAGCTGTGGGATGGTTAATTAGGGGCCAAGAATAGGAATTACTTCAAAATGGCTGAAACGAAGGAGGGCTCATTATAAGGATGTAGGGAAATGTCATGGAACCCAAGGAGGAAATGTGTCCTGGGTCCTCAAGATTCAGAAACCCCAGTTCCTAGATCTGAAATACCTTGAGGACCAGAGCAAGTAGTCCTCTGACCATTTCTCTCTTTCTCCATCTCTATCTCTTTCATTCCTTTTGAGGTAATGGGATCTTTTGTCTCCTCTTCCTTTGGCACATATATTCCTCTCTCCAGACTCATCCCATTGCTCTGTTTTCACATGGTTCACCTTGGCTTCCCTTAAATGGTGCCAAGCTCTAGACTCTACATGATCTTCAGATCCAACAACACTTAGAGCTAATTAGAGTTATCGGGTCCCAATTCCAAAGTCCTAAGGAAGGGAATGTGGTGGGTGAATCTTGAGTCAGGGCCAGATGCAGTTGAGGGCAGGGTCAGGTAGCCTACTGTCTGTCTACTCAGGAAGGGCCATGGGACTGCCTTGCTAGAAAGGGGTCATCTTGAAAGCAGACAAATTGACGAATGCATCCCCTTTGTTGGAAAGCAAGGGACCTAGGGATCTGACTAGAGATGTGGTGGTCAAGAAGGTGTTTTCGAGTTGAGTTTTGGGGTGACAGTGAGGGATTAGACGAGAATAAGGTATAGATTTCAAATATAATTAGGAAAAAGAATCATCTATCAATCATCTATCAATCTATCATCCATGACTGGATGATAGAAGGAGGGTTGTAAATTGAATCTCAGTTTATCACATAATTGCCTTAGCTCATCCTATTTATTAAGGGACCTTTTAAACTTCACTGTCCTTGGAACTATCAGAGTTTTTTCCATAGACAAAACCAGGGAACACCCGTCTACTTCAGCAATAGTACATTGTATTAATCACCAACTCCAACTACACTAAGAGCATAGTTATAGGAAACAGCCTGATTCCTCAGAGGAATTTGAGAACTCCATCTATAGTCCAAGCTTTTTGCAGCATTCCAAGTCCACATACATGCACCCCCACTAACACACACTCCGAGCACTTTCATGAAATGATGCAGAACATTTTTGCCTGGTTGTATTTGTTTTGCATAATGTATGGAATAAATTCACCATGCTATTAGTTGGAGAGAATTACAGCCAGCATATGAGGTGTATTATACTCTGTATATATGTAAATACAGCCCATTTATAAACACAGTGTGTGCATATGTGTGTTTAAAGTTAGTTTTTTTAAAATAAATTTTATGTATTTATTTATTTATTTTTGGCTGTGTTGGGTCTTCGTTGCTGCCCGCGGGCTTTCTCTAGTTGTGGCGAGCAGGGGCTACTCTTCATTGTGGTGTGTGGGCTTCTCATTGCGGTGACTTCTCTTGTTGTGGAGCACGGGCTCTAGTCACGCCAGCTTCAACAGTTGTGGCTCGCGGGCTCTAGAGTGCAGGGTCAGTAGTTGTGGCGCTCGGGCTTAGTTGCTCTGCGGCATGTGGGATCTTCCCGGACCAGGGCTTGAACCCGTGTCTCCTGCATTGGCAGGCAGATTCTTAACCACTGAGCCACCAGAGAGGCCCTAAAATTAGTTATTTTAAAACAGAGGAGCTGTCAGGTTACAAATTCTTATTTATATTTTGCACATTGGTCCTTTCCATTCCCACTGCCATCACCTAATTCAGGACATTACCGACTCATCCTAAGTTATTGCAGTAGCCTTAACTGACCATTCTGGCCATGGCCACCAGATTTAGCATCTTAAAGCAACACTTGCATGATGACACTCCCTGTTCACAAACCTTCCGTGTTTTCCTATTACGTACCAAATAAAATCCGAAGTCTATGTCCTAGCACGAAACGCCGGTAGAATTTTGAACCTACCAACCACCCAAGCTCCTTTGCTAGTCCTCCATGCTTCCGCTAAATTGAACTATTTACTTTACTACTAGATTCCTAAATATACATGGATCTTTTCAATCAGTATATACTTTTCCTTCTGCTTGGAATAACTACCCCTTTCTTTCCTTTTCTCCAATGATCAAGCTAATTCCATTTCTTCCACCGCATCTTTGCTAATAAACCCAGTAAAAAGTGATTGCGCCTTCCTCTGCACCTCCAGAATAGTTAGCAAGGATATTTTTCCCTACCATGGATATATTTGAGTACATCTTATCTCTCCTTCTAGATAGAACCACATGCACTCTTTCTTAGTCTTTGCACGTGCTGCGATTCTTTCACCTACCCCCTCCCTCCCCTACCCCCCAGCACCCCACTTGCCTAGCCCTCTCTTGCATCAGTCAGTTGCTTCAAACAACCGAACCCAAGCTTGACTCTCCTTAAGGAATTTGTTGGAAGGGTTTTGGGGACTCACAGAATAACAGGAAGCTGGAGGACCAAGATTAGAATACAGACACGAACAAGGAACCAAGGAGGGACAAGGGCCAATAATACAGCTGTTTTTTAACAGGGTTGTGCCATCGCTGCTGCAGGGCACTGTTGCCATTAGCCAGTACTCTCACCACCATCACACCCCTCCACACTGGCTACAGATGAGTTTTATCCATCCTGCCTTTGTTCCTCTAACACCAGATTCAATATCATGGGCAGGAAGTCTGACAGGCTGAACCCAGGGCTTGTGCTCATGCCCTGACTTCCGGGAAGGAAAGAAATATAAATGGGGCCTCTTACCTCACTGACTTCCCTTCAGGAGACAAAGTTCTAGAGACCCAGCAGTGCACACACAATAAAGAATTTCTCTCAGATAAGAGGTTTAGGCAAGGTTACACCCCCCAAATGACAAATGTCAATCACAACTTCTATTCCCCCTTCAAGCCATACTTTGATGTCACCTCCTCTAAGAAGTTGATAGAAACTTCTCTCTCCTCCTTCCAGGAGGAGCTAGGGACTCCCTCTCAGCTCCCTGAACATCCTGAAATGTCTCTATTACGACACCATCTTGCGCTTAATATATATAATTTTTTCTATCTTAAAAAATTCATTTTTGAAAACATTAAAGTATAAAGAAAAAACAAAAGTTCACCCATAATCTCATTATTAACATTTTGGATTGAGTATTTTCATTTTTTCTTCTATTATACACATACCTTACTTATCATTTACAGAGGTTGAGTCATACTTGTCACATGACATATTTATGCTCATCTCTCTCCTCTGCCTGTGAAGGTGGTGTTTCCTATCTTTGCATCCACTAGCTGGTAGCACCTAGATAGTGCTTGACACATGCTTGGCAAATGCTTGTTAAATCAAGTGAAAAGCTCCTCTAGGACAGAAACAATGTTCTGTAAAACTTTATACTTGTTATAAGACCTATTATACTATCTTGCACATACGAAATATTTTAACTTAATATTTTTGAATTAAATAATTTGTTATATGTCAGTCTTAAATTTTGCAGTTTTCAGCTATAGATATGTATGTTTTGTTCCCCTGGCTGCACAAATATAGGCGTAAACTAGGAGTGTAAATTATAGTAGCAAGGAAATGAAAATGGCCTTTGTCTCTTCTTCCTCCCCAGCAAATCATCAGGAATGTTGAACTGCCCAAATTTCTCTTCCCTTCCTCCTTGTAGGACCAGACAACTTTGAAATTCTACTTCAATGGCCATTCGTTCTGACATTTTATGGCTGATCTTTCCCATGGTCCATATAGCGTATTAAGGATGGCAGTAAATTTTTTGTCACTTTTGACACACAGAGGTAGGATCTATTTCTCTGCCGCTCTGCACTGGAGCTGGGACCGTGACGGCTTTGAATACAGCGAAAGTGATGCTGTCCCAGTTCTGAGCCTGTCAGCTTCCTCTTTGTCCCTCTTGGAACCCAGCCTCCATGTTGTAAGGGAGCCTAAGCAGCTGTTTGCCAGGGTCCGTGTGGAAGAGAATAGAGGCCCCTGGCTGCCTGCCCAGGCTGAGCTCTCAGCAGACAGCTAGCTATGAGACGAGGGTGACTTGAGAGTAATCCTCATCCCAGTCAAGCTGTCCCAGCAGATGCTACATAGAGCAAAGATGAATTGTCCCAGCTTTAATCGTGACCTGACATCAAAATTGTGAGCAAACAAATGGTTCTTGTTTTAAGTCACTAACTTTTGGAATACGTAGTGTGTTACACAGCAATGTATAACTGAAACAATCCCCAAAGTTGACCCTGCTTCTCTCCCAGAGATAGAGGAAAGATATCTTGCCTCTGGGGCAACAGCAAGAAATTTGCTCTTCCTGTTTCACATTCCTTCTTGAGTTGTATCAGAGAACTCAGGAGTTTAAGTGGCACTTTTAAATGTCTCATTGTAAAGTACTCCCTTTCTTCAACAACTGACCAGTGCTTCAAGAGAGACCTGAGGGCCCTCAGCTTTGCCCTCCCACAGAGTAGTTTCTCTAAACATCTAAGGCATTGCCCGAGAGCATGAGGGCAGCCTTGATAACCCCTTCTTGTTTAGAAGTCGTCATTATAGCTTCATGGAGCCCAACTAGCAGTCCTCCAAATCTTCTTTGATTTTTCCCCAAAAGATTCATCAGATTTCTGTGAAGTTAGGACTCCACTTAGCTGCTCTAGTAGACATGGCTGGCTCCCTCTGATACCCATACCTTAGTTTTAGTTGCATGATATCCAAAGTGCCTGACTAATCTCACTCAAGCTTCTGAAACTCTCATTAGCTCATAGTAAACAGACTCAATATCTTTCCTTTGGTTTTATGATCCCCCCTTTCAATTTCTTCTGCCTGATGCTTCAGCTGTCTGAGTTGGATATCACCCCAGCATCTTAAATCCAGAGCTCTCTTCTGCTTCAGCAGCTCCCACGGTGTAATTTCCTCTTTCAATTCTGAAAGGCTGCAGCAGAATATGCATTATGAGGGCATCCTAGGGTTGGGGAGAACCCAGGGGGATCATTTAGATCACTCCCCTGACTTCAGATGACACTACATGCACACCAGAGTGGTAACAAATAATTTAGCACATAAAAATAACAGGGAATACTTAACTCTCTACAAGACATCTGAGATTCTTTTGCGACCCACAATCTTCCACCCTAAAGCTAAAGCCTCCAGGGTTGGGACTGAAGCACTTATTAAAAACTCCAGCAAGTGGATTGGGTCCTCTGCAAACCTGGGCCTCCTACAAACACTTGGGTAGGCACACACTCATCTGAAATAGGGGAGAGATGGCATTCAGGGACTTGATTAAACTAGATCCACTGAGAGTCCTTTTAGGTAAGGCACCCAGTCATCCAAATGGGAACATTTTTAGGTGTAAAAGGATTTGCTATTGATAATTATGTCATGGCAACGGTTACAAACTGGGACTGTCCCAGGCAAACTCAGATGAATGGTCACCCTGTGTTTGGGAGGTGCTAAGAACCTGGGGGGTGGGAGGAGAGGTGAGGCAGGACAGAGGTAAGAAGGGAAAAGTGTCCCAAAATGTATCTTCCATGTCCTTTGGAGTTTTTAAACCAATGGCTCTCACATTCAAATTGCCCACGGAGCTTTAAAAAAATCAAGTCTCAGGCCCCAGCCTGAGGCCAACCTCTGTGTGTGAAGACCAGGCATGAACACATCTTGGACATCCCCAGGTGATTTTAATGCACAGGCAAGGTTGAGAACCGTGCTTGGGACATTTGGTGAGTATCTCAACTCATATGGGTGTAAGCTGAGTGGTCCCTTCGGAGCCAAAAGACTCAAACATTCCTGTAAAGTTTGACACAATAGGTTGTGTTCAGCTCCAAAGAACAGAAGACCTTAATAATCAATAAGGAGATTTATTACTTCATTTAGATGAAGGCCTAAGGTAGGGTGAAGTTAAGCTTTGTTAATTCGGTGGCTCAGTGACGTCCTCAAAGTCTTACATTTTTGAAACATTGTACATATTGTCACTTAGTGATGTCTGGGAAACAAGGGCAGGCTGACGTCACAGAGTTTTATGTTGACTAGTCACATGTTCTCTGTGTCCCGACCACCAGCAGTGTCTGGCCCTGGCAGGCACCCAGTGATTGTTGATTGAATAAATGTTAGCTCTTCCCATAAAAAAAAGTCTTACATTCTTCTGCCTTTTCCCTCTGTCATCCCAACTTGTTGGCTTTCTTCTTCTGGGCTAGTTCCCTGCATAGTCATGAGATGGCTTCCACAGTTCTAGGCATCAAATTCAGGCATGAGGGCTTCCCTGGTGGCGCAGTGGTTGAGAGTCCGCCTGCCGATGCAGGGGACACGGGTTCGTGCCCCGGTCCAGGAAGATCCCACATGCCGCAGAGCGGCTGGGCACATGAGCCATGGCCGCTGAGCCTGTGCGTCCGGAGCCTGTGCTCCGCAACGGGAGAGGCCACAGCAGTGAGAGGCCTAAGTGCCGCAAAAAAATAAAAAATAAAAATAAATAAAAATAAAAAAATTCAGGCATGAAGTCCCGAAGGACTGTCTCATCCCTGTGTCTTTCTAAGATCTAGAAGACTTTCCTAGAACCTCCCCAGCAGACGTTGTCTCCTGTTGCATTAGCCAGATCTGGGTCATTTGCCTGAAAACAATCACTGGCAAAGAGAATAAAGTCACCATGATTGGCCTGGGTAGTTCAGGGCTTTTACTGCTGAGCTGGCTGAGGGTCTTCTTCCCTGAGGGAGGGACACTTGGCAAATCAGAGTTCTGCTGGCAAGAAACGAAGAGAGTATAGGAACCAATAGAGTTTGCAGCACCTAACTGTGCCCCAAATCAGGAACATCTGCAGGAAACCCAGTCAGGTTGGTTTGTGGATAGAAATGCCCACCCTAATGGGGTTTTCTGTGGATCAGATGAGATGGTGTAAGCAAAAGGGCTATGCATTAAGTACTATTTTAAAATCATGTATTTTTAATTTTTATTATTATTTTTTAAATGGAAACATAGTTGATTTGCAGTGTTGTGTTAGTTTCAGATGTACAGCACAGTGATTCAGTTATTTATATATATGTATATATATATATTCTTTTTCAGATGCTTTTCCCTTATAAGTCATTACAAAGTATTGAGTATAGTTCCCTGAGCTACACCATAGGTCCCCGTTTGTTACCTATTTTATATATAGCAATGTGTAGCTGTTGATCCTGAACTCCTAATTTACGCCCCCCCCCCCACCTTCCCCTTTGGTAACCATAAGTTTGTTTTCTATGTCTGTGGGTCTAAATCTGTTTTGTAAATAAGTTCCTTTGTATCATTCTTTTAGATTCCACATGTAAGTGATATCATATGATTTTTTTTTTTTAGAATTTTATTTTACAAAGGGAAAACAAAGGCACAGGAAAATGGAACGCTGTTACCAAGTTTACCCACGCAGTCCTGGTCAGAGGCCATCTGAAGTGCTGGCCTGTGTACGTCACAGGTGACCCTTCTGCAAATACTTTCCACATCTAGTTTCCCAGCTCAGCCATGGGGTCTTACATGTGGGGCTTAAGAATGAGGTATAGTATAAATATGAAACAGAAATTGAATGGGATATTGCTGGAGGAATACTATTTATGATGTGTGGGGAGAGAATGGAGGAAGTATTTTCAGTGGTCAAGGAGAGGAAGAAACACTTAAATGAGGGTGAAATAAAAACCAAATGGAGACCCAGAAAAGATATACAGATGTCGAAAGAACCCCTGGCAGGAGACATTTGGGAAGTAGGACACTATTGCTTAATATCTGTCATGCTTGCAAAGGGTTCATTGCTTGTGATGTTACAAGATTTTTTTTTTTCCTGATTTCTAGAAGTTGATCTGTCAAAACACAGATGTTACATTAGGCTGCTTTGCTGTTTGTAGGACAGCTTGGCACCTTATGTTAAAGACTTCAACCACTTGGGGAGTCTTTGCAGAGGAGAGGATGGGGACTGAGATGTGCATGAAGCTGAGATTCTTTTTCTCAAATCATTTTGGAAATAATTAACTTAGTTCTTTGAAAATGTGTGTATTGCTTCTCTTTCCCCCACTCCATCCTTTCTTAAAAATCTTTGCTCCAGCCTATGTAGTTTCCTCATGTTCTTGGTGTGGGTATAATAATATGTTTGAGAATTTTGAAATCCAGACCATGAAACAAAATATTCTGTGGTTAACACACAGTGCCGGTGGGGTAGTGTCATTGAGAACACCACTGACCAAACAACCATATATACCAGTATTTACTTTCTGGTGGTACCTTATTCTGCCATCTCTAGATTCTAATTTACATTTGGAATAGTAAACCAGGCCCAACAATACACAGGAAAGAGCCAGAGTTACACAACTGATACATTCTTGGTTAATAGGTCCAAGTTAGCAAGGCTACTCTTGAGTGAAATTACAAAAATGATAATGTCTCTTTGGGAGGCCCATCTTACTTCTCTTCTGCATGTCTCTGTCCCCTACTGCCTTTCTCTCCTACTGATGAAATAATAAGAGTTCTCCAACTCCAGCATCCCAGAATCCTGCCCACTGCTGCACCCTTCCCACTGGTTTCTTCTCCCTGGTTATCACAAGCACCACCCCACTTCCCTGCAACCCTCAGTATAGTCCAGTTCAGCATGGCTGATCCACACTGAGTGTTAGGATAGGGTGACTGAGTAAATCAATTTACTTGAAGGCATGAATGACTGAAGATATTTACCTTTTAAATGAAGCACTTTTAACACAGATGGATCTGTAATTGGTGGAACTCTAGGCAGTGACAAAGAACAGTAAAAGTGAAGACTTTCAGGCAGTGACAAAGAAAAGAGTGGTAAAGGAAATCTGGGGCCATCTTTGATATCACCCACTTAGGCCACAGCAAACTTAAGCTACTTAGCATCAGCTTGAGAGCCACACCTCCTCATCTGGAAGAGAAGTAGAGAGGAAAACAAGGAGATGTTATTCTTCTAAAATCATGAGTTGCCTCCCTCTTTGCCTTGGATTTGCCTCCTCTTTTAATGTCAGCGGTCATGGTTGTCTCTGGGTTATGTGTTATGTCCTCAGTCAATCCAGCGTGGGCTTATAAGTGCACAAACTGTGATAAAAGAAACACATATCCCAGAGTACCTTTTCTGAGAAGAAGTTCTTCTAAGACATCAGACTTTGGACGAGTATGTTCACAAGGATCTCGTTTATAGGCAGAGTTTTAAAAGAAGCAAATCCAGAAAAGATTGGTAAAAGGTGACAATGATAATGATATATCCATGGGCTCTACCCTGGGGATTCCCTCATGAAAAGACTCCAAAAGAATGTATAGGTTCTTTAGTTAAGCTTGATGAACTTCTTGTGTTAAACGTCAAAAGCAGTTAAAGAATCATAACCCTGAACAAAACAGTGAACTACCAGGTTCTGCTACTGACTCCCTCTCATTATATATGCACGTAGGCACTCCGTACCTTGGTTTTCCCACAAAAATAAAACTCAGTGCTTGATTGTCTGTAATAGCAAAAGGTTGGAGATAAAAATCTAATGTTTATCAACAGGGAACTTGTTAAATAAACGATAGTATGTCTACATGATGAGGTAATTAGGCAGCGATCAAAAAGGACAAGGAAGCTCTTTTCTGGCATAGGACTAACTCCCACAGAGATTGAATGTATAAAGGTGTTTCCTGCTGTGTGAGAAGGGGCCACACAGTGACACCCTTATTCACATTTGCATAAATAAATAATAATTAGATGGTTACTTGTACAGAGAAAATGAGTAGGGGAGTGAAATAATGGAACAGGAGTGGCAGCCAGACTCTTCAGCATTTTCTATTGTTTGGATTTTTGAGCCATGAAAACGGATTACCTACTCAAAAGCTTTTGTGATTACAATTTGGAATATTTTCAAAGTGGTTTGTCGAGAGCATTTGTTATATTATTCTCCAGTAAAGTAGGTTGAAGTTGGATGATGTTCTCCATGGGATGGAGGAGGAAACAGCCTCCAAGTGATCTGGCTAAGATCCCACCTCTGCCACTCTTTGATCTTGGGCAAGCCGCTTACCTTTTCTAGCCCAATCTGTGAAATTGGAATAATAATAGAATTGAAAAGATGAATGTGGTGGCAGGTGAGGGCTCAGTGAAAGCTGCTATCACATGGCTGGTCAGTGGCTGAGATTCTAAAACCCAGTTCTCTTGATTCCAAGTCCAGTGTGTGCTTCACCAGAAGCTACATAGGAAAGTGGCTGTTCTTTGGTGTTCAAATAATTAGAGATTTCTTGGAAGGAAGGTATCTTCTAAGAGGTAAGAACAACTGGGTATTAATAAAAGAAAAGCCTCTGAAATGAATAGATTTTCCCTCTAAAAGTTGTTCTGTCTTCCGGGTACCATAACACTTTAAAAATTAGCATTGATGGATGAATTAATATGATGTCTGAAGTTTGATTTAAAACAATATAGGAGTCTAGGAAGTAGGTGGGAGGTATAGATGAAACAAATTTGCTGTGAGATGCAAACTGTTGAAGCTGGATGATGGAGACATGGAGTTTTATATAAATTTTGTCTACTTTTAAATATGTTTAACATTTTCCATAATAAAAGGTAAATGTATATATTGTAGCAGATTAAAGATGGCTACAAAATTCTCTGATACTCCCCTTATATGAGTGGTGGGGTCTATGTCACCTCCCCTTAATTGGGTGGGCTCTGTAGCTGTTTTGATCAATAGAATACAGTGGAAGTGACCCTGTGCTAGTTTGCTGACTTTGGCCTTAAGAGACTGGCAGCTTCTCTTGGGACACATGCCTGGAGCCCTGAGCTGCCATGTATGAAGTCTGTCTGATTGTCCTGCTGCAGAGACCATGAGGAAGGGCCTTGCGAGCATGTGGAGAGGGAAAGGGGTCCAGCTTTCCGGTCACCGCCACAAAGGAGCCCAGCATGTGAATGAAGCTACCTTCGTCCCCACCAGCTCAGCTCATTGACCAGCGGGATACCATTGAGTGACTTAGTTGTTGCTCCATAAAACATAAGAATTGCCCAGTCAAACTTTGCTCAAATTCCTGCCCCACAGGGAGTGAGCATTGTAAGATGATTGCTGTTTTAAGCACCAAGTTTTGGGGTTGTTTGTTACACAGTACTAGACTGATAATGAACACACACACACACTTACTTTAAAAATTAAGTGCAAGGCATTTAAACATCTGGCTACCTAAAATGTTGCAGCATGATTAAACTAAGGTATAAAATTATGAAGAGCTTGTTTCTCAGTGTAACAAAATTAAGTATTTGAAGTTCAGGACAGTATTGTAAAGGCAGACTGGGTCTTTTTAGTAAGTAAATGGTAATGATAGGTTGTGAAAGACTTTCAGAGTCTGAGAAGTTCTGCTAGTCTTCATTTGGTACCAATTTTGTTTGACAAAACTATCGATGGGCAAAAAACTGTCAAAGCTCTTAGGAAAAAAGAACACAAACACTTTACAGATAAATGCAGCCATGACTCAACTGAATGTGATTTGGTGGCCACTTTTCACAGTTTTCAATTTATCCCTTCATTTCGTAACATGCATGTTTCATGGAGTAGATATAATACTAATCATAGTTTTTTGAGCACCCATCGATTTTTTTTTTTTTTTTTTTTTTTTTTTTTTTTTGCGGTATACGGTCCTCTCACTGTTGTGGCCTCTCCCGTTGCAGAGCACAGGCTTTGGACGCACAGGCTCCGCGACCATGGCTCACGGGCCCAGCCACTCCGCGGCATGTGGGATCTTCCCGGACCAGGGCACGAACCCGTGTCCCCTGCATCAGCAGGCGGACTCTCAACCACTGCGCCACCAGGGAAGCGTGCACCCATCGATTTTTAAATCCAGTTTATTCATCATTTGCTTGTGCAAATTGCACTTAGGTTGATTTAAGTGGCAATTTCACTTAATGGAGAGAGCTCCATTTTATTCACATTCATATGTGACATAGTTAGCAAACAAAGAAACAGCAGAAACAAAAAAGACAAAACTTCCTGTGAGCGTCCTTGTGCTTTATATAGAACCTTCTCCAGTTCTCAGATTGGGCAGGTTATATCAAACGCCAGCTTTTTAGTAAGGCCCCTCCCACTTACCCTATTGCAGAACAGCAGCGCTTGTTACTCTGGCACCTGGTTCTGCTTTGTTTTCCTTTGTGGTAACTATGAAAGCATTATGTTTTACATTGGCTTGTTTGCTGTCCTCTGCTGTCACTAACATGAAAGACCCTTTGGACCTAAAACATTGACTAGCACATAGTAGATAAGTAATAAATATTCATTAAGTGAATATTTTTATCTCAGTTGATTTATGATGGGAAACCATCTAAATGTATCAAAATATGGGAACAGTTAAATAAGTTTTAGTGTAGCCATGTGATAGAATAGTATATGAATTATGATGCGGTACTAACTTCCGAAGAAGTACACGGTGGGAGGGACTTTAAAATTATTGCCAGACACATATATACAATGGAATATTACTCAGCCATAAAAGAAACGAAGCTAAGTCATTTGTAGTGAGGTGGATGGACATACAGAGTGAAGTATGTCAGAAAAAGAAAAACAAATACCATATGCTAACACATATGCATGGAATCTAAGAAAAAAATGGTTCTGACGAGCCTAGGGGCAGGACAGGAATAAAGACACAGACCTACCAGAGAATGGATTTGAGGATATGGGGAGGGGGAAGGGTAAGCTGGGACAAAGTGAGAGAGTGGCATGGACATATATACACTACCAAATGTAAAATAGATAGCCAGTGGGAAGCAGCTGCATAGCACAGGGAGATCAGCTCGGTGCTTTGTGACCACCTAGAGGGGTGGGATAGGGAGGGTGGGAGGGAGACGCAAGAGGGAGGAGATATGGGGACATATGTATATGTAGAGCTGATTCACTTTGTTATACAGCAGAAACTAACACACCACTGTAAAGCAATTATACTCCAATAAAGATGTTAAAAAAGAAAAGCTGAAAATGTGGATCCTGCAGCGATGCTGGGGGACTGATATAGATTTCATGTAAAAAGCTCCTCAAATGTTTGGTTCAGTGAGTTCTTTCGGAGCTCCTTTGTCCCAAGACAGAATTCTTAAGTGGAACCATGTAACCGTGTGTCAGAGAATAAAGCTGTTGTCACTCCCACACACCCCCAAAAAAGAAATATTGCCAGAGACCTCTAGGTCTGCAGGAGGAGACCACCAGCCTCCTGACACACACTTTCATTTCTGTGAGAAGAATTATTAATAGCCATTAACTTATTCTGAAATGTAAGAAGGCAGTTAGGTACCCGATGCCTGAGGGAAGGACAGTATACTTTCTGTGGTTGAGCCAATCTATCTGTACCGGTGCTTCTTCGTGCAAATCCTTCTTGGGAGAAGTGCTCTCATTTGCGTAAGGAGCCCAGGGGCCTTCTGAAGGGAAGTGACTGAGACTCTAATAACTTATCCCTGAAACTCAAAGTTAGACAACTCTGTTGGGGCAGATTGAGAGGGCCCTGCGTAAGGCAGAGGGTCTTTTGACATAAAATTACCTTGAGCATGGAAAAAGATAGGACTGCTGGTCTGCTGTATCCTGAGCTGACATGTGTCAGTGACCATTCTAGGCCCGTGAACATGAAAGCAGGAGTCTGTGCTAGGGCAGCACCTTGGGGTGCCGGCCTGTGCTGACCTTTTACCAAATGGTCCATCTGGTGGGTGGCTAATGCCTAGGCCACACTTAACACTGAGAAGTGGTCAAATCCAGGCCATAGTCTCTGTGACTCTAGGGAGATTGGACATTCTTATCTTCCCCGGGCCCCAGATGACATCAGAATCCCCCCACCCCCGACCCAAGCAAGTAAGCAGACATTCCTAGGGTGGTGCGCAGGGAGGTATGCAAGGGCGCTAGACTGGACTTCCTATGAGTTCTGGTAAGAGGAGATTCAGACACTTCTCTTTGGGATACCAGGGGATGGAGGGATAGTATTCTATCTTACATCATAAAATCAGATATCTTCACTACATGCTCTACTGGATTAAATGGTGTCCCCCAAATATTCATGTCCACTTGGAACCTCAGAATGTGACTTTATTTGGAAATAAGGTATTTGCAGAAGTAATTAGTTAGGATGAGGTCGTACTGGACTAGGTTGGGCCCTAAATCCAGCGACTGGTGCTCTTATTAGAAGGCCACATGAACATACAAGAGACATAGACACACAGGGAAAAAGGCTATGTGAGGACAGAGGCAGGGTTTGGAGTGATGCTGCCATAAGCCAAGGAGGCCAAGGATTGCTGGCGCCCACCAGAAGCTAGAAGAGGCAAGGAAGGACCCTCTCCTAGAGGGCTGAAAAGGAGCAGGGCCCCGCCAATATCTTGATTTTGAGGTTTTAGCCTCCGGAACTGTGAGAGAATATCTTTCTCTTTCTTGAAGACATCCAGTTTGTGGTATTTTGTTCTGTCCTAGGGCTGTCAGCCCTAGGAAACTAATGCACATGCATTTATAAGATGATCATAATTTTGAAAAAAATGATAGGTAGATCAATCATGCACATATATGTGAATGCACAGGGGAAAGCATACAGAAAAGTGGCGTATTACACAAAGAGCTTGTAGCAAAAATTAGTGGTGCGTATTTTTAGCGGTATGAAAATGAATGACTTTTATTTCCTTCTTTTTCCTTCTTCAATTTTTCTATCATCAACTGTTATTACTTTAATTAATTGGAGCTAACTTAACTACTCCTCTAATGGATGCTTCTGGCCCATTAACACCCATATCTGTAAATCAGATTGTTTTAAATCCCACTTTAAAAAGTACTTATATTGGTATTTAACCAGTATTGCCCACCAAATGTATTTGTCTTTCTAAGCACAGCCATGGTTTGCTTTTATATAGTTTTTTTATTTCTTTGTTTGTTTTCTGTCAAAAGATAATCCTCAAGTTACAAAACTCCACTTTCCCCTGGAGTTTTAAATATTTCTCAATTCTTCCTTCTAACCATGTTGATGTTTAAAATCAGTTGGTGATTCTAGTCTTCTTAGAAAGAAGTGAGGGCTCCAATGCAACCTCTGTCTTCCCCATTCCTCTGGATGGCCCTTATCCAACTTGCTCAATGCTGCATCCCCAGCATCAACACACAGGGAGTCATCTGGAAATATTTGTAAACTAAATTCCTGACTGCCACACAGACTAAAGGAAATAGAAGACTCCTCTCCACACACACATAAGCTTTGGACTTGAAAAGTTTACAGTTAATGAAAGCAATAAACAAGAATACATCAATCATAAGACTGCAAAATTAACAGAATGGAGTTAAGGCCACGGCTGAGGCTGTACTATTTAGTTACCCCTAAAGATGATGGTTAAATTCATCAGATAGGATTTTGAGAAGATATCTTGTCTGTATTAAATTAATTAACTGTAGAATGTTCGGATTTGCACATAAGAATTTACACTTCTGGGCTTCCCTGGTGGCACAGTGGTTGAGAGTCTGCCTGCCGATGCATGGGACACGGGTTCGTGCCCCGGTCCGGGAAGATCCCACATGCCGCGGCGCGGCTGGGCCCGTGACCCATGGCCGCTGAGCCTGCGCGTCCGGAGCCTGTGCTCCGCAACGGGAGACGCCACGACAGTGAGAGGCCCGCGTACCGCAACAACAACAACAACAAAAAAAAAGAATTTACACTTCTCACATCCCACTTGTACAGAAAGATCCAGCGTCCATCTGACACTAAGATATGCTCCACATCAGCAAGATATATAAGCAGATCTGGAGCTAACAAATGATTATCTTTCATAGGGGCTAATTGTTTTTCCCTTCTGGAGATATTAGTCATGACATATATAAATATCAATTATAGCTATTTATAAAGGGAGAGGTAATTAAAAAGCAAGAAAACTGATCTTTTAATGACAGTTACGAGTTATTTTATTAGTTTGTATAACTCAGAGATCAGCTGCCTGGGGACTTCCCAGATATTCTAGAGTTATGGGGGGCACTCTTTTAGATGATATTTAAATAAAAATCGTCAACTACATAGGGTATCAGATGGTGACGGGTTGCGTATGGTGATGGGTTGGTAAATGCTATGGAGAAAGTTAAACAGGACAGGGCTTCCCTGGTGGTGCAGTGGTTAAGAATCCGCCTGCCAATGCAGGAGACAAGCGTTCGAGCCCTGGTCCGGGAAGATCCCACATATCGTGGAGCAACTAAGTCCGTGTGCCACGACTACTGAGCCTGCGCTCTAGAGCCTGTGAGACACAATTATTGAAGCCCACGTGCCTAGAGCCCGTGCTCCGCAAAAAAGAGTAGCCCCCGCTCGCCACAACCAGAGAAAGCTTGCATGTAGCAGCGAAGACCCAACGTAGCTAAAAAGAAATAAATAAATTTATTTAAAAAAAAAGAAAGTTAAATAGGACAGAGGACTAGGAAGGGAGGGGACATTGTAATGTTAAATAGACTGGACAAAGAAAGCCTGACTGAGACTATGGCTTTTGAGAAATGACTTGAAGTTGGTGAAGGGCGGGTGGAGGTAGGACAGAGAGGGTGCAAGCTTTCCAGCAAATACAAAGGACCTGAGGCAGAAGCATGCCTGCTGGGTTCAGGAAGAGCACAGAGGCTAATCTGGCTGGAGTGGAGCCAGAAAAGTGGAGAGAAGCAGAAGATGAAGACTGAGGAACTTGGAGTAGGAAATAAAAGGCTCCTGTAAGGTCTTGGCTTTTATCCTGAAGAGATAGGAAGTCGTTGGAGGATGTGACACGAGGTGTAATATGATCTGACTGCTTGTTGAGTATAGACTGAAGGGTCAAAGGTGAAAGCACAGGGAACAATCTGGAGGCTTCTGTAGAAACGCTGACAAGAGATGATGGTGGCCTGGACCAGGGAGGTGGCAGTGGGAGACGAGAAAAGATCAGATTACAGATGTATTTTGAAGATGGAGCCACTTGTCTGATTACTTCCTTTTAAATGTTGATAACATAGCCACCTTTTCTTCCAGAAAGCTTGTGTCGATTAATACTTCCCGTAGACAATTTAGGCAGCAGCCATTTCTCCATACCTTCACCAACAGTGAATTAATGTATTGCCTAAAATTTTAGAAGTGAAAGTTAATTCACATTATTTCTCTTTGGAGGGAATCAGTCATTTCCTGAAATGACCAAACTACGAGGAACATCTTGGAGTTGAGAATCCCTCCCTTAGAAGGCAAGAATTGTGAGCTCTAATCTGTTACTATATAACATCCTCATATTGGGAAGGGGAGCTAGCACTCTCACTGAGATGGCTTAATAGCCAGCCTGACCTCGTGTTGCATGCAGACCCATCTCTGGTCTCTCAAACCACATTAAATGAGTGACAAGGTCAAATCACACAACTGAAGTGACTCACCACCTGGACATTCCACTTTGGCCTCCCACAATGAAAGGACTCTAACTTCTTGTGGATTTGCTGTCATTGTTGACATTGAGGAACAGTTGTTTGTTTTACTTAAGATCAAATAATTCAAAGTGCTTTTCTAAGGCTCAGTATTTCAAGGACTTGAATTTTCTGCATTATGGTCCACACAGGTGACTGGCAAAGCTTGCGCTTAGCAACTGTCCTTCAGCCCTCAATTTCTGTATCTGCCCTCATCCACTCTGGCGCATGGACACTGCAATTTCATTTCTTACTTCCTTCTGCTGAGATAATTGCACCTTTGGGGAAAGGCATCTAAAATATCACCGAGAAAACAAGAAAAGAAAAAGGTGACTTCTTAGGGTGCTTCTGTTAATTTAAGTCTTCATTCTGGCTTGCTTTCTCTCTGGCTTCTTATTTTATGTATTTACTCCTCCGGGTTGGAGTAATTGCATTTCTGGTCTTTCTTCTTTGGGTGGCCAGAGTTGGCTTAATAAGACTCTTACAACACCTTAAAGGTTTCTTTTGTTCCAACATATTGGGTTCCTTTGGATTGTTTATCCTAAGGTTGTTCATTACTTCTCTGTCCCCACCCCTTTTCAAATTTTCTATTGTGTGCACACAGGTTTCTTCTTGAACCTGAAATTGTTTGCTGACACATTTGATCTCCATTTGCAAGCAAATTGGAAAGAGGCTGGTTCAGTAGAACTGTCGCCTTCTTTTTTCTCAGCGTGTGCTTGCGTTTCTGTGACAGTTTGGGCTGTGAACTAATTTCCCAATGTTTGGCGGTACACCGTGATTGTTGAGGCATACATCACACCCACACACACAAGGAGATCTTTTAATTTATTTATTTAATTTATTTATTTTGGGCTATGTTGGATCCTCGTTGCTGCGCGCGGGCTTTCTCTAGTTGCGGTGTGTGGACTTTTCATTGCAGTGGCTTCTCTTTGTTGCAGAGCACACACGGGCTCTAGGAGCACGGGCTTCAGTAGTTGTGGCTCACGGGCTGTAGAGTGCAGGCTCAGTAGCTGTGGCTCATGGGCTTAGTTGCTCCGCGGCATGTGGGATCTTCCCGGACCAGGGCTCGAACCCTTGTCCCCTGCATTGGCAAGCGGATTCTTAACCATTACACCACCAGGGAGGTCCCAAGGAGATCTTTTAAATAGTGTGATTAAACCTCCCAGAACTCCCTCCCATTTGCCACTCACTTTTGCCTGGCTCTCCTGCTGCCCCTTTGGTGGGAGTTTTGGTTTTACATGAGAAAGAATTATTTTCTAGGTTAGATTTTCCAAGGTAGCAATTTAACTGTGATTGTTATCCTTTTTAAGAAGGGATGTCTTATTTTGGAACTGAGAAAGAAGCTGGGAGAATTCCACGAAAAAAATAACAGTGAAAGAAAAGAAGTGAGTTTTAAAATACACAGCCACCTACATTTCCATTTAAATTTAGAAATAGTTCTCAAGATACCATCAAATCGCGAGGCCCTCTTAGACGTGGGAGCCTGATCATCAGTTAGTCTTCCTCGTTGCTTGGTTGGAGTTTATCTTTGAACGCTGCTGGTTCTATGGGAGCGGTTGTCAAGGAAACCTGGGCTGTGAGGCACTTCCTGAGTTCCTTCCCCAGGAGCATGGGTGTGCAGTGGGGACTTCTGTCTGCAGCTTATTATAGTTTTATCTCAATTAATATGAACAATCACTTTGTGACAGGGAAATTTTTTTACATTTTGTGATGAGGCGTTGAAAAAAGATACCGTCATTTTGTTCACCAGCTGGATTTTAATTAATGTGCCACCTAACAGGTATTCACTAATATTGTTTACAATTCACCATCCCCAAAGACTTTCATATGTGGATTTAGAATGATGTCCTAATAAAAATATAAGTCATGAAAATTACCCAGTTTTTCAATTCTACAAAGATGAAAATTGTGATCTAAGTGTTATTCATAGTCTCCATTTTCCTACTGAGATGAATTTGCCTCACGGATTAAGAGAATCCTCACCCACTCAATATGAATCTTTAAATGTTTCTTTCAGCACAGCTTTTAGATTTTCCTTTGCTTAAGCCACTCTGTTCTAATGTGAGGGTTTTTAAACAGATAATCTTTCATTTGTTTAGTTGAGGGAAAATCCATAATATTCTATTATTTGGCTCTATGAAATGAGGAACTTGGAAAGATAATATTGTTTCCAATACAGTAAGAAATGAGCAGGTCATCTTTCTTAGCTGAGTCCCTTTGGGCTGCTATCACAAAAGAGCTTGTAAACAACAGAAATTTATTTCTCACAGTTCTGGAGGCTAGAGGTCCAAGGATCAGGGTGCGAGCAGGGTTGGGTGATAGGTCTCCTTGTATGGTGGAAGGGACGAGGGATCCCATTCAAGAGGGCTCCATCCTCATGACTTAAGCACCTTCTACCCACCTCCTAATACTAATACTCTCGTCTTTGGGGGGGGTCAAGATTTCAAAATATGAATTTCGTGGGTAGGACAGAAATATTCAGACCACAGCACTAGCTCAGCAACTTTGTACTAATACCTGTGAGCTATTAAGTTCAAGTCAAAATTAGATCGCTAATGTTCATTCATTCACTCATTCATTCATTCATTCGCCTATCCATCCACCATTTACTCTGAGGAAGCCTCTGTAACAAACAGTGTCACTTCAATGAAAGACCATGTGGTATTGCAGATTGATGACTTATCTGAGCTAAGGCTGAGTGTAAGTGTACACAGCCACATGGTGGAAGGTCTTATATACAATAATAAAGGGCTTGGGTTTTTTTCTTGTAGCAAATGAAAGCCATTGTAAGATTGCCATCAGAGGAAAAGCAAGTCACTGACAGCAACATCGAGGGTAAATTGGGGTGGAAGAGTGGCGGCAGGGGAGCGTCAAGGAGTATGCTGCAGTGGTCCAGGCAAGCCTGACCTGAGGAAGGGACACCCAGCGAGCAGGTGGGAGAAACACACTTTAGAGATGTTTGCTAGGTTGAATTGTAAAGACCTGCTTGATTACCCTGGAAGCACTAGGAGGGTGAATTTGACTTTGACTCCCAAGCAGGGGAGGACAGATGGAAGAGACTGGAAGATAAAATTGTGAGTCTGGGAGACATTGAGTGGGGGCTGCCTGAGGGGAAGTGCAAGAGAGCTCTGCAAAAGCCGAGCCCGGAGGTCAGGACACCTGAAACATATCCTACTGCCAACCAAACATCCTCAATTTTATTTCTGGGTCTCTTCGTTATAATCTTTATTCTCACTTTCCCAGGCAGACTGTGATATTCTGTTAACAGGTCTTCTCCCAGCCTCAGCTCGGGTCTCTGGTCCTTGAAATTCTCTCTTCTTGCTGCCCCCAGAGAGACCCAAATGAAATGCTAATCTGCCATTTCCTGATTAATTCCTTAAATGACATTTCCATGTCGTTTAGCTCTTTTCAGTGGCTCACTCCTCCCCATCGTGTGATAAAGTTCAGGCTCTTTGGCATAAGCCCATGAGCCCTCTCTAAGTGACCCTTGCTGACTGCATGAAGGATTCCCTATCTCACACATTTTGCTCCAGCCCTACCAGCCCCTTGCAGTCCCCTGGCCTCCCCCTGTGCTGTTTTACGATCCTGCTGTTACCTCTTGTTGGTAGGATTGAAGAAGCAGGAGCAAATGGACTAATTAATGAGGCAAAGACCTGGAGGATGTAGAAAGCAGGCGATCAAAGACACAGGAAGGCAGGCAGAGAGAGCCTCTGCTGGGATTTTAGGAGAGGCATAGGAATTTTAGGGGATATGATATAGATAAATGCGTGGGTGACCGAAAGGGCAGGAAGTTGAGTGCAGGGGAAACACTGGATCTGGGCTGTTTCTGCCAAACACAGGATCTCTCTAATGGACAATTTTGGCTCAGGGACTTTCCAATGACCTGATGGAGATTTTCTCAGAGCTCTGCTGCAGCCAGAGGCCCTTCCTACTCAATCCTGCCTTCCCTCTCTCCTTTCACAGGCGTCACACCAGCATCATGGCTCAAAGCCTCTCCCTGATGACTTCTGCTCCCTCCCCCTTTATCTTCATAGGCATTCCCCTCAATAAATCTCTTGACCATCTAATTACATCTTTGTGTCTGGCTCTTCAAGGACCCAAAATGATGTAACATTTTGTAAGTTACACAAATACGGGGGGCAGGGGCGGGGGATAAAAGGACCAAGGAACTTGATTTGATGCCTCCATGTGGTGGAAGAACAGAAGTGAGAGCACAGGAATTGCAAGGGTAGTCGGTGAGGGTCAGAGAGTAGGATATTAGAACTTAATTGATCAGGAGGTGAGGGGTTTAGGGGTAACAAAGGACCAAGAATGGTCATGGGGAATAAGTGGGTGAAGCAGAGTAGAAGTGAAGGTCAATGATATTGGACAAGAACTACAAGGCAAGAATGTTAGTTTTTACTGATTTTACTCAGAACAGCCTTGAGACCAGTTTAAAGACAGCAATTCTCAACTTTCTCTGCAGTTGGGGCGGCCAAAGAATAAATATAAGTAGAAGTCATTGGGTTGGGGAGGGAGATCTGGGAAAAATTTTGAAGTGAGCAATCACCTGGAAGGTGTACCCATTTGCCATTTCTTTTTCCCTTTTCTTCTTTAAGGCTTTCAGCCAGTTTGACCCCTGAGGCCACTTTAAAGACAGAAACCAAGGCTAGGATGGTGGAGCAGAACGACAGAGTCCTCAGTACCATGGGTTCACCATTCTCACCCCGATCCACCTAGTTTCTAGACCTGTTTTATGTGAGTGAACTCTGGATTATTTAAGCCACTTATTTGGGTATTTTATGTACAGCCAAACGGATCCTAACTAATACAGATACACTGTTCACACAGACACAACAATAGGAACTTCTCCTCGTAGTTGGTGTAGAGGGAAAGAAAGTACGTACACGAGATGGCAAAGCGCTTTGTGTATAAGGGGGGATGACTTGGAGGCTATCGTTGAAACAAGCAAGAGGGCGGTGGCAGTTATGTGAATGTGTTGGAAGATCAAAAGAGCAGATGTTTTTACACGAGAGTGGAGGAGTAATGGGTTGGAAACATCAGTGGAAGGCAGCCGGTAGGAGAATATTTACCTCTCCTGCCTGGCCCCAGTGATTGTGAGGTGACGGAGAGGAGCGGCTTCTCTGTTGGAATGCTGAAATGGAAGCGTTTGTTTCCAAGGAGAGTTTTGGAAAATAATTGAAATGGACAAGAGAGCTCTATCAAGTGAAGGGAAGAGTCAGAGGAAATAAAATCACAGAAGATTGAGGTAAGAGGAGAGGAGAGGACTGGGGGAAGCGTGGAGGCCTGCCTTTGGCGGTGGGGGCAGTGTCCAAAGATTACAGAGAATAGAAGCACAGAGAGAAGGGCTTGCACCAGTGTTTCTTCCACTGATCTATCTCCTGTCAGATCCAGGACTGATGGAAAGGGAGTGTGGTGGGAGGGCATCAGGGCCCTGTGGGCTAGGGCTGGAGCCTGAAGAAGTCCTGCACTTTTGCTGCTGTTCAGGGACAAATTTGTGCACGGCAGCAAGAATGATCCTAGTCACAAATGTTGATCCTGACTCCAGTATAGTACGTGTCTCAGCTCAATCCGAAGGTGGAAGCAAAATCCCAGGTGAAGAACCTCGGGATCGGAAAGCCGAGGTGCCTGAGAATTAGGGTTTGCACCGTGCTGCAGGGGACAGGCAAATTTTCTCCCTCGCTTGGTATTTCCCTAGGCACCCCCCGGCCAAAAGAAAATCAAGGAAAAAAATCACAAATCTATGGATTTGGGGGTGGGGGTCACTAGTGGAGGACTACTCCATTTATTACATAGAAGAACCAATGTGTGACGTGATAGGAATGAATCTTAGCATTTCTGAAGTTCAGGAGTATCGCAGCCATATTTCCTCTTTCTCCATCTCTTTTCCTCTCTTAAAAATGCTGCATGAACAACAGGAGCAAATTTTCTGAACCCCAAAGAAAATATAAGGGCTGATCATAAATGTATTTTTGTTAATAAGCCAGAATCCTTGAAATTAGACCTGCTCCTAAAATGTAGGCTCTTAATGACATAATCACTTTTTATAACTAAGTTGATTTTGTTCTTAAGGTTTTGCGACACTCACCACATCTTGAGAGAAATAGGAAATATGTGGAGTGTTGCAAAAATAGGACTAGGAATTACTAAACTAGGTATTTCCCCAAAGTGCATTAGACATCGCAGGTCCTAACCTAAGTGATGCAGAATCATCCTGCCTGAAGAGAACCCTGACTTCTTAATGTCCTCTCTTAACAGCACCCATCAGGCCCAGAAAGTCCAAATAGCCCAGCTCCCAGGAGGTAACAAGTTTGGACTCCAGGATTAATGAGTAGACTTTGGATCTTTCTGGTGCTATTTTTTTGCTTACGGCTTCAATGACTTTGGACATTTTCTTCCAATTGATTAGGATTAAATGTGCTTTTCTAAGGTTCTGTTGAGAAAAGCCAGAGACCTGCACTTCTTATTGCTGTCACTGCTGGCCTCCCACAGTACCAGCAGGTCCTCGCCGTCCCTCCAGCTCCCCCCTGTTATCTCGGGATCCTATTCCCAGGCCTGGATGAGCCAGGGTGGAAGCGCAGCTGTGGATGATGAGGAAACAAGATTGGGGAAGCCAGGAGATGACGGGAACTGGGGTCTCAGAGTGTCATTTCTCTCCGTCCACAGTCATGGGCAGGGCAGCCCGGGAGGGGCTCAAGGGCTTCTCCTCTCCCAAGTCAGTTTGTGATCCCATGTGAAACGCATTCAGTGAATACCAAGGGGTGTCCGTTAGGGGCCTAGGAGGGAAGGGGGGGTACAGTCAAATAGGGTTATCTGAAGAGAGTGTTAAAAAGGCATGGGTTAGCTGGATTCTCCAGGAAGCAGGTGCTGGGGCGGAGTTAGGATGTAACTGACTTGTTAGGGGTAAAGCCTGTGGAACATAAAAGGGGAAGGAAGCAGGAATGAACAGGGAAAGGCTTTGCTCTTTGGTGCTGGTCTGATTCCTGTGGAAGAATACAGAGGACAAAGCAGGATTGGGCAGGGGAGCCTCAGAACATGATTCAGATCTGACAAAGTCTTAGCCCACCTGACTGAGGCTGTGAGCAAAGACTGCCAGTTAGTGGAGTCCCTCTTGTTGGGCAGAAATGGCCAGCCTCTTGTACCCCCTATGCATAGTCACAGCAAGGGTCCTGTTCAGGAAGAGTGAAACAACAACAACAATAGATTGCGAAGTCTGAAGGCAGTCAGTTAGCCGCCACCTTGCAGTTCGATGGCAAGTTCTTTCTTGAAAGCAGATTTGAGAGGCGCACCTCCGTGGCTGTCATCCCCAGCATGGGGTGGGGAATTGTCAAACAACCAGAAGCAATGGAGCAGAGCTAGAGAGACAGGGGCACCACTAGCCCCCTTAACTCCAAGGACAGAGAGAGGATCGTGACTGTGGGCTGAAGGGTGCAGCCAGCATGGAGGGAATCGGGGACTAATACCCGGCCCTCACTCACCTCCCTCCATCCTGCTGGCGCTCCCATTCTCCATCCCCAGGCAGCTTGCTAATATCATGGGTGTCTGTCAGCCTCCCCAAGCGGAGAGTGGGGTGGAGGTGAGAACAAGTGCCTCCAGCATATGAGGGCAACCACAGAGGAGCAACAAAATCTGTAAGGGAGAGATAATCCAGCCTTGGAGAAGGCATGAGTCAGGCAAGGCTGTTGCCTTGCTGTGTTCTCCCCAGATGCCCTCATCCCATGGTCACTGGCCAGCTTCTAGACCATTGGTCTCCAAACCCTCAGCAGCTTCACTTACCAAAGCAAAGTCCTTAGGGACAAATGACATAGAGTGATTTCTTGGAAGTGGATGAACGAGGGGAAGAGTAATTACTTGGAAGTGGATGAACGAGGGGGAGAGAGAGAGATAGAGACAGAGATGATAGAGATAGATAGATAGAGACAGAGATGGGGAGAGAGAGAAGAACAAGGAGAAAGAGGATGGCGAAGGTGATGGTGATGGAGAGGAAGAGGAGGAGAAAAAGAGAGAGAGAGATTGAGAGCACTCCCTCACACCCCCAACACACACCTTATTCTACTTTCCTAGATCTTACATCTGAGTATGAGGCATTGAGGGAACCAGAATCTGAAATCAGTCACACTCTGTAGACCACTTGTAAACCTGTGTGTGTGATCCAAACTTCCCAGATGGGCCCATCTTTCAGAGGATTTGCTGCTTTGCAGAGTGGCCTGTGGCCATCTGCACACTTGGCCCCTTAGGTCTTTCTTATCACTTCCTACAGAGGGCTCCTTTCCATTATGGGCCCAGTCTCTCCAGCTGCCTGTAGGCATTTCTCTTGTGATGTTATTTCACAGACATTCACAACCACTGGAAACATTAGTTCTGCTTCTGACGAGTGGACAAGGCTAGGCAAATTACTTTTGGCAGTGAGCAGTTAAGATAATTTTTTAATGATTCAAACAGGCCTTAGCCAATGGTGTTCAAAACAGGCTTGCTGGAGCTGAACCCGGAGCCGACAGATGGTTTCTCTCCTAACTTAATTTGATTGAGTGAGACATTTGATTTGAGCTTCTATGAAAGGGAAATAATGTATTTAATTGTCTGATGATGCTTGGCCTATTTTCAGTGAAAGCATGTAACTCTTTTTGTCTATAATGCCGACCACCTCCCATTACCACCCCCCACTTAATTGTCCAGGGTCAAATCCATGAGTGAAGGCTCAGGACTTACTAAGTCACTTCTTTTTCTACACATTTAGAAAAGTAATTGTGAAAAATGTCCAAATGATGTGATCGTATTTGCATGATGGGATGGGAGATGGGGAAGGTTTGATTCCTTCCTTTCCACATGAATTTGTTTCCTTCTTAAGACTCAGAAATAATACCCACCTATCTCCCGGATGTGCTCAGTCCTATTTCTTTCCCCATAGTGGGAACTAAGTAAACTCCTGTTGAGTGTTGAAAAGAAAGGCAAAACATTTTTGGTGCAGTTTTCTGTTGGGAAGTTAATGGGATGTTGGTTCAAGAAGGCAGCCCTCTGGGTGGAATCACTGCCTCATACCTGGGGAGAATGCATATAGTGTGAAATGCAGAGAAAGACTTAATCACCTCTCTAAGGCCCTATCTCCATTTTTTAAATTTATTTATTATTTATTGGCTGTGCCTCCTGTTTTACAGGTTCTTAGTTCACCAACCAGGGATCGAACCTGGGCCCTCTGCAGTGGAAGCACAGAGTCATAACCACTGGACCGCCAGGAAATTCCCAGGTCCTATCTCCAGATATGGTCACATTCTGAGGGACTGGGGGTTAGGACTTCAACGTATGCTTTTGAGGGGACAAAACTCAGCCCATAAAACAGTCTTGACTTGTTTCACTTAGCATAATCTTATTCTCGTGGCTTAGTGTGAGACATCTCAGAGGGGAAGTACAGCTTTCTAATACTGACCCTCTCAAAGTGGCTCTGTGATTGGACAGTCTTCATAGATTTGGGTGTATCTTGTGTCCCCCAGCCTATGTGCTTCTTAAAAGTTGGTGAAGACTTTTATAAGTTGACACATATCCTAAGGCCTGCTTATGAAAGGAAACACTTCTGTAAAATTAAGAATTGTCTTCTAAGTTATTTTTTTTTAATAGGTTTGGATTGCTGGGTCCTACCTGTATTCACAAACAATGACAGCTCAACCAAAAATGTTGAGGTCCTGCTACATGGTAAGCTGTCTCCTGGGAGCTTAGGATACAACTGTGCACAAGACAGACTTGCGCCTGCCTGACTGGGGTTTCACCTTTAACAGGGCAAACAAAGGAATGAGTTACAAACCTAAGACACAGCAATACTAGTTTCTCTCTGCATTGCATTGCCTTGCATCCATTCATTCATGCATGCATCCATTCATTCATCCAATCATTCATCCAATCATTCAGTAACATTTATGCAGCACCTCCCACCTCAGGCTCAGTTCTGCCCATTGGGAAAGTACTGGTGATTAAGACTGGCATGGTCTGCATGTCTCTTAAACGGGAGTTGTGAATTCTTTGCCTATCATTTTATAGCTGCAGCTGTAATAGTTTCAGAAAATTGAGCCAAATGTGGTCAAAACTATGTGGAGTTTGGGAAAATACCTTTCTCATGAAGATTTTTTCTTCTTTTTCTTTTCTTCCTTCTTTGCCCATTATTTTTCTAAAGGTGGTGTGCTGAGCCAAATTTCGGTGATCTGAGGTGTCATTTGCAGACTGGTTTGCTAAGTTCCTATGGTACCACCAGTGGTCTTTCAAGCTTGATGTGCTTTCATTTGATTTCCTTCTTGATGCACAAGAAATTTTAAAAATGCACGATAATCATTGGCCTAGAAAATGTAATAAGGGATGTTCTTCTCAGAAGTAACACTTAAGTGCTGTATATCCACGAGACAGGAGCATTTGCCTATTTAGAGCTGAAAAGACAAATGAAAAGACAGTAGCAAAAAAAAAAAGGTAAATATGCATACTTTCAAAGAGTAGTTATATTTTTACACCTCTTCAAGCTGTTCTGTTTTCTCTTTCTCTCATATGTGGCAGTGCTGAAGTTAAAGGAAATGGAAAAACAACACACTGTTACAACAAAAGACAGTATATCAATCAGATTAACCAAGACAAGTTGGTTGGAAGGTTTAAATGATCTCTGAGCTTTATGCACACAGCCCGGTTCTGACATGGAGTGAGGAGCTTTGGCAGCCAAATCACTGCGGCATGTGATGGTTGGTGACCTTATTCTGAAGCATGTTACCGTTTCCAAGTATTATAAAGCTGCAATTTCCTGTACACAGCTATGATCATTTTAAGGACATCTCTTAGATGAAAACTTAAAAAACAAAACAATACAAAGCAAAAAAAAAACAAACAACCCCCCCCAAGATTGTTTAGAAATATCTAGCCATCGAAATGACGTCCCATGAATATCAACAAAACGATCTCCACCGACAGCTGTTTATATGGACTTCAACAGAGGGTCAGTTTTCTGAGTGATGCTCTGTCTTTGAGACTCTTCTCTTCTTTTCTAGGGATACATAGCTAGGATGGTTTCTGGCCACACCTTTTGCTTGGGTAAAGCAGAATCTAGCATTTCCTAAGCCTGCTTGCTATTGATTCCTGTAGTTTGTGATCTTAGAAGGGATGTAAGCAATCATTTGTTCTACCTCCTACATATCATGGATGAAGAAGCAGAACTTTTGCATATTTTCCTTAGGCTGTTTCTCTCCCAGCTAACAGTCTAACCACCTCTGGGTTGTATAAATGTGGGCCAAGGAGTCAAGCGATGTTTAAACAACCACATTGAAATGGCCTGTCCATTTCGGTGTCTTTAAACGGATCCGGGTCCCTGGCTTCAAACCGAACAAACAGGTGGTGGAAAAGCCTCCAATGTATCATTGCTTAAAAATTTCCCACCTCGGGGCAAAATCAAGGTTTTCACTTTTAAAATAATGTTTTGAAACCATCCAGCCCAAAGTATCCACTTGCAGATCATTTTTCCTGTTTTGCCTCCATTGGCTATGGTGCGACTGTGTATGGATTCTAACAAGCTGACTCTAAGAATTTGGATCCTGTGTGTTACAAACAGCTCAGCCTAGCAGGAGGTGTAGAGAACAGTGCGAATAGATGTGCTCGTTGCCTGGCACATCTGGAATGAGCACCTTACGATGCCAGGAGCTCTTAAGTGCTTTTGAGTCCCCAGAAGGGAGTCCTGCTGGCTCTCAAGGAGCTGTTTATGTGTTCACGGGCAGCACCTGCAGGGCCAGGAAGGAGCTGATGTGGGTCTTCCCATCCCCTCCCCATCAGGTGTGAGAAGCCTGTGTGCTGGAGCTGGAACGCCATCGCCCCCACTGCTCATTCGCTCTTGCTTTGAGACCTTGGATATCCCAGTTAGCAGTCCAGGTCATCACGAACCAATGATCACAATGATCACAACGCGTACCTGGTAGGGGCCTCACCCTCACATGCAGTGTCCTCATACAGCCCAGGAAAGGAGCACCTGTCTACACACAGCTCCTGTGTTTCCGCAATCCACATGCTGTCAGCACAGGCTTAAGTGAAATCTGGTAATAAAAACACAACCACACCCCATCCAGTGGGACCCAGTGGCTTTGTCTGTTCGTTCACTGCAGGGTGGGGAGGGATTGATGACTCTGCCCAGAAGTTGGCGCTTCTATTAGAAAAGCAACTTCGGAGATTTCTGTCAGTGACAGGAAGGGAGGAAAGGGGAAGTGGGGAGGGGAGGCTGATGTGGTGAACCCTGAGTTGTAGGGATCTGGAGAGATGGTGGAAGGCACAGTCACTTTTCCCCTAGTAACTGTAGGTCAGGAAGGGTACCTTCTCAGCGAGTGCTGTGAGGAAGGGCACCTTCTCAGGGCAAAGCCTTCACAACCCAGCCGGCTCGGGTGCTGTCAGCTGGTCTTTTCTTTCTGAATCCTGTGAGGAAGCTGACGGAAGCATAAAGGACATTGCAAGCCAGACCTGTCTTCTGATGGGGTTTTGAAGGTGCAGGAAGGAAGCCAGAGATGCAGAGGGACCCACACCAGGCTGGACGGAGGCTCTGCGGTCCTGTCCTCTGCTGTCTCTGCTGTCCACAGAGACAACAGACTTACTAAAACGGCAGAGCTGGACGGGATAACCCAGCCCAGTCGGTTCCTTTACAGAAGGGGACACTGAAGCTCTGAGAGGTTAGAGCCATTGTAGGGGAGGCAAAACTTTTCCTCTATCCTCTTAGCATCAGGCTGGGCCTGAGAATTAAGTTGACATAAGATGGATTTAGAGGAGATAAGCGTACAGGTTTTATTATTACATGGACATGGGAGCCTTCACAGAAAAATGAAGACCACCCCCCAAAGTGGTTGGGTCTAAATGCTCATATACTAGGTTGAACGAAGAGTAGTAATTGTGAACAAGTAACTAAAGTATATGGGGAAGCTCAAGCAAGATAAGGGCTGTTTAAACAAGGTTTGTTTGTACTGATTTCTCTTGGTACCTGTTCCCTGTCTATGGAGATAAGAACGTTTCTTTCCTCCTGGTACAGAGAGGGTATCTTTCACACGGGAGTTTCCTCTCCTGCTTTTAGGAAGGAAAAAGGAAGTCAGAGCACACTGCTTGCATCTGCTGTTTTTCAAGTGGCTTTAACTCAAAATAATCTTATGTCAAACTGGCAGATTTGGGCATATTCTGCTACATTTCACCATCCAGCTAGTTAGGAGCAAAACCAGAACTGGAAGTTGGTCCTCCTCATTTCTAGTCTGCAGTTATTTGGTTCCATCTCGGTTTTCATCTCGTGACTGGGACAGCCACGCACCCCCAGTGGATGTCACCTGGGGGTCTACGAGGCACCAGGTCCTGTGCTCAGGGCATCCAGGTTTCTCCGATGCATAAGTGTTACTGTTCCTATTTTGTGGATTAGGACACTGAGGTTCAGAGAGGCACAGTGGGTTAGTAAATGGCACTTCCATGTGGGTCAGCCTAAAAACACAGCAAGTTAGACCAAGAGTTAGAATTCAAAATTGCCATTTGTGACAACATAAATGGACCTTAAGGGCATTATGCTAAGTGAAATATGTCAGACAGAGAAAGACAATTACTGTATGATCTCATTTATATGTATAATAGAATCTAAAAAATTTTTTTTTAGAAAAAATTTTTCTAAAAAAATTTTTATCTTTTATCTATGAGTCTGTAGCCCCTACAGACTCATAGATAAAGAGAACAGATTGCTGAGGGGTGTGGTGGAAATGGGTGACGGTGGTCAAAAGGTATAAACTTCCGGTTATAAGCTAAATAAGTCCTGGAGATGTCATGTACAGCATGGTGACTAGAGTTAATAACACTGTATTGTATATTTGAAAGTTGGTAAGAGGGTAGATCTTAAAAGTTCTCATCACAAGAAAAAAGATTTGTAAATATGTGTGGTGATGGGTGTTAACTAGACTTACTGTGGTGATCATTCTGTAGTATATACAAATATCAAATCACAAAGTTCTACACCTGAACCTAATATAATGTTATATGTCAAGTTCATCTCAGTGGGAAAAAAAAGAGAATTCTAACTCAGGTCTCTGAGTCCAGTACTATTTCTACTACTTCACTAAGCTGGAGTACTTTCTTTCATTAAGTTATTTTTCATGGATTATATTTATTTTTATTGCTTCATCATAATTTGGGAATAAATGAGACACATGCACTATTTTTACCGAGAACATATCCTTTTGGCCTCACACAGTGGTCTCCCACTCAGACTCAATTATTTCCCCTCAATTTTGACCTCCCAGGTCCTAGAAAGGCAGTAACTTGAGAGGTGTTTGAAATCTGAATGCAGGTATATTCCCATCTCTGCTGTTGCCAGTGCATGTTAGGGCTGGGTGGCACCTGAGACAGTCTGGTTTCATCCCTTCCCTTTGCAGATGAGAAAACTGCACTCTTAGATGCTGCTGAGACATGAGGGGGATATGAATATGGAAGACTCTAGCATGCTCTAAACTTCATCCACTCCATCAACATCATCGCTGTCCTTATTCATGGGTACTGCCGATAAAGACGTGGCACTCAGGTTCAGAGGAGTGAGGTTCTGGATTTATTTGGATTAGCTGTGGAACAGCCTCCTTTTGTGAGAAGATTCCAAATAGCTGTTCCAAATGTAACCTTTTCTATTAATGGACAAGCAAATAAGTTTAGTACTTTTAGGGGTCAAATGTTCACAGAAACTTTCCCAGTCAGGGTCATTTTAGTTCAGGCTGACACAAACTCATCTTGGAATACATCTACACTCTACCAACACTTCATACAAGGTCTTAGCAATCTGTGACCGGAATACAAAAGCAGCTGAAAAATGCCTTGTAGGTGTCCTTACAAGTGAAGTCCGGTCCGGCACCCCCCGATGGCTGGACTCCCGCTCAACTGCAGACAGGCTAAGACGTCTATAGCTGATGGCAGGGGCACAGCTGCTTTGGGACAAAAGATGGGCAAAGAGTGAGGCAGCACATGGAGGGGCAAAGCTGAGAGAGGTGGGGTTGGAGTGGAAGTTGAGTCCATCTCCCCCTCCTCTGGTCACTGCTGGGGGGCCTGGCAGGGCTCTGGGGAGGAAAGTATTCTTCATGCTCTTTTGAGTGACATGTAGGTGTTGGGTTCTCATTGGTCAGCTGGAAGCAGTACAAGCGACAGTGTTGGTGAGTGAGAAATGATACCACTGGGGGTTCTGCATTCCACATAAAACTTGCTGACTTTCCTTCTGGTTATGCTGATGGGATAGGAAAGGTCTGGTCTTAGGGGCTGCCGTTAGCCCAGAGCCCAACTCAAATGTGAAGTATGTGATCATCATAAAGCATCAGGCACCCTTGAGGGACATTCCAACAAGATATAAGTATCTGGTCGGGGACTTCCCTGACAGTCCAGTGGTTAAGACTTCACACTTCCACTGCAGGGGGCGCGGGTTTGATCCCTGGTAGGGGAACTAAGATCCTACATGCCGTGCGGCACGGCCGAATTAAAAAAAGAAAAAAGATTTAAGTGTCTGGTCAAGAACACCAATGAATTCATAATCATTTATTGTAAATCACTCATAGTTTACACATTATAAATGGCAAAAACACCTGCTGGATGAAGTAGTTTATTATGACAATTTCTTATTGGCATCACTTCTTTTTCAAAAATTTAAAATTTAAATTTAAACCCTACATCTTCCCTATCTTTGAAGCACTATGTTCGAAGTGCTCTGATGCCAACACTATAAGGCTTTCTTTTGCTCTAACATCTAACACAAAGCGGAACGCTGTCCCATTAATTTGGCATGCTCTTTACAAGGCAACTTAACACACAAATTTTTCTTAAATCCAGAAGCTACATAATGGTCACTTTATGTCTTGCTGCAAGTTCAGTGAAGGCTGCATGCAGGTGAAACATTTGTAGACACTGAGTTCTAGATAACTATTGGTTATTAAGATCTGATTGCCTGGTGTAGAAAATTAATATGCTTATTTAGCAGAAGTAGGTAAAGTACATGCATCAGTGGCTGGGATCAATTAGAATATAAATTAGGTGTCTAAACATTTAAATGAGAGTTTCATTTGAGCTTAATTTGATGTCTGGCACTTCTGAGTTATACACCTTAAAATGACAATAGCAAAGAGAACAAAATCAAACACTTAAAACAGGCACTGACTTATAGGGTCAGCTGGGTGTACAGCGCAGGACACAAAACTAGCAGAGCAGTGAACAGATAGATCTCTTGAAGCAAAGACAGTGGAGCATTGACAAGCTGGAAACAGGGCAAAAAAATAAGAGAGCCATTTCCTGTGCTCTCATTTTTTTACGTTTTCAATTCTCTTCCTTAAAAATAACAACACACAAACACACAGTAATTACAAAACACAAACATTCTTTACGATTTAGACCCTCTCTTTTGTCTTCTACCCTGCCTCTCTGCTCCTTCAGATAGCCTGTTTAAAAATAACGTTGGGTTAACTGGTAGAAAAAGAAAACAAGGCTCTCCTGAATCGCACTGAAAGAATATTAAATTCCTTCATCCTGTCAGGGTTAACATCTTGTACAAGCACATGACGATGTATGTTTGACATATTGTAGCTACAGCGATTAAATCACATGTCTACGTTCTAGTGTTAAATCATAGTTACACTGACTTTTAAAAAATTATTTTCATTGAGAGTTGTATCTTGACATTAGTTTGAGACAAACAAAAAATTCCCAAACCGCGTAGACTCCGTTCCCTCCCCACCCTGTACCCCCTCCCACGATCCAATGAAGAAGAGAAGTGTAGTAACAAAGGCCATGAACCGAGGCGTTGACAGCGGATGTGGATAGCGCTTCCAGGGTCAGGCGCTGCCCTCTCCAGTTCTGGCTTTCCGGGCTTCGATCATCGGCTTGGTTGCCCGTTTGCGGTCAGTGGCCAGTCCCAGCCAACACATGAAGTCAATGAACCAGGTGGTTGGGTTGAAATTTAAGCCAAATTCACTCGCAGAGTAGTCAAAGGGAAAGGTGTGATGGTAGTTATGGAAGCCTTCACCTGGAAGACAAAGTGGGCTTGAAATAACCCAATCAGCATCTCTCTGTAGAGCTTTCTAAAAATCACTCATTTATTACAAGACACTGTGTCAGGCTCCAGTGGGGAGCAGAAGACTTGCTGTCTGCCCTAAGGAAGCATTCACTCAGTTGGCTAGACAAACTCAATAGGAACAGAAAAATAACAATAATCAGCACAAAGTATCAAGAGTAATTTTCCCTGTGGATTGGTGACATGCTCCCACGACTTCAGAGCTGTACTTCTTAAGCTAAATGCCAAATGGCTGATAACAGATCATCATTTTGCTGTATGTTCATAAAAGGAAAATAGCCTCTGTGGATTGAAGTAATTAAAGGAAGACTTCCTGGAAGAGCTTGGAAGAGATAAATGATAATCATTCTGATAGGTGAGTGAATTAAGGAGTTGGATCTTTAAATATCCAAAATCTGCCTATATATTATTCTACCCCTCACAGTGAATAGCTTTTCCTCCCTTACTTTTTCCCCCCACTAAGCTGTTTTCAGGAAAAGTCTCACAGCTTCTTTCTTTGTTTTCTTTTTAAAAAAGAGCTTTATTGAGATATAATTTACCATACAATTCACCCATGTAAAGAATACAATTTAATGGCTTTTGGTGTATTCACTGAGCTGTGCATGCAACACCACAATGAATTTTATAGCATTTTCATTACCTAAAAAGACACCCCACTCCCCTTAGCTGTTGGCCCTTAACCATCTCCCCTCCCTCCAGCCCCTCTTTCTTTCTCTGTGTTGGTTAATTTTACATTTTTTTTGTGTGTGTGTGTGGGATCTTCCCGGACCAGGGCACGAACCCATGTCCCCTGCACCGGCAGGCGGACTCTCAACCACTGCACCACCAGGGAAGCCCCTAATTTTACATGTTAACTTGACTGGCCAAGGAGTGCCCAGATTAAACTTTATTTCTGGGTGTGTCTGTGAGGGCGTTTCTGGATGAGATTAGCATTTGAAGCAGTGGACTCAGTAATGTAGATGGTCCTCCTCAATGTGAGTGGGCATCAGCCAGTCCCTTAAGGGCCTGAATAGAATCGGTGGAGGAAGGAGGAATTTGCTCCCATTTTCCTGACTCACTGATTGAACGTCTATCTCATCTTCTCCTGCCCACTGACTGGGATTTGCATCATCAGCTCCCCTGGTTCTCAGGCCTTCAGACTCAGACTTAATTATACCACTGGCTTTCCTGGGTCTCCCGCTTGCAGACAGCAGATGGTGGGACTTAGCCTCCATAATCACATGAACCAATTCCTCAAAATAAATCTCTCTCTCTCTCTCTTGCTCGCTCCCCGCCGCCCCCACCGCCGTACACACACACACACACACACACACACACACGCATGCACAAACAGAATACATCTACATTTATATAGATACAGATATCCTACTGTTTCTGTATATATGTATATATAGAGAGAGATTATGAGCAATATTATGTATATATTTATTTGCATATATTTATACATACACTGTTTCTGTTTCTCACTTTTACTAATACTAAGCCAATAAGATTGGCTTATTCTGAATATTTCATATAAATGAAAACATACAATATGTAATCCTTTGTGACTGGCTTCTTTCACATAGCATAATGTTTTCAAAGTTGTAGCAGATATCAGTACTTCATTTCTTTTTATTGCTGAAGAGTACTCCACTGTATGGATATACCACATTGTATTTATCCATTCATCAGTTGAGGGACACATTTTAGCTGTTATAAATAAATAATGTTGCTATGAACACTCATAAGCAAGTTTTTATGTGGACATACATTTTCATTTCTCTTGGGTATAAATCTAGGAGTGGAGTTGCTGCATCATGTAGTAACTATTTTTAACCATTCAAGGAACTGCCAGATTCCTCCTTTAATTCTTAAGTGGCTACTGGTCATCATACAGTTCTTCTATTGACCACATTTGAAAGATTCTGCTCTACAATGAGTATATCAGATGGATCAGTCTGTTGTCTGCAATTTTCTGTTTAATTTAGGTCTTTTCTAACCTGGCCCTCCACCCCATCATTCCTAGACTAGAGTGCTAGAGTTTTCCCCTATTTTCAGATACAGGCACTGTTCTAAGAACTCTGGATATATTCCCCCATCTATCATACAGTGGGTGTAATAAGAGTCTTCCAAGGACCTTTATCAAGAAAGCTGATTTGAGAGTCCAGTATTGACCTGGACAAGCTTCAAACCAACACCCAGTTCTTCAGGGCCTGTGTCATGGCCTCATTCTTTGGGTTCCCTGGCCCACCATCCCCTATGTAAGATGGTAACATTCCCAGAGTGCCCACTCTTCGTCTGCTCTCAGAGTTACCACTGGATATGGCTCCCCTCGTTACAGTTCTTATAGAAGATGAAGAGTGAGAGGAGGAGAAAACAATAGGAGGGATCAGGAAACTCACACTTTTCTCTCTGCTTATCCAGTTATTCCCATAGCTAAATTTGGTGTTTATTCCACCTTATATTGCTCTTGTCAACACAAGATCCCTGGGGTCTTAATAAATGGGTGACCCTAACACCATGATGGCAGAGACCCATGGCAGAGGGATGCAGAGACTGTTTCAACTTAACAGCAGGAACCTCCCTTCCTGGGTTTGATCTCTGTACTCAAGGCTCAGGTTACCCAGGAGACTGAGTTGCTTCTATCAAGATACAGCTATCATTTATTAATCACTTACTGTGTGCCAGCCACCATGCTAAATTCTTCAAAGGGTATTAATGCCTATAATCCTCACATAGCTAAGCTATCTGCTATGATTATCCCCATTTTTAAAATTTATTTATTTATTTATTTTTGCGGTACGCGGGCCTCTCACTGTTGTGGCCTCTCCTGTTGCGGGGTACAGGCTCCGGACGCGCAGGCTCAGCGGCCATGGCTCACGGGCCCAGCCGCTCCGCGCCATGTGGGATCTTCCTGGACCGGGGCACGAACCCGTGTCCCCTGCATCGGCAGGCAGACTCTCAACCACTGCGCCACCAGGGAAGCCCGATTATCCCCATTTTAAAATGAGGATGGAAATGCACAGAAGGGACAAGTAACCTGCCTAAGACCATACGGCTAGTAAGAAAAACAACATCCCCGAAGGCTTGTTTCCTGCTAAGCACTGCTGCAAACAGTATGTATTAACTCACCTAACCCTCCGGCGACCCCAGGCGGAGGTCAATGCTACTATATATTATCCCCACTTTACAGATGAGAACACACGGTATGGAGGAGCTAGATAACTTGCCCACGGTGGAGGAACCAAGACTCAACCAAACCTGTCAGACTCCAGAAGCCTTGCTCTTAACCATTCTGTGGTACCGCGAGATGACAAGGTCCTGATTCTCCCCATCCCTCTGTTTGCAGGCCTTTTAATTAATTAATTTATTTTTAAGGTCAGCCAAATGATGGACAGCTGAGGCTATAGCGGTCAGGGCAGTTTGAGAGAGACATCAACTGCTACTCCTCCTTTAGGAAAATTTATTTAGGTAAAAATAAATAGCTACTAATTATTGATCACCTACTATGTACCAGGCACTGTACTAAACAGTTTATGTATAGTATCTTAGTTAATTCTCATAACACCCCTATGAAGCAGACATTCCTGTTCCCATTTCACAGGTAAGAAAACTGTAAATCAGAGAGAGTAAGTGGCTCGGATTCTAACGCCAAAGCCCAAGTTCATCCCAGTTTACTCCACCCCATTGCCTCTCTTTACAGATTCCACAAAACCACTGAGAAGCCTAGAAGATCTGAACTGCCACTCCCCCCACTGGCTCCCACCCCATACTCACCGATGGCACCCAGGGTGACGAGCGGGTTCTGCCGAGGGCTGATGTTCTTGTCATAGGGCCGGTTTCCGTACATGTGGGCGACACTGTTGACCAGCCAGGTGACATTGAGTGAGATGGTGTAGCGGAGGATGGAGGCCAGGAAGTAGGAATTCCACAGACTCTCTCCCCAGATGCACCAGGGCACCAGTGTGGGGACCATGAAGCACATGAGCACCACGCTGATCTTGTAGTACCTGGAAGGCAGGATGTCATGCTATCATTGGGCACCTGTTGATGGTGGCAGGGATAGGTGAGCAAGCTGCAGGGAAAGTCAGCAGTGGCACTGCTCAACTCCTTCAGCTCTTGTGCCCTGTTGTGTCTCACTCTGTATGGGGGTCACAAACCCAGATACCTACAAGGGCTAGGCAGGTAACACAAATTTGAGAATTAGGACAGGCAGAAGCGATAGGAAGTGGAAGGCCCCGCAGCATACTTCAGAATTTCAATATAAAATCATGAAACCCATGCATCTTAAAGCTGCATTTGTCCTCCAAGCCGCAGAAGGACAGCTTTTTAACAGCTTTTCTTTCTTCCATCAGTCAGTCAACCTGACAATCAGGTTGTTTTCAATAATTTCAAGAAATATCCTGTATTCCTTGAATAATTTTCAGGCACATGATTCTGTACTAACTTAGCTTAGTAAAAGGTAAACAACCCCTTCCCTAAAATGTTCTCTGTCCCTTTGAGATTACATTCCAAACCAGCTAAAAATAAACTAAGTATAGGAACAGGCACAGCCACATAAAAAGTAAAAATTATAAAGAAACCATCAATAGTTGGATTCCTGGGTCTGTTCATACAGCAAACGTTCCCTGAGCACCTCCTGTAGGCCAGGCCCTGAGTACTAGAGGTACAGAGACAAATTTGACACAGTCTCTGCCCCAGGCCCCAGTCAGGTGAAACCTCCAGCTATGTAGGACCAGCTCTAAGCAGGGACAGGAAAGAAGCTCTGAAATGAAAATGTCCAAAGCTGCCCATTCATAGCTGATTCCTCCCTGACCTGCCTTCAACTGACCAAGCTTCTGGGAGGCCTCTGTTAAGATGCACATGTATGAACTTGGAGGGAGCACAGCGTGAGGAAATGAGACTAGGGAGGTGGAAGGCTTTGGCCTTGAGCCCAGATCTGATTCTGGATGCAAAACAAGCCTCTTTTTATTCTTTCACTCTCCTCTTGTTCACAGCTAGATGGTTCCCCAAAGCAGAGCATGAGGCAAGGGCTTGTATGTGGGTCGTTTATTGGGGAAAGTGAGCTCAAGTAACAGGAATAGGCAGCTGGGAAGTGGGAAACGAAAGGAGGGAAAGTCAAGATGGGTGTGCCCACTGCTACAGGCAACTGAACTTGGACCTTGATGGGACATATTATACCTCAGAAGTATTCTCTCAAGGATGAGAGAAGGCACTGTTTTCCCATTGGCTCCAACTCTTCCTTGGTCCAAGGGCCCCCATGGGATGTCAGCTCTCTCACACTTCCAAGTTTGCTTGGGTCAGAATGGCTGAGTGTGGTCCACGGGCATCTCAAGGGATGGTGGCAGAGAAGTCAGGGCAGGAAGTAAGAAATAAGCAGTACAGCTGAGCAAGGTGCCATTGGGTTACACCTGTGCCACCAGGTGGCTGCAGGAACAGCTGGAGTGAAAAGGTGGGCTGAGAGTACGAGGTGTGCGTGAGAGGTGACCAACACAGGCAGTAATTATAATACCTCCTGGGGTTCTTGTGAGGATCAAATACTAATAACTAATGCATACTATGTGCTTACTGTGTGTCACGGCTATTCCGAAACCTGTCCATGTACTGGCTCATTTAATTCTAACAAAAACTTTAGGAGCAGGGGACCATTAATATCCTCATTTTACAGACGGGGAAATTGAGCACTGCAAAGGTTATGTAGATGGGCCAAGGTTACAAGACGATTCAAGTCCAGGCAGAAGCACTTCGGAGACTATCATGCTATTCTGCTTTGCAAATAAAATCGTGTATGTAGGGGCTTCCCTGGTGGCGCAGTGGTTGAGAGTCCGCCTGCCAATGCAGGGGACACGGGTTCGTGCCCCGGTCCGGGAAGATCCCACATGCCGCGGAGCGGCTGGGCCCGTGAGCCATGGCTGCTGAACCTGAGCATCCGGAGCCTGTGCTCCGCAACGGGAGAGGCCACAACAGTGAGAGGCCCGCGTACCGCAAAAAAACAAAAAAACAAAAAACAAAAAATCATGTGTGTAAGTGTGCTTCGCAGATTGCTAGCTGCATGTGAAGGTTGGTTCCCATATAATTATCACTGTTTTTATTGGGCAACATATTAACCCCTCAACACCCATTTTCCAGTCGTTGGCATACAATATGACTGCATTTTAGTGGAAGGAGGGTGCCCAGGAGGTCAGAGGAGAGGGTGTGGTTGGAGGGGCAAAGACAACAGACAGTGGAGGGACTGGTGGTCTGAGGTTGGGCTCCTGGGAGCCCCGCGCAGAAGGCTTTTGGAGCGTGTTTTTGGGAGATGCTTACAAGGAAGGGAGGAAGGCAGGATGGGCCCAGGCAGAAGCTCACCCACAGTGAGCTCCAGCAGATCCAGTAGAGCCGGATGGCTCTTTTAGAGCTGTCCCAAATTGCAAGGTATCACCTCATCATCCGCCACTGGCCTCAGGGTGCCTCCTGGGCTGGGTGAACATGTGGGCAAGGGCAAGCCCTAGAAAGGACAGCAGCCAGGGTTGGGGGCATCAGCTGAAGAGGGCATCTGGGTGAAGCACACGGGCCCTGACCAAGGGCCCTGGGAACTGGTGTGAGTGCCTGTGAAGAGGCAGAGGCTCTGAAAGGAAGCCCAGAGGCGACGGCCTGCTGCGGCTGCTCCTCGAGGGCACCTCTAAGGAGCACAGGAAGCAGCTGAACGTTGCCCACAGAGGCATTCTGCAACTTAAGTGCTTCCTTCTCTCCCTCCACTCTCTGGGCTGCAACCCAGTACCTTTGCAAAGAGCCTCTGTTAGTCCTCATTTTGCCCCTGGAAAGGAGACAGAAATCACATGCTGACAGCTAGCTCGGTGCTGGATGCCAGGCTAAGCATGCCACAGGCTTTCTCTCACTTACTCTTCACCACAGACTCAGGATGGACGCACTCTGGCAATGAGGATGCTGTAGCTCAGAGGGGCCATGGTTCCCCCGGCCCTTGCTCTGACTCTGCTCTGCCCCGACCCTATGGAATCCGCCGCCTCTGGTTTGACTGCAGTCTGCAGGCTTCGGCTTCCACTCATGCCCTGCCGCTTCTTCCGCCTTCTGAACTGTTAGGGAAGCCTTCTGCCTGCCTGGGCTCTGGTTCTAGAAGCTCCACTTCCCAGAGGGGGCTGGGTCCCCGTGGAGGGAGAGGGCCAGCAATGGGGCTTCCCAAGTGGGAGGAGAAAAAGGCCTTGCCTGCTAACACAACCACTGTCCCACCAAATCCTCTCTTCCTCAAAACAAGATGTTCTTTAAAAATCACTGCCCTCATTCCAACAAAGCTTTAGCAGATCTAACTATAGGGTTGCTCTCTGACTGCTCGGCCTGTGTTCTGCTAGGGTTTCTCTTTGTGTGTTCAATGCAATGGATGGAAGAGGAAGGAATTTTTAGGCGGCACAGTGAGTCTGGGTGGCATTGCCAGTGAGACAGGGCTTGATGCTGATAACTGTGTAAAAAAATCTCCCCAACCATTTCAAATGGACTCAGCGTATCTTCCTGTGCAGCCGAGTGCCCCTTCCCCCTGGTCTTCGTTTAATTACAGTCACTGGCCTTCTTGCCTCAGAACAAGTGCTGAGATGGCTCCCCTGCTTCCTTGCTTAAGAACACTTAAATCTGGGCGCCCTAGCCAAGGGTCCACAGGGCAACACCACGAAGTCTCCACCCCTAATCCTTCCTCATTGAAATATTTTCTTTCTTTAGCTGGTGGTAGGGAGGAAGACTGGAGAGGGGCCACTGATACTGCTCTTTTTGCTAAATGGGCTTCTTATGTTGTAAAGCATCATAGAACCGTTAACTACCCAACTCTGCCACTGTCTTTCTGTGTGATCTTGAGTAAATTATTTAATCACAGTGAACCTCAGGTTTCTCTTTTGTAAAATGCGGTACTGACAAATTTATTGAGTGCCTACTATGTGCCAGGTACTGTCCTAACATTGGAGATATAAAGTGTATAAAACAAACAAAAATCCCTGCCCTTGGGGAGCAGGGGTATTTTGGTAGGGAGATAATATATATATATATATATATATATATCTCCTCATATGCATATATATATTCTGGTAGGAAAGAAAGCTAATAAACAATATAAATAAATAAAATATAGAGCATGCTATTGGTAAATACTACAGAAAATAATAAAGCAAAGAAGGAGAATATGACATCAAGGGCAGGTGTTGAAATTTTAAATAGGGTGTCTAGGGAAGGACTTCCTCACACTGTAGCTTTTAAGTAAAGACTTGATGGAAGTGAGAAGTTAGACATGTGGCTAAATAGGACAGAGGATTCCAGGCAGAGGAAACCACAAGTGCAAAGGCCCTGAGGCAGGAATGTTCCTGGCACATTCTGGGAAGAGCAGGAGCGTTGGGGCTGGAGCAGATGAACAAAGGGAAGAAGTGTAGGAGATAAGAGAATAATGATGGACCACATCATGGAAGGGCTTGTAGGTCATCATAGGGTTTCACCCTTCACTTTGACTGAGATGGAGCTCTGGTCAGGTTTTGATTAAAGGAGTGCTGTGATTGGACTTATCATTCTGAGTGTTGTGTTGAGAAGGGACTGCAGGGGAGGGCAGAAGCAAGGAGGCAATTAGGAGGCTGCTACAAAGCCTAGCCAAGAGAGGGCATTGGCTTGAACCAGGATAGTGGTGGCAGGTGTGAGAAACAGTCAAATTCTGGATATATTTTGAAAGTAGAGTGACAGGACTTGTTAACAGACTGGATGTTGGAGAGAAAGGAGTCAAGGGTGACACCAAGGATGGAGATGCCATTAGCTGATATGGGGAAGGATGGAGGAGCTCAGTCTTAGACATGTCAAGTGGCAGATGCCCATTAGACATTCAAGGGGCAATGTCAAATGGGCAGCTCAACAGACAGGTCTGGAGTTCAGAAGTTATCTAGAGATAGGTTTTGATGGGAAGAGATATTTGGAATGCATCAGTATATGAATGCATGCCACTCACATATATACATATATGTATTTTCTCGTTTGAGTTCCACAAGAGTCCTATGAGATACTTTTCATAACCTCACCTTTTTTTTTGTGTGTGTGTGTGGTACATGGGCCTCTCACTGTTGTGGCCTCTCCCATTGCTGAGCACAGGCTCCGGACGCACAGGCTCAGCGGCCATGGCTCACGGGCCCAGCTGCTCCGCGGCATGTGGGATCTTCCCGGACCAGGGCATGAACCCGTGTCCCCTGCATCGGCAGGTGGACTCTCAACCACTGCGCCACAAGGGAAGCCCAACACCTCACCTTTGTAGGACATTTACGGAGATCCAAAGAGGTCATGAGACTTCTCCAAGGCCACACTGGTTGTGCAGAACATAGGCAGGCTTCAAATTCAGTTCTTAAACCTAATTGTCTGTTCCCTCTAAGTATAACCTGCTACTTAGCTTACCAGGAGAAGGTCATAGGGGAGAGGTAAACTGGGTTGGAGTGTGTAATCTAGCTGTTGCCTCATGAATTGCACATCTTTAAGTAAAAATACTGTCTCCTCAAGGTCAGAAATAGACACGTTGTCCACTCCAGCGAGACTGAGCTTCTTCCCATTCCTTGGGCACCACCTTCTTTCTGTCTCTGTATCTATGACACTCTTCCCCCAGCCTGGCTGAGTTGACTTTTTCAGTTATCAGTCTAAATGTTCTTCCCTCTTGGGGGATTTCCATGGTCCCCTTGGACCAGGCAGGGTGCCTCAGCATGTTGTACTTCTCAACTCTCAGTATTCATAAATACTTGCTGGCTTAGCAGGCAGTCTCACCTGCTAGACCAGTGGCCTCAACCCTAACTGCACATTAAAATCAACTGGGTGAACATTTAAAAAAGACTGATGTTGGGAACTCACTGTAGACCAACAGAATCCAAATGAATCCAAATTTGTGGCCTGGGCACTGATAGTTTTAAAGCCTCTCCATTGCAAACATTGATCATGGCCTCCCTATAATCCACCCCACCCTCTCTTTCTTGCTGAAATGCCCTGATATTGTTCAGATACCCAACTGTCCTCCCTGCAGCCATGTCCTCTGGGGACATGGGTCCTGATTGGTTTCAGGCAGTCAACGTTGATCTCATTCACTTTGCCAATAATAAATTTGGGAATTGGGCAGTAGTGGCCAATAAGATATGAGGGAAAGGATGGCTGCAAGTTTTTGAAAGGGAGATAAGTGTTAGTGAAGATGTAGGGAAATCGGAAGCCTTAGCATCATTGGTGGGAATGTAAAGTGGCGCAGCTGCTGCATAAAGCAGTTTCGCAGAAGGTGAAACATCCAGCAATTCCACTCCTATGTATCTGTTCAGACGGTTGGAAGGCAGGGACTTGAACAGGTATCAGCACACCAATGTTCACAGAAACATTATTCACAATAGCTGAAATGTGGAAACAACCCAAGTGTCCCTTAATAGATGAATGGATAAACAAAATATTGTCTATCCATACTATGGAACATTATTCAGCCATAAAAAGGAACAATTTTTTGATATATGTTATAACATGGATGAAACTTGAAAAAATGCTTAATGAAATAAACCAGGCACAGAAGGGCAGATATTGTTATGATTCCACTCATATGAGGAACGTAGAATAGGCAAATTCATAGAAAGGGAAAGTAGACTAGAAGTCACAGGAACTGGAGGGAAGGGGAAAGGAGGAAGGAAGTTATTGCTTAATGGGTATAGAGTTTTTTGGGGAATGATGAAAAAGTTTGGGTATAGATAGTGGTGATAGTTATACAACATTGTGAATATACTTAATGCCACAGAAATGTACACTTATGAGTGGTTAAAACGATAAATACTATGTTGTGTATATTTTACGGCAATAAAAAAAGAGAGAGAGATGAAGGAATATTTTCCTTGATAACAGAAAGAGCTCAGAGGCAAAGATGGCATCTCTTTTTTCACAGTGACTCCTGGCCCTGCTCCAGCCATGCGTGACTATGACAGGAAGAAGGCTCAGAAAAAAGTAGACCCCTTAGGTTGACGGAGCAGAAAGATGGAAAGGCTCTTGAGCCACAAAACTAACCAACCCTAGAGTGGCTTTATCCCTGAGGTCTTAGTCTGAGACAAGCCAGTCGGGTCAAGAGGTCAAGATCTCCTGTGGGGTAGCTGAAAGCCTTCTGGTATAACGTAGTAGACACTGTGATGTCCCATCCAGATCTCCTCTCAGGATCAGAGGGCTTCATCTCCCAGTGGATGGCAGTGCTGCCTCTGCCTTGCCCTAGGTCACGTCCTCTCCCAACAACCCCATCCAGTGACTGACCTATAAGGGCAGTAGTCCATTACCCAGGCCAGGTCCCATGGCCCCAACTCACCATGACTCTGAAAGTCATCTCCACTTCAGAGCCCCTACAGGGTTGGCTGAAGCCTCCACTGAGATCAGTTGAGGCTCAGCTTCTTCCCTTGCTCAATCCTGTTTCGGTCCCTTCTTCCACAGGTGTTGATCCCAATGACCCTTCCAGTAATCTCCAATAAAGTTTCTACAATGTAACATCCATCTTGGAGGCAGCTTCTGGGTAACCTGTCTTGCCACATGGATCTACTGCAGGGCCTGCAGAGTCCAGCAGAAAGCCAGACTCTTCAGAGTCTAGCACAGAGACTCGCACATAGCAGGCACTCCTAAATATTTGTGGAATGATTACATGAATGATCCTTTTTTCTTTTTTCTGAATGGTTAGTCAATGATGAGTTCTCAGCTTCTCAGGAAAATAAAAACACTACAGTGACTTCAGTAGGGCTCAAAGTATAAGAGATAAGATGCCAAGGTTTCCCAAAACAAACAAACAAACAAACAAAACCCCCACAAACTGCACAATAAACGTTCCACCTGCTTTTAATTGTGTATATAAAAGTCAACACCTCGAAGAAAGACATTCGTGCTCATTGGGACCCAACCCCCAGCTTCCAACAGGTTTCACTGTGAGGCTACCTACCTCCAGTTTAAATGAATGATTTCTGAGCATGCGCTGCTAGGTTATTCTCTGGGCTGCCAAATATGGTAAATTTTTGGCAGTATTTAAGGTTAACAGCCAGTCTAACAGGTTTGGTCCTGGTTTGGAATGTGAGTGGCTTCTTCCTTTCTGTGAACACTCAGATGGGAGTTATCTGATAGGAAAGATAGGAGATAGAAGAAGCCTCCTAAAATTATCAAGCGAGAAAGAAAAAGAAAGGGGTAAAGAAAGAGAGAAGGGGCGGTATGAACCTGAGAACGACCCAGGGAAGTGTAGCTCTCCTTTACAGATTTGAAACCAGAGATCCACATGTTTAAGCCAAAATCACAAAAGCCAAAGCACTCAAGCTCACCTTACAGGTAACTCTGGAGCAGTTTCCTAGAGCTTTAAGGTGATAGCTTATAAGAATAGGGTGTTGGAAACCTTTCAATTCCCACCTCACAATTCCTCATGATACCAATACCACAGCGGGAAGATCGTTTTCAGCATTTAGATGAAGATAAGAAGTCCATTTTCACACAATCAAATACCATCACGCCATGCCCCCATCTAAGTAAGCTTTGATTAGAGGACACAGATATTGACATGGGCCCTAACCTTTCAGTGCTTTGAAGAATATGCTTATTCCAATAAACTGGATCACGTGAAACATTAAAGTCAGGCTTGAGACCAAAAGTTTGTTCTATGGAGAAGAAAGAATTTGGGATTTCATATATATATATATATTTCAAACCTGGGTGTGATAAGCATATTAAGACTCTCATTTTTCTTTAGATGAAAAAGAAATTGCTGTTCTCTGTCTGCAAGCATTTCCTGTTGCTTGACTAACTAACCCTAAGCACAGCAGTCCGGAGCTGCTGGTGTGTGAGATCTTGAGAGTGAAATCGATTAGAGTATGAAGGAAGGGGAAATGACCTGCTGACTTCCAAGCAGGGCTAGCCTCAGGAAGTGTGAAAAGAAGCAAATACAGTGGGTGAGAGGGAAATTATAGCCCACAAATGTGTCGTAATGATGAGCGATGAGCTGTCACTAGCATCTTGATTAAATATGTTTGGTTTTGTGATTTCACTTACAGCCGAGCCAGAAATTCATCTTCCCTACAGTTTTTGCATCTTGTAGGGGACCAGCCAAAATTATCTGGGTGCTTACCATAAACATTAATTTAGAGGACAGATGATCCGCCCTGGCAGCTTGTAAATGCATGGACCATTCTCTCCTTCTTTTGTCTCTTCTGTTATCACCCACAGGAGGTGGAATATGTGATTCGTTTGGATGCAGATCTGAAGATGGAAGCCCGCTGATAGGGAAGCTCTTTGGAGTTTTTCAGAAAATCTTCCAGATTCTTTGAATTGTTGCAGTTGAAAACAGGCTTTGCGGCTGTGTCCTTGAGTCTGCCTCTCCAGTGCTTCAGTGTCTTTAAGTGAAAGTGTTCATGATGGCCGCGTTTGAAGTACTCTCAGAAAATCTTAATCACTCCAGATTTGTCTTTGACCCTCAATTGGTCTTGACATCACTTCCCCTGTGCTACTTCATGATAAGCATTCCTGTAGAAGAAAATCTTTAATTAGACTATCTAGATGCATAATCCTCATCTTCTGGATAATTCCTTCCACGGAGGAACCAGAGATGGCAAACGGCTGCTCCATGAAAGCATCTCCTTTGGAAACTTGCAATGCATGGGAAAAAAAGACATATTTTTATTTTCTCTCCGACTTCAGCTTTATTTGCTTTTGAGGTCTGAATGTGGAGGTTAGCTGCATCCATCTACTTGAGTTTAATTTGTCTTTGTACAAACAGCTTGCATGAATTCACTAGGCAGCGGTTCAAAAGATAAACATAATCGTTTCAGAATTTTAGCATAAAAGAGCATTATTCCTACCTCATTAACAATGAAGTGCTTGAAGAAAAATGCCCAGGCATATATTGATTGCTAAGACCGTGTAAGGAAGGTTAAAAGGACTTTTCCTTTTTCAAAGCTTTGATTCCATCATAATATGCACAGGACAAGTTCTTTGAGGACAGGATTTGTCTTGATCTAATTCACATCATTCGTAGTTCCTTGGACACAAAATGTTGGTTAACTCAGCAGGTGCCCAGTAAGTAGCTGAATTGTTGACTTGCACGATGAGCATCCATCTGTCTTTGGCCAAAGCAATTGCATCAGTTCACCTTTGTAATTTTTTGATATTTAGAGCTTCTCTAGTCCTCTCCAGAAATTTAAGTTGATTTGACTGGATGTCATTCTGGGTCTCTCTTGAGAATTCTTTGTCTGCCCTTCCTCCCTCCCATTCTTCTCCCTCCCTTCCTGATTAGTTATCAATCGTTCTCAGTAAGTTATAGGAACGACAGACTAACTCCTGATGATATGCAGGATAGGATGACTAAAATGAATAACTACAATCATTTACAAAATAATTGTTAAACAAAGTCACTGCATGTCCACTTTCTCTCTTAAAACTTCACACTTAAAACTGCATTCCACTTTGACACTATCTGAGATAAATTGAGCATCACAGGAGAAAACATAACCATTTTCCCTAATCTGGGATCCATGAAGTTGTATGCAAACTCTTCTGTGTATTCCCATTTTTCTGGGGTTCAAAGTCCATAGCTTTCATCAGATTCTCAAAGAGATAGTCAATTCCCAAAGAATGAAAGCCCAATATATTAGTAAGGTAACTACTTTTTTGTTTGATGATGCTGTTGTTTAACTTTGATTTTCTGTTTCCTTTAGGATCTGGCCTAAGATTTAAGTAAGAAAAATTTAATTCAATTTAAAGGGTGGTCCTTCTATTTTTTTAGAGAGTGGTCCTTTTTATTTTTTTAAATTAATTAATTAATTTATTTTTGGCTGCGTTGGGTCTTTGTTGCTGTGCGCAGGCTTTCTCTGGTTGCGGCGAGCGGGGGCTACCCTTTGTTGCGGTGCGTGGGCTTCTCATTACAGTGGCTTCTCTTGTTGCGGAGCATGGGCTCTAGGTGCACAGACTTCAGTAGTTGTAGCATGTGGGCTCAGTAGTTGTGGCTCGCGGGTTCTAGAGCTCAGGTTCAGTAGTTGTGGCTCACAGGCTTAGTTGCTTCGCGGCACGTGGGATCTTCCCGGACAAGGGCTCAAACCTGTGTCTCCTGCATTGGCAGGCGGATTCTTAACCACTCTGCCACCAGGGAAGTCCCTGGAGTGGTCCTTTTTAAAATGAGATTGTCCTCCCTTTTTTTAGCAGTAAAAATTTTAAAAGAATTAGTGACAGTAGATAGCAGTGTGTGCATATGTAGATAGCAGTGTGTGTGTGCGCTCACATATGGATCCTGTGCTGAAAGGACAATCACCAAGTGACAGACTACAACCCTCCTCCCCTACCCAAGGGGGGACAAAATTAATTGGGTTGTTTTTTTTTTGTTAATTCCAAAACTCTATCAATGATAAGCTGCTCACCAGCAGCCAGTCTCTGTGCAGGAAAGGAGCCAGTGGAGTCATTTTGGTCACTTTCATGATAATTATGAACTGCTGCAGCTGAATTGATCGGGTACGCTGACCATTTTCCTTGTTGAGGGCAAAAATGAACAGGCTGATCTAACACAGTTTCTTCATTTCGCATGTAAGAGGAATGGCCCTTGTGCACAATGCATGTTTTGTAGCCCATGGGTTCCATTCCTAAATTCAAGCTGCACTGTCTTTTCAAAGCTCCCCAGACCTTCAAAACTCAGCTCAAGACTGATGTCCTTCAGAAAGCCTACCCTGATAAATCTCCTCTCACCTGTGCTTATTGCATTATTCAACATCCCTTCACTACAACTGTGCTGTCAAGACTCAAGAAGACAACCATTTTAGACAGCTGAGTTTTCCTGCTAGCTGGGAGGACAAATGTTCAATTACCCCAACTTTCTTTTAAATTGTATGTGGCAAAGGAAAAGATGGACACATTTCATGGAATCAAAATGGAAATTTCTGCATGAAAGGGGTCAAAAGGTACACATTTCCAGTTACAAAATGAATAAGTCCTGGGGAGGTAATATACCGAATGGTGATGATAGTTAATAATACTGTGTTGTGTACCTGTGTTGCATACTGGAGAGCACCTAGGAGAATGGATCTTGAAAGTTCTCATCACGAGAAAAAGATTCGTAACTATGTATGGTGATGCATGCTAACTGGACTTTTTGCAGTGATCATTTTGTAATATTTACAAATATTGAACCATTATGTTGTACACCTGAAACTAATATAATGTGTCAATTATACCCCATTAAAAACAATGGAAATTTCTGTGGGCCAAATAAAGAAATATTATGTGGAAATCATTATCCATTTTTGGTCCTTCTTAATGAGAGTTTATGGAAATAACTTGACTTTCCATGATGGTGATGAGTGTCTTAGCCTGGGTTTCTTGAAAGGAAGGCTTAAGGCAGAAGGTTCTACGATATTATTTTATAAAGATGGCTGAGTCCCCGGGAAACAGAATGTGGAAAGCAGGGAAGGTTGGGGGGCCGATAGGAGAGTGTGTTACTCAGCTGGCCCCGGCTTGATCCCTCACACTGGTGGGGCCATCTTCCAAGAGGCCATTTGGGTGATGGAGCCTCAGAACATTGCCTCTGGGAGGAGGAAAGGAAGAGTGCATCTACCAGCTCCCCTCTGCATTGCCCGCATCCCCACCACTACCACACACAAACTTCGGGATTGGGAGCGTGGGTGCTGAGAGGTGTCACAGGCTCCAGCACCAACAGAGACGCCCCAAGGCAGGAGGCACAGGCGTGAGAAGGGCGCTGTCGGGATGAACCTACCTGAAACCAGTTGGAGTGCAGAGAACTGCAGAGAATGAGTGGCCACAGCCCCAGGACAAAGAAGGTCCAGACAGTCTGCAATGTTGCCTAACGGGTGTCTGATACAAATAAGTGTGAGCTTTAGACTCTGTTCGGCCCACAGGGTCTGTTGAGGTATAAATAGCTCTTGGCCTTGACTAAGTGATTCACTGTATGACTCAGTCACTATAAGAACTGACTTCTTATGTTTACATATTAAATTTTGCTGATTCCACCTTTATTTTCAGACACACGGATAAGCTGCCACCTCTGTTAGTTTGCCCACCTTCAGTGGCTTCTCTGTCTCCTTCTAACTCGTTCCTCTTAATCTGCCAAGGGTTTGAAAACCAAAGAGCTGAACTTTTTTTTTCTTTGTTTTATAATGATTTGTTATTTTTAGTGTTTTTATTTATTGGAGTAAAATTGCTTTACAATGTTGTGTTAGTTTCTGCTGTACAATGAAATGAGTAAGCTATGTGTATACCTATATCCTCTCCCTCTTGGGCCTCCTTCCCATCCCCCACCCCATCCTGCCCATCTAGGTCATCACAGAGCACCAAGCTGAGCTCCCTTTGCTATATAGCAGGTTCCCACTAGCTATCTATTTTTACACATGGTAGTGTATTTATGTCAAATTTAATCTCCCAATTCATTCCACCCTCCCCTTCCCCCGCTGTGTCCACATTTCCGTTCTCAATGTCTATGTCTCTATTCCTGCCCTACAAATAGGTTTATCTGTACCATTTTTCTAGATTCCACATATATGCGTTAATAGGATATTTGTTTTTCTCTTTCTGGCTTACTTCACTCTGTATAACAGACTCTGGGTCCATCCACATCTCTATGTGAAATGACCCAATTTCATTCCTTTTTATGGCTGAGTAATATTCCATTGTATATATATGCCACATCTTCTTTATTCATTCATCTATCGATGGACATTTAGGTTATTTCCATGGCCTGGCTATTGTAAATAGTGCTGCAATGAACACTGGGGTACATGTATCCTTTTGAATTATGGTTTTCTCAGGGTATACACCCAGTAGTGGGATTGCTGGGTCATATGGTAGTTCTATTTTTAGTTTTTTAAGGAAAATCCATACTGGCTCCATAGTTGCTGTATCAATTTACATTCCCACGAACAGTGCAGAAGGGTTCCCTTTTCTCCACACGCTCTCCAGCATTTATTGTTTGTAGATTTTTTGGTGATGGCCATTCTGACCGGTGTGAGGTGATACCTCACTGTAGTTTTGATTTGCATTTCTCTATTAATTAGTGATGTTGAACATCTTTTCATGTGCCTCTTGGCCATCTGTTTGTCTTCTTTGGTGAAATGTCTATTTAGGTCTGCCGCCCACTTTTTAATTGGGTTTTTTGTTTTTTTGATATTGAGCTCCATGAGCTATTTGTATATTTTGGAGATTAATCCTTTGTCAGTTGCTTCATTTGCAAATATTTTCTCCCATTTTGAGGGTTGTCTTTTCATCTTGTTTATGGTTTCCTTTGTTGTGCAAAAGCTTTTAAGTTTAAGTCCCATTTGTTTACTTTTGTTTTTATTTCTGTTACTCTAGGAGGTGGGTCAAAAGAGATCTTGCTGTGGTTTATGTCAAAGAGTGTTTTTCCTATGTTTTCCTCTAAAAGTTTTACAATGTCAGGTCTTACATTTAAGTCTTTAATCCATTTTGAGTTTATTTTTGTGTATGGTGTTAGGGAGTGTTCTAATTTCATTCTTTTACATGTAGCTGTCCAGTTTTCCCAGCACCACTTATTGAAGAGACTGTATTTTCTCCATTGTATGTTCTTGCCTCCTTTGTCGTAAATTAGGTGTCCGTATGCGCGTGGGTTTATCTCTGGGCATTCTATCCTGTACCATTGATCTATATTTCTGTTTTTGTGCCAGTACCATACCGTCTTGATTACTGTAGCTTTGTGGTATAGTTTGAAGTTGGGGCGCCTAATTTCTCCAACTTTATTTTTCTTTCTCAAGATTGCTTTGGCTATTCGGGGTCTTTTGTGTTTCCATACGAAATGTAAGATTTTTTGTTCTAATTCTGTGAAGAATGTCATTGGTAGTTTGATAGGGATTGCATTGAATCTATAATAAAGGCCATATATGACAAACCCACAGCAAACATCATACTCAATGGTGAAAAACTGAAACCATTTCCACTAAGATCAGGAACAAGACAAGGTTGCCCACCCTCACCACTCTTATTCAACATAGTTTTGGAAGTCCTAGCCATGGCAATCAGAGAAGGAAAAGAAATAAAATGAATACAAATTGGAAGAGAAGAAGTAAAACTGTCACTGTTTGCAGATGACATGATACTATACATAGAATATCCTAAAGGTGCCACCAGATAACTACTAGATCTAATCAGTGAATTTGGTAAGGTTGCAGGATACAAAATTAATGCACAGAATTCTCTGGCATTCTTATACACCAACAACGAAAAATCAGAAAGAGAAATTAAGGAAACAATCCCATTTACCATCACAACAAAAAGAATAAAATACCTAGGAATAAACCTACCTAAGAAGGCAAAGGACTTGTACTTAGAAAACTATAAAACACTGATGAAGGAAATCAAAGATGACATGAACGGATGGAGAAATATACCATGTTCTTGGATTGGAAGAATCAATATTGTGAAAATGACTATACTACCTAGACAGCTGAACTTGAATTTGTGTGCAGATGAAGCACACACAGGCTCTGAGTGAAAGCTGAAGGGGGGCCTCTGGGCTGAGACTAAAAATGCAGAATTATTAGGAGTATGACATTTATTCAAAGATCTCTCTCTATGGAGGTAGAGGGGGAAACATGCACTTTGGAGGTTAGAGGATTCCATGCAGTAAGGTGAATCTGGAACTGAGCATCTACCATGATGATTCTCTTTGTTTATTCACAGGTTCTTGACTTTATTCCAGTTATATGAAATGATGGGATCTCTGAGTTTCAGGTAAGTGAGACTCTACCATATTTAATTTTCACTACACTCTGTGTATTTGAACTTAATGATATTGTTATGCTGCCTGTGATTTACTTGAAGATACTTCAGCATAAACAGTGTGAGATGGGGTGCATGTGTGTGTGTGTGTGTGTGTGTGTGTGTGTGTGTGTGTGTTTTCTTCTCCACCCAAGGGGAAGTCCATTAACATCTGAAGTACCCTCATCAGGAATCCACTCTTCAGGCATGCTTAGTTAGCGTTTGACAAACTCTAGTAGTTCATAAATCAGAGGTCTATTACAGGCTTCAGTTATTTTTATCTCCAAGCAGCCCTAAAGAGTTTGTAATTAGGATAAGGGAAATAAATTTTCACTGGTAAAATAAGTGGTCGAAATATGTGAATTGGCTAGAAATACTATACAGGTACCTCCCAGCAGGATAAATTCTTCTGAGTGGCATCGCCTGAGGCTTTGCTCCATCCTGTGTGCAGCCACTGACAGAATTCTGTTGCTGGATTCTGACAGGAAGGTGATACTACTGCTTCATGCCTTCCACGCAAGGGGCTTTTTGGGGTATCCAAAAGGGCAGGAGTCAGGGCTTCATCAAGCTTACATATGTGGTGCACGGCTATTTTTGTCCCTAATTGTGGTAGAATTTGGTCTGATGTGGGATTCTGTTGGAGGGAAGACCCATCGTTCTCCTCCTCCTCTCATGCTGGAGTTGGCCAAAGTCAGTTCCCAGCAGACACGGCAAAATGGGTCTCCTGTTGCACCATCTATGTTTTTGTAGTCCTCTCACTGTACCTTTGAGGGTCAGAGGCACCATGGGCACTGGAGAAGATTACTGTTGGTGTGATAAGGCTGTGCGTGAATGGGCAGTGCTGCTCATGGCACTTCCCTACCTCCCCCTGGGAGGTGGGACTCCAGGCTGCTGAATCATACTTTGAAGGAGTGTAGTGCCACCAGGGCTAGTGGTGGTGTCCATGTATCACTTACTTCAGCAACTGAGCGTTAGAGCATCATACAGAAATCATCACCCCTGAAGCTGGTTCTCAGCTGTAGGTTGTCCAGGACTCTCTATAAACCAGAGAGCAAACACAATCCTCAGTTCCAAAAGTATTTAGGGAGGATGTTAGATGTTTCTTTAGTCTCAATAAATAGAGAGATGAATAGGACATAGTTACAGTCCTCAAGGAGCTTATGGTCAAATGAGAGAGCTATACAAGTGGGTCATTTTAATATAACATGATAAGCAAAAAAGGGAAATAAACCCATGATTCTAAAGACTTGCTGAGGAGGGGCACTTAGCTCACCCTAGGACAACACTTTGGCCTCAGGACCCTATTACATTTTAAAAATATTATTGAGAACTCCGAAGAGCTTTTGTTTATGTGGTTTATATCTATTAACATTTACTATAAGGGAAATGAAAACTGAGAAATGTCTTCTTATTTCAGTAAATATTAAATATTAATATATGTCAATAATGTAAAATTACATATAAAATATATTAATGTATTTGTTAATGTCATAAAATAAATATTCAATTGATCAGTTCATTAAAATAACAATAATAAGCCTATTACATGCTAACATAAATAACATATTTTGATGAAAAGTAACTATTTTCCAAAACAGAAAAAAAGTTTTGGTGTGAAGAATGTCCTCATTATACATAATCGCAAATCTCTTTAATGTCTGGCTTAACAGAGGCAGCTGGATTGACACATCTGCTTCTGCAATCGGTCTGCTGCAATATATTGCTTTGGTTGACATCTCTGAAGAAAATCTGCCTCATACACCTGTGCACTTGGAAAGGGGGGAACCTCACAGACCCCCTAAAAAGTAAGAGCTTAGATGCTACGTATAAAACTTACATGCTTGGGGACCTCCCACCCAGAGGAACCTTGAACTGCTGACCTCAGCTCCCTGGAGGTAAGTTTTGAAGAATGAGTAAGAGTTGTTAAGGTGAAAAACATGACAAGACAAGGACATTCTAGGTCTGTGCTCCTCAAACAAACACTGTGCATCCAAATCACTTGGGATCTGGGGATGGGGCATTTCTAATCCTTCATTTCTAACAAGCTCCCAGGTTATATTGATGCTGCTTGTCCCAGAAACCACAGTTTGAGTAGCAAAGATCTAAGCCAGAGAAAAAGCAGGAGCAAAGGCAGAGTGTTAAGACTGGTTCAAGAGGGCGGAGTAGAAGGACGTGCGCTCACTCCCTCTTGAGAGAGCACAGGAATCACAACTAACTGCTGAACAATCATTGACAGGAAGACACTGGAACTCACAAAAAAAGATACCCCACATCCAAAGACAAAGGAGAAGCCACAATGTGACAGTAGGAGGGGCAGAATCACAATAAAATCAAATCCCATAACTGCTGGGTGGGTGACTCACAAACTGGAGAACACTTATACCACAGAAGTCCACCCACTGGAGTGAAGGTTCTGAGCCCCACAGCAGGCTTTCCAACCTGGGGGTCTGGCAACGGGAGGAGGAATTCCTAGAGAATCAGACTTTGAAGGCTAGTGGGACTTGATTGCAGAACTTCAACAGGACTGGGGAAACAAAGACTCCACTCTTGGAGGGCACACACAAAGCAGTGTGCTAATCGGGACCCAGGGGAAGGAGCAGTGACCCCATAGGAGACTGAACCAGACCTACCTGCTAGTGTTGGAGGGTCTCCTGCAGAGGCAGGGGTGGCTGTGGCTCGTGAGGACAAGGACACTGGCAGCAGAAGTTCTGGGAAGTACTTGGCGTGAGTCCTCCCAGAGTCCCTCATTAGCCCCACCAAAGAGCCGGGTAGGCTCCAGTGTTCAGTCGCCTCAGGCCAAACAACCAACAGGGAGGGAACCCAGCCCCACCCATCAGCAGACAAGAGGATTAAAGTTTTACTGAGATCTGCCCACCAGAGGAACAGCCAGCTCTACCCACCACCAGTCCCTCCCTTCAGGACACTTGCACAAACCTCTTAGATAGCCTCATCCACCAGAGGACAGACAGCAGAAGCAAGAAGAACTACAATCCTGCAGCTTGTGAAACAAAAACCACACTCACAGAAAGATAGACAAGATGAAAAGGCAGAGGGCTATGTACCAGATGAAGGAACAAGATAAAACCCCAGAAAAACAACTAAATGAAGTGGAGATAGACAACCTTCCAGAAAAAGAATTCAGAATAATGATAGTGAAGATGATCCAGGACCTTGGAAAAAGAATGGAGGCAAAGATCAAGAAGATGCAAGAAATGTTAACAAAGACCTAGAAGAATTAAAGAATAAACACCTAGAAGAATTAAAGAACAAGCAGAGATGAACAATACAGTAATTGAAATGAAAAATACACTAGAAGGAATCCATAGTAGAATAACTGAGGCAGAAGAACTGATAAGTGACTTGGAAGACACAATGGTGGAATTCACTGCCGTGGAATAGAATAAAGAGAAAAGAATGAAAAGAGGTGAAGACAGCCTAAGAGACCTCTGGGACAACACTGAACACAACAGCACTCACATTATAGGGGTCCCAGAGGAGAAGAGAGAGAGAGGACCCGAGAATATATTTGAAGAGATTATAGTCAAAAACTTCCCTAACATGGGAAAGAAAATAGCTACCCAAGTCCAGGAAGTGCAGAGACTCCCATACAGGATAAACCAAAGGAGAAACATGCCGAGACACATAGTAATCAAACTGACAAAAATTAAAGGCAAAGAAAAATCATTGAAAGCAGCAAGGGAAAAATGACAACATACAAGGGAACTCCAATAAGGTTAACAGCTGATTTCTCAGCAGAAACTCTACAGGCCAGAAGGGAGTGGCATGATATATTTAAAGTGATGAAAAGGAAGAGCCTACAACCAAGATTACTCTACCCAGCAAGGATCTCATTCAGATTCGAGGGAGAAATCAAAAGCTTTACAGACAAGCAAAAGCTAAGAGAATTCAGCACCACCAAACCAGCTCTACAACAAATGCTAAAGGAACTTCTCTAAGTGGGAAACACAGGAGAAGAAAAGGACCTACAAAAACAAACCCAAAACAATTAAGAAAATGGTCATAGGAACACACATATCGATAATTACCTTAAACGTGAATGGATTAGATGCTCCGACCAAAAGACACAGGCTTGCTGAATACATACAAAAACAAGACCCATATACGTGCTGTCTACAAGCGACCCACTTCAGACCTAGGAACACTTACAGACTGAAAGTGAGGGGATGGAAAAAGATATTCCATGCAAATGGAAATCAAAAGAAAGCTGGAACAGCAATACTCATATCAGATAAAATTGACTTTAAAATAAAGAATGTTACAAGAGACAAGGAAGGACACTATCTAATGATCAAGGGATCAATCCAAGAAGAAGATATAACAATTATAAATATATATGCACCTAACAAAGGAGAACCTCAATACATAAGGCAACTGCTAACAGCTATAAAAGGGGAAATCAACAGTAACACAATAATAGTGGGGGACTTTAACACCTCACTTACACCAATGGACAGATCATCGAAAATGAAAATAAATAAGGAAACAGAAGCTTTAAATGACACAAGAGACCAGATAGATTTAATTGATATTTATAGGACACTCCATTCAAAAACAGCAGATTACACTTTCTTCTCAAGTGCGCACGGAACATTCTCCAGGATAGATCACATCTTGAGTCACAAATCAAGCCTCAGTAAACTTACAAAAACTGAAATCATATAAAGCATCTTTTCTGACCACAACCCTATGACATTAGTAATAAATTACAGGGAAAAAAAACGTAAAAAACACAAACACATGGAGGTTAAACAATGCGTTACTAAATAACCAAGAGATCACTGAAGAAATCAAAGAGGAAAACAAAAAATACCTAGAGAGAAATTACAATGAAAACACAACAATCCAAAACTTATGGGAGGCAGCAAAAGCAGTTCTAAGAGGGAAGTTTATAGCAATATGCCTACCTCAAGAAGCAAGAAAAATCTCAAATAAACAATCTAACCTTACACCTAAAGGAACAAAACCCAAAGTTAGTAGAAGGAAAGAAATCAAAAAGATCAGAGCCGGAATAAATGAAATAGAAACATAGAAAACAATAGCAAAGATCAATAAAACTAAAAGCTGGTTCTTTGAGAAGATAAACAAAATTGATAAACCATTAGCCAGACTCATCAGGAAAAAGAGGGAGAGGACTCAAATCAATTAAATTAGAAATGAAAAAGGAAAAGTTACAACAGACGCTGCAGAAATATAAAGCATCCTAAGAGACTACTACAAGCAGCTCTATGACAATAAAATGGACAACCTGGAAGAAATGGACAAATTCTTAGAAAGGTATAACCTTCCAAGAGTGAACCAGGAAGAAATAGAAAATATGAACAGAAGAATCACAAGTAATGAAATTGAAACTGTGTTTAAAAATCTTCCAACAAACAAAAGTCCAGGACCAGATGGCTTCACAGGGGAATTCTATCAAACATTTAGAGAAGAGCTAACACTCATCCTTCTCTTCCAAAAAATTTCAGAGGAAGGAACACTCCCAAACTCATTTTATGAGGCCACCATCACCCTGATACCAAAACCAGACAAAGGTACTACAAAAAAAGAAAATTACAGACCGATATCACTGATGAATATAGATGCAAAATCCTCAGCAAAATACTAGCAAACAGAATCCAGCAAAACATTAAAAGGATCATACACCATGATCAAGTGGGATTTATCCCAGGGATCCAAGGATTCTTCAATATATGCAAATCAATGTGATACACCATATTAACAAATTGAAGAATAAAGACCATATCATCATCTGAATAGATGCAGAAAAACCTTTTGACAAAATTCAACACTCATTTATAATAAAAACTCTCCAGAAAGTGGAAATAGAGGGAACCTACCTCAACATAATAAAAGCCATATACAACAAACGCACAGCAAGCATCATTCTCAATGGTGAAAAACTGAAAGCATTTATTCTAAGATCAGGAACAAGACCAGGATGTCGACTCTTGACACTATTATTCAACATAGTTTTTTGGAAGTCCTAGCCATGGCAATCAGAGAAGAAAAAGAAATAAAAGAATACAAATTGGAAAAGAAGAAGTAAAACTGTCACTGTTTGCAGACGTCATGAGACTATACATAGAGATTCCTAAAGATGCCACCAGAAAACTACTAGAGCTAATCAATGAATTTGATAAGGTTGCAGGATACAAAATTAATGCACAGAAATCTCTTGCATTCCTATACACTAATGATGAAAAATCTGAAAGAGAAATTAAAGAAACACTCCCATCTACCATTGCAACAAAAGGAATAAAATACCTAGGAATAAACCTACCTAGGGAGACCTGTATGCAGAAAACTATAAGATACTGATGAAAGAAATTAAAGATGATACCAACAGATGGAGAGATATACCATGTTCTTGGATTGGAAGAATCAATATTGTGAAAATGACTATACTACCCAAAGCAATCTACAGATTCAATGCAATCCCTATCAAATTATCAATGGCATTTTTTTTATGGAACTAGAACAAAAAATCTTAAAATTTGTATGGAGATACAAAACACCCCGAATAGCCAAAGCAGTCTTGAGGGAAGAAAACGGAGCTGGAGGAATCAAGCTCCTGGACTTCAGACTATATTACAAAGCTGCAGTAATCAAGACAATATGGTACTGGCACAAAAACAGAAATACAGATCAATGGAACAGGATAGAAAGACCAGAGATAAACCAACGCACCTATGGTCCACTAATCTATGACAAAGGAGGCAAGGATTTACAATGGAGAAAAGACAGTCTCTTCAATAAGTGGTGCTGGGAAAAGTGGACAGAGACATGTAAAAGAATGAAATTAAAATACTTCCTAACACCATACACAAAAATAAAATGGATTAGAGACCTAAATGTAAGACCGGACACTATAAAAGTCTTAGAGGAAAACATAGGAAGAACACCCTATGACATAAATCACAGCAAGATCTTTTTTGATCCACCTCCTACAGTACTGGAAATAAAACCAAAAATAAACAAATGGGACCTAATGAAACTTAAAAACTTTTTCAAAGCAAAGGAAACTACAAACAAGATGAAAAGACAACCCTCAGAATGGGAGAAAATATTTGCAAATGAATCAACGGACAAAGGATCAATCTCCAAAATATATAAACAGCTCATGCAGTTCAATATTAAAAAAACAAACAACCGAATCCAAAAATGGGCAGAAGACCTAAATAGACATTTCTCCAAAGAAGATATACAGATCGCCAAGAAGCATCTGAAAAGCTGCTCAACATCACTAATTATTAGAGAAATGCAAATCAAAACTACAATGAGGTATCACCTCACACCAGTTAGAATGGGTATCATCAGAGAATCTACAAACAACAAATGCTGAAGAGAGTGTGGAGAAAAGGGAACCCTCTTGCATTGTTGGGGGGAATGTAAATTGGTACAGCCTCTATGGAGAACAGTATGGAGGTTCCTTAAAAAACTAAAAATAGAATTACCATATGAGCCAGCAATCCCACTACTGGGCATATACCTGGAGAAAACCATAATTCAAAAAGACACATGCACCCCAATGTTCATTGCAGCACTATTTACAATAGCCAGGTCATGGAAGCAACCTAAATGCCCATCAATAGACGAATGGATAAAGAAGATGTAGTACATATATACAATGGAATATTAGCCACAAAAAGGAACAAAATTGGTTCATTTGTAGAGACGCGGATAGATCTAGATACTGTCATACAGAGTGAAGTAAGTCAGAAAGAGAGAAACAAATATCGTATATTAACGCATATATGTGGAACCTAGAAAAATTGTACAGATGAACCAGTTTGCAGGGCAGAAACTGAGACACAGATGTAGAGAACAAATGTATGGACACCAAGTGGGAAAGTGGCGGGGGGTGGGAGGGGGGTGATGTGATGAATTGGGAGATTGGGATTGACATGTATATATTGATGTGTATAAAATGGATAACTAATAAGAACCTGCTGTATAAAAAAATAAATACAATTCAAAAATTCTAAAAATATATATATATAGTGACACCAAAAAAAAAAAAAAAAGGCACAGTGTCAGGGAACAGCCTGAAATGTGAGGGAACAGCATGATTGGAGAGCCTGGTACAAGGCAGGAAGTTCCAAGAGATACGGGAAGCAGTCTCGGTCACGGAGATGACAGTTGTAACTCTTCCCATGGGGAAGCCATGAAAAGGTTTTAAACAGGAGACAAGTCTGGCTCACATGGACACAATTTCTTTTTGTGAATAACTCAGAACTGCAATAAATAGAAAACATATGAGCAGAGTAAGCAGGCAATAGGATGAAGTGGAGGAGGAAGAAAGATAATATTCTCTGTGAATATCATTACAACAGAGTTTAGAGGAAAGAGCATGTGCTTTGGATTAGGACAGAGTTTGTCTAAATTCTAGCTTTGCCATTTTCAAAATGTTACTGAGTCAACTTCTCAGAGCTTCAGATCCCACCACATGTAAAGAGATATGAATTACATGCACAGATACCGAGTCTGGAGCATAGTAGGTACTCAATACACTGAAATCAATATGTTAAAGAATGTTATAGAGGGACTTCCCTGGTGGTCCAGTGGTTAAGACTCCACGCTCCCAATGCAGGGGGCCCAGGTTCAATCCCTGGTAGGGAACTAGATCCCACATGCTACAACTAAAGATCCCATGTGCTGCAACTAAGACCCGGTGCAGCCAAATATATTAAAAAAAAAAAAAAGAATGTTATAGAGATGATTTAAAAAATAACAACTGGAAGCTATTGTTGTTATTCTCAGATTAGATGTAAGCTTGAAAGAAGACGATTGAGCCTAAGAATTTTGTTTTTTCAAGAGCAAAATGATTCAGAATGAAGACCAGAGGGGAATCACCTAAAAGTTTTTTCTACTTACATGCCAAGCAGTGTCAGCCCACGTTTATCCTCAATAATGGAGGAGGAGGGACACGTTAGATGCTGATGAAAGTTGGAAGAAAAGGACCTCAGGCCCCATGTTAATTATTCAATACAACTTGGCACCCAAGCTTACAATACGAAATTTAAAGGTTTAAATCTTAGATTTTTCCCCCTTGTCGTTTCCTGGTGGTTATGCAGATAATAATGAGCAAAACACAAAGGGCACAGAGGAAAAAAATTATGCATATTAAATACAGCCATCACAGTTCTAAAAATCTCTCTGCCTGAGCACCCCGACTAGAAGGTCTTTCTAGTCCTTTTTCTCTGTAGACACTTGGCCTGCAGGATCCAGAAATTCCCTCCCCACCGCCTGGGATTCTGAGACTCTTAACGTCTCCTTCCGGTCTTGAAGTGTTAGCTACTGCAGTCACATATGATGTGATGCTTTCTCACCCCATTAGAGCAAGTATTGGCTCTCTGATTGTAAATGACAGTTTTCATCATCCTAAAAACACAGATTCTTAGTTGGGCAGAATTTGAAAGCCTATTTACTTACCTTGAAAAAAATACATATGCGGGGTTTGTCTAAATCTCCCGATAGTTGGGACATCTGAGTAATTGTTTTTCTCTACTTTGAAATGAAAGGCAAGATAAGAGTAGGTTTATGAGAGAAGACCAAATGTCAGAAGAGATAGCACACTTCAGCGGAGTCAATGAGCATGTTTGGACAAATCACATTATCTCAGGTAAGAGTCTTTGTAACTGTGTGACAGATTGGTTATTGTTTTATATGAAAATAAGCAGTGTGAGGAGAAATAAGTGACTTGGACAGGGAGACAGTTCAAAGCTGATCCCCGACAAGGGTTTCCTCGGCCAGTGGATGGGCTGACAGTGATTTCTTTGGTCTTTCTTTCCCCGGGAATTCATGCTTTTTGATCTTTGTGATTTCATATTTTACACGAAGAGTTTAGCTCTTAGGGACTTGCCTGGCTGTCCAGTGGTTAGGACTCTGTGCTTCCACTGCTGGGGGCCTGGGTTCCATCCCTGGTGGTCAGATCCCACAAGACACCCTTTACCATGAGGTATACTTCCCAGGCAGGGAGGATTAGCCTGTGTTCTCATTCGTTCATTCAACTCATTCATTCATTTAAAAATGTTCTGAATCCACAAAAGCCTTTCTTTAAGGAAAGCAAGGAGGGAAGGAGGGTGAATTTTTGATTTCTAAGGCTGAGGAAGCCAGCCATCCTGATGGTGGCTCTGGGCAGGAGCCCTCTGTCTCTGGCCAGCACGCCTTTGGGCAACAACCTTGACATCCTCTCCAGGTGTGGGCCCCAGAGGCGTTTTGCAAAAAAGGCCAGGCAACTTGACGGTTCCGTTGACCTGGGAGGTCTATAGGGAGGTAAGTTAAGGTCTGGGCATCCACTCCCTGTCCCTGGGATACAAATTCAGTGACGCTGTTAACAATAACAACAAAAATTATAGAATGTCTAGGAATGAACTGAACAAGAAACACACAAGATCTATATGTAGAAAACTATAAACACTCACTGAAGTAGGTGGTGACAAAGGGATAGACTCTGTTCCTGGAGAATGGGAGCATCAGCAGAAGGCCCTCACCCTGCCAGTTATAAAGAACCAACACTTCCATGCAGACTTCAAGCATCTCGTTCTTTCTGCCCTCCTTTATCGTGAATTCCCTCATCTCTTAATATAATCATCTACCACAGCGTTACTTTCATATATGGACTTGGAGGTCTCTGGCTATTTTATGAGTATGTATCTTCCCAGTTAAATGATAACATAAATAAAAGCAAGGACTATCTCTACAACTTTTCCATTTAATGAAGTTTGCGGGTATGAACAAAGCAGGGCAGGAAGGGCATCGAGTGCCCACCACCAGCAGCTGTATCAGCGGCCAGAGCAATCACTCTGCCACACATTGTTCATTAGTTGGGGGTATGTTGTTAGCTGGGCTCGTGCTCCGTTCTGTGATATTCTGTGAACATCAGTAACACCCTCAGTCTGAAAAGTGTAAAAGGAGTGAGTATCTTTAAAATGCTTCAAAAAAGAGACACACAATTATGATGGAAACAAAAGTAGAAATGATCTTTCAAAACTGAAAGTGGTGAGAGGAGGCCAAATGTTGCAGAGGGCTTGTGGCAGAGCAGGAAGAATTCTTGAAGCCAAAGACTGAACAGTGATCAAAAAGGAAAGAACAAGGATTGGTGAAATGGAAAAAGGCAACTATCAGAAGTTGGGCTAAATGTTAGCAGCAATAAACAGTGTTCTTTGGCCTAAGCTTTGTTAATTCTGGTGAAGGCCAGGAGTTTATGAGTGAACTTGAGCTTAAGCATGCTGAAAGCTGTGGATGAGTTTGCTGGAAGGCAAGGGGGGCTCCACAGGTCAGGGCCCATCCAAATCAGCAAAACATCAAATGGCTGGACAGGTGTGGCAAACGAAGGTACTATAGACATAGGAGCTCCACATTTGGGGGAAAATGTTGAATAGAATGTAAGGAAGAGAAGTATTCTGGTTTTAAAGCTTTGAGGGGCCCACATATGTTTTTATTTCTGGAGATGTAGCTAGAGACTGGCAGCTCAAACCTCACTTAGTCACTTTGGACTTATGAGAAAATGGGACATACGAATAGGCTTCTAGAACTTAAGGTCTTCATAAATGGAATGGCTTCACAGAGTGCTGTATGTGTAGTTAATTACACAAATATTTATTGCACATCTCCTCTGTGATGAACACTTTCACATAAATTAACTAATTTATTCACCCAATAACTTTGTCAGGTAGATATCACCACTATCACCAGTTTATGGGTGTGGAAACGGAATCTCAGAGAATGGCAAAGGTGGGATCTTTTGATTCCAAGACTGTATTTTACCTCTCTATTCCTGCCTCCTTGTGTTGACTGAATGAATGAATGAATAACCCAGTGCTAACATAGATCATAATTCTGCCTATGTTTCACACAGTTAAAAATGGCTTGGTTTCTCAATGCATGTCTGTTGTTTTATATAATGTCATCAATACATATAATACATATAATATCACCATTGTTACTTTATGTAATATCACAAGTCCCACTGCTGTGTGTCTCTCTTCTGACCTTCAAAATACCTCCAGGGACATAGGAGGGGCATGGGGCATCGAGAAGCACTGTTTGGAGTGGTTTCAATGAGTACATAACAAAGCCAAACAGCACACCACGCGAGGGTTACTTTTCAATACGCATCCTTGATGCAACTCACCCTGTAGTGCAGCGTTGTGGTTGAGAGCCCTTCCTTGTCTCTGGACATCCTTTGTACCGATAAAGAATAGAGAAAATGGCTGAGAGTTCAACTCAGGTTTGTTCAGCAGGGGTTTAATTTCTCCAGTGCTCCTGTGTAAATTGTGTCAATAGCATAACCTCATATCTCTCTACCTAATCATTCTATGACACATTTAATAGGATATAACATGGTGAGATGGGGACTTAGGAATTAGAATAAATTATGTCAAAGGAAAAGCTCCCTGGTAGCTCTGACATGACAGGCTCTATAATGACTAATCTAAATATTCATTTTGGGTAATGGAACAGCTACCAACAAATTCATTACTTAAGGCAATATTTTCACTTCAACTGTCAACAGATAAGGGGTCTCCATAATCCATTACCATCAGCAGTTTGTATCAGTAAGAGAGAAAATGTACTTGAATTTCACAAATATGTATGCATCACACTCTTTCGATCTTAAAAAGGGAGTCAGCCTCATTCAAAATTTTTACAAAATAGCTGTCACAAGAACATAAACTCTAAATCATTTCATGGCAAGGACTACCAGTTGGACAGTAAATAATGGATCTGTTTCCAGTTAACTAGTCTATTTCTTACCTCATAAATGTATTTATTTAATTTATTTATGTTTGGCTGCATTGGGTCTTCGTTGCTGCGAGCAGGCTTTCTCTAGTTGCAGCGAGCGGGGGCTACTCTTCGTTGCTGTGCACGGGCTTTCTCTAGTTGCGGCGAGCTGGGGCTACTATTCGTTGCGGTGCGCGGGCTTCTCATTGCGGTGGCTTTTCTTGTTGCGGAGCACTTTCAATATATGCACTGGTGGCTTCAGATGCCTCTTGTTTAAGGAACTTCTCCTTTGTTACTCTCTTTCTAGCTTAATATTATTCTCCAAATAAATATGGAAAGTAGCTGGAGTAATAACTAGAGAATCGTGCATGAAGCAAAACAGCACTAAAATGACTATTATTATCTATGTCATAATATATCCCAGCTCAGGCCACTGAGGAGAGTAAGAACAAGACGTATGTAACATGCCTCATGTATTAATTTGCCTGTCTAGACATCAGATTCATTTGTGACTGTACTACCTTCTTGTTCCATGAGAGGCAAGAGGGTTCTGGAAAGAAAAGTAGGCTTTGTCACCTCACTTTGTCAGATATCTCTCTTCAGCAACAAAAAAAGGAAGAGAGATGAAGAGATGGTATCTTTGTTATTTGGCCAATGGTAGATTTAGAGTTACGGGGAAAATAATTGTATGTCTCTCTTAAAGGGCAACTGGCCAAAAACAAATGAACACATGTATAGCCTCACTAGTAATCAAAGATTTGCAAATTCATTATGACAATGAGTATCAAAAGCTGAGAGTTTTACATATTTTTTGACTCAGCAATTCTGACTTTAGTCAAAGGAAAGTATCATAGTTATGGTCAAAGATTTATGCACTAAGTTGTTTATTCACAGCTTTGTTATAATAATTTTTATAGAGGTGGAAATCCTTCATTGTTCATCAGAAATAATTATGATACATCTTCACAATGAGATACTAAGCAGGCATTAAAACTGGAAAGACTTCACAGTATTCTCTTCAGTGAAAACTGCAGATTATAAAATAAGAGGCAGAGTTCTGCTTCTATTTAGGATGTAGAAAGTCCTAAGAGAATACTGTTTCCATCCGCATGATGAGAAAAAGCTGAGTATTTACAAAATAATTTTTCTTGAGCCCATCAGAGAGTGAGGTCACAAGGCAACCAGGTAAACTGAATTCCAAGGAGTGATAAGTCCATCCATGAGCTGCCTCACTTTTGGCAGAACACAAGCCAGAGAAGTGATCACCATATAAGTAGCTAAACATTTAACACATCCTTAAAGGCCAAGTGTGGGTTAGTGTGTCAATGTGGAATAGCTTAGAGCCTCAGACACAGAGAGTTTGCACCCACTCTCAAGCTCTTTTCTACAGACGTCCACTGGGTGTTCACAAAAAAGGTTAGAGGTAAAGTAACAGACTGGTGAGAGGCCCCATCCACTGCACAGACATGCAGGAGGTGACACAGACATGCAGCTGCTGCTGGGAGACAAGCCAGCCTCGCCTTCTTCCCCAGAGCCTCCTTTTGAAAAGCAAAAATCTTAAGCAGCTGGGGAAGGGCAGAAAACCCTCTGGCCTCCAGGACCAGACAAAAGTCCATTGCTTCTGGGAGAAGAATAGAAGCAAAACCTGCTTGTCTCTGAGGGAGGAGTAGGAAACTCTCTGAGCCCAGACATAAGCAAAGACTCATTGCTGATGAGGGAAAGGTGGAAGCAAAAAACTTCTGCCCACTGGCTTATGCCCAGGATCCTGCACTGCTCCAAAGCAAGTCTCCTACTGTTTGGAGAGGCAGGAATGCTCAGAAAGCCTTAACCCCAAGGTTCAGGCACTCAGGGCTTGCCTAAGACTGATACAAGGCCAGAACAACAAAGAAACCCCATACCCCTACAACAAGCCATGCCCAGAGAAACAAACAACAGAAGTGCTCTCCCCCCTTCCTCACGCCTTGGGGACATAGTGCAGAGAGAGATCTACTATGTGTGCAGGTATGCAGAGACAGCTGAAAGCTGAGGGTAAAGCATAAATGCTTAGAAAATTCCTCTGGCACCCCAGGCACTCCACACATGCAGTAACAGGTGCCATCCGCTGAAGTCTGTGGTGCACTGAAGGTAATCATAGCAACAACAAAACCCAAACCCAGCTCACCATCTTATTCACTGACTCTACCTCCAACCTCTGCCATCCCATCACAAACACTGATAGCCTGAAGAAGAGAGTGAGAAAAAAAGGTCAAAAATAATTTGAAGAGATAACAACTAAGAATTTTCAAAAATTAATGAAAGATAACTGACAGTTCCAAGAAACCCAAAGAATCTCAAGAAGGATAGCACTGTCCCTGCTCTACTCCAAATGAAAAGAACCAAACCTCGAGGAGACTGGTTCAAGATGGTGGAGTAGAAGGACATGGTCTAACTCCCTCTTGAGAGAGCACAGGAATCACAACTAACTGCTGAACAATCATTGACAGGAAGAAAATGGAACTCACCAAAGAAGATACCCCACATACAAAGACAAAGGAGACGCCACAATGAGACAGTAGGAGGGGCACAATCACAACAAAATCAAATCCCATAACTGCTGGGGGGGGTGACTCACAAACTGGAGAACAATTATACCACAGAAGTCCACCCACTGCAGTGACGGTTCTGAGCCCCATATCAGGCTTCCCAACCTGGGGGTAGGGCAATGGGAGGAGGAAATCGTAGAGAATCAGACGTTGAAAGCTAGTGGGATTGAACTGCAGGACTTCAACAGGACTGGGGGAAACAGAGACTCCACTTATGGAGGGCAAACACAAAGTAGTGTACACATCAGGACCCGGGGGGAGGAGCAGTGACCCTAGGGGAGACTGAACCAGACCTACCCGCTAGTGTTGGAGGGTCTCCTGCACAGGCAGGAGGTGGCTGTGGCTCACCGTGAGGACAAGGACACTGGCAGCAGAAGTTCTGGGAAGTACTTGGCGTGAGTCCTCCCAGAGTCCCTCATTAGCCCCACCAAAGAGCCGGGTAGGCTCCAGTGTTCAGTCGCCTCAGGCCAAACAACCAGCAGGGAGGGAACCCAGCCCCACCCATCAGCAGACAAGAGGATTAAAGTTTTACTGAGATCTGCCCACCAGAGGAACAGCCAGCTCTACCCCCCACCAGTCCCTCTCTTCAGGAAACTTGCACAAACCTCTTAGATAGCCTCATCCACCAGAGGACAGACAGCAGAAGCAAGAAGAACTACAATCCTGCAGCCTGTGGAACAAAAACCACACTCACAGAAAGACAGACAAGATGAAAAGGCAGAGGAATATGTACCAGATGAAGGAACAAGATAAAACCCCAGAAAAACAACTAAATGAAGTGGAGATAGACAACCTTCCAGAAAAAGAATTCAGAATAATGATAGTGAAGATGATCCAGGACCTCAGAAAAAGAATGGAGGCAAAGATCAAGAAGATGCAAAGAAATGTTTAACAAAGACCTAGAAGAATTAAAGAATAAACACCTAGAAGAATTAAAGAACAAACAGAGATGAACAATACAATAACTGAAATGAAAAATACACTAGAAGGAATCCATAGTAGAATAACTGAGGCAGAAGAACAGATAAGTTACCTGGAGGACAGAATGGTAGAATTCACTGCTGTGGAACGGAATAAAGAAAAAAGAATGAAAAGAAATGAAGACAGCGGAAGAGACCTCTGGGACAATATTAAATGCAGCAACATTCACATTATAGGGGTCCCAGAAGAAGAGAGAGAGAAAGGACCTGAGAAAATATCTAAAGAGATTATAGTCAAAAACTTCCCTAACATGGGAAAGGAAATAGCTACCCAAGTCTAGGAAGTGCAGAGAGTCCCAGGCAGGATAAACCAAAGGAGAAACATGCTGAGAAACACAGTAATCAAATTGGCAAAAATTAAAGGCAAAGAAAAATTATTGAAAGCAGCAAGGGAAAAAATGACAAATAACATACAGGGGAACTCCCATAAGGTTAACAGCTGATTTCTCAGAAGAAACTCTACAGGCCAGAAGGGAGAGGCATGACATATTTAAAGTAATGAAAGGGAAGAACCTACAACCAAGATTACTCTACCCAGCAGGGATCTCATTCAGATTTGATGGAGAAATCAAAAGCTTTATAGACAAGCAAAAGCTAAGAGAATTCAGCACCGCAAAACCAGCGCTACAGCAAATGCTAAAGGAACTTCTCTAAGTGGGAAACACAAGAGAAGAAAAAGACCTACAAAAACAAACGCAAAACAATTGAGGAAATGGTAATAGGAACATACATATCGATAATTACCTTAAATGTGAATGGATTAAATGTTCCAACCAAAAGACACAGGCTTGATAATTGGATACAAAAACAAGACCCATATATATGCTGTCTACAAGAGACCCACTACAGATCTAGGGACACATACAGACTGAAAGTGAGGGGGTGGAAAAAGATATTCTATGCAAATGGAAATCAAAAGAAAGCTGGAATAGCAATACTTAGATAAAATTTTATCAGATAAAATAGACTTTAAAATAAAGAATATTACAAGAGACAAAGAAGGACCCTACATAATGATCAAAGGATCCATCCAAGAAGAAGATATAACAATTATAAATATATATGCACCCAACATAGGAGTACCTCAATACATAAGGCAACTGCTAACATCTATAGAAGAGGAAATCAACAGTAACACAGTAATAGTGGGGGACTTTAACACCTCACTTACACCAATGGAAGGATCATCCAAACAGAAAATTTATAAGGAAACACAAGCTTTAAATGACACAATGCACCAGAAAGATTTAATTGGTATTTATAGGACATTCCATTCAAAGACAGCAGATTACACTTCGTTCTCCAGTGCACATGGAACATTCTCCAGGATAGATCACATCCTGGGTCACAAATCAAGCCTCAGTAAATTTAAGAAAGTTGAAATCATATCAAGCATCTTTTCTGACCACAACACTCTGAGATTAGAAATCAATTACAGGGAAAAAAACGTAAAAAACACAAACACATGGAGGCTAAACAATACGTTACTAAATAACCAAGAGATCACTGAAGAAATCAAAAAGGAAATCAAAAAATACATAGAGACAAATGACAATGAAAACACGACGATCCAAAACCTATGGGATGCAGCAAAAGCAGTTCTAAGAGGGAAGTTTATAGCAATACAATCCTACTTCAAGAAACAACAAACATCTCAAATAAACAATCTAAACTTACACCTAAAGGAACTAGGGAAAGAAGAACAAACAAAACCCAAAGTTAGCAGAAGGAAAGAAATCATAATGATCAGAGCAGAAATAAATGAAATAGAAACAAAAAAAACAATAGCAAAGGTCAATAAAACTAAAAGCTGGTTCTTTGAGAAGACAAACAAAATTGATAAACCATTAGCCAGACTCATCAGGAAAAAGAGGGAGAAGACTCAAATCAATAAAATTAGAAATGAAAAAGGAGAAGTTACAACAGACACCGCAGAAATACAAAGCATCCCAAGAGACTACTACAAGCAACTCTATGCCAGTAAAATGGAAAACCTGGAAGAAATGGACACATTCTTAGAAAGGTATAACCTTCCAAGAGTGAACCAGGAAGAAACAGAAAATATGAACAGAAGAATCACAAGTAATGAAATTGAAAATTTGTTTAATAATCTTCCAACAAACAAAAGTCCAGGACCAGATGGCTTCACAGGGGAATTCTATCAAACATTTAGAGAAGAGCTAACATTCATCCTTCTCCAACTCTTCCAAAAAATTTCAGAGGAAGGAACACTCCCAAACTCATTTTATGAGGCCACCATCACCCTGATACCAAAACCAGACAAAGGTACTACAAAAAAAGAAAATTACAGACCGATATCACTGATGAATATAGATGCAAAATCCTCAGCAAAATACTAGCAAACAGAATCCAGCAACACATAAAAAGGATCATACACCATGATCAAGTGGGATTTATCCCAGGGATCCAAGGATTCTTCAATATACGCAAATCAATCAATGTGATACACCATATTAACAAATTGAAGAATAAAGACCATATGATCATCTCAATAGATGCAGAAAAACGTTTTGACAAAATTCAACACCCATTTATGATAAAAACTCTACAGGAAGTGGGCATAGAGGGAACCTATGTCAACATAATAAAGGCCATATACGACAAACCCACAGCAAATATCATTCTCAATGGTGAAAAACTGAAAGCATTTACTCTAAGATCAGGAACAAGACAAGGATGTCAACTCTTGCCACTATTATCCAACATAGTTTTGGAAGTCTTAGCCATGGCAATCAGAGAAGAAAAAGAAATAAAAGAATACAAATTGGAAAAGAAGAAGTAAAACTGTCACTGTTTGCAGATGACATGATACTATACATACAGAATCCTAAAGATGCCACCAGAAAACTACTAGAGCTAATCAATGAATTTGGTAAAGTTGCAGGATACAAAATTAATGCACAGAAATCTCTTGCATTCCTATATACTAATGATGAAAAATCTGAAAGAGAAATTAAGGAAACACTCCCATTTACCATTGCAACAAAAAGAATAAAATACCTAGGAATAAACCTACCTAGGGAGACAAAAGACCTGTATGCAGAAAACTATAAGATACTGATGAAAGAAATTAAAGATGATACCAACAGATGGAGAGATATACCATGTTCTTGGATTGGAAGAATCAATATTGTGAAAATGAGTATACTACCCAAAGCAATCTACAGATTCAATGCAATCCCTATCAAATTACCAATGGCATTTTTGCAGAACTAGGACAAAAATCTTAAAATTTGTATGGAGACACAAAAGACCCCGAATAGCCAAAGCAGTCTTAAGGGGAAAATACGGAGCTGGAGGAATCAGACTCCCTGACTTCAGACTATACTACAAAGCTACAGTAATCAAGACAATATGGTACTGGCACAAAAATAGAAATATAGATCAATGGAACAGGATAGAAAGACCAGAGATAAACCCACGCACCTGTGGTCAACTAATATATGACAAAGGAGGCAAAGATATACAATGGAGAAAAGACAGTCTCTTCAATAAGTGGTGCTGAGAAAACTGGACAGCTACATGTAAAAGGATGAAATTAGAACACTCCCTAACACCATACACAAAAATAAATTCAAAATGGATTAGAGACCTAAATGTAAAACCAGACACTATAAAACTCTTAGAGGAAAACATAGGAAGAACACTCTTTGACATAAATCACAGCAAGATCTTTTTTGATCCACCTCCTACAGTAATGGAAATAAAAACAAAAATAAACAAATGGGACCTAATGAAACTTCAAAGCTTTTGCCCAGCAAAGGAAACCATAAACAAGACAAAAAGACAACCCTCAGAATGGGAGAAAATATTTGCAAATGAATCAACGGACAAAGGATTAATCTCCATAATATATAAACAGCTCATGCAGCGCAATATTAAAAAAGTAAACAACCCAATGCAAAAATGGGCGGAAGACATAAATAGACATTTTTCCAAAGAAGACATACAGATGGACAAGAAGCACATGAAAATCTGCTTAACATCACTAATTATTAGAGAAATGCAAATCAAAACTACAGTGAGGTATCACCTCGCACTAGTTAGAATGGGCATCATCAGAAAATCTACAAACAACAAATGCTGGAGAGGGTGTGGAGAAAAGCGAACTTTCTTGCACTGTTGGTGGGAATATAAATTGATACAGCCACTATGGAAACCAGTATGGAGGTTCCTTAAAAAGCTAAAAGTAGAATTACCATATGATCCAGCAATCCCACTACTGGGCATATACCTGGAGAAAACCATAACTCAAAAAGACACATGCACCCCAATGTTCATTGCAGCACTATTTACAATTGCCAGGACATGGAAGCAACCTAAATGCCCATCGACAGATGAATGGATAAAGAAGATGTGGTACATATATACAATGGAATATTACTCAGTTAGAAAAAAGGACAAAATTGGGTCATTTGTAGAGACCTGGGTGGGTCTAGATACTTTCATACAGAGTGAAGTAAGTCAGAAAGAGAAAAACAAATATCGTATATTAACACTTTTATATGGAACCTAGAAAAATGGTACCGATGAACCAGTTTTCAGGGCAGAAATAGAGACACAGATGTAGAGAGCAAACGTATGGACACCAGTGAGGGAAAGTGGCGGGGGTGGGTGGTGGTAGTGTGATGAGTGGGGGATTGGGATTGACATATATATGCTAATATGTATAAAATGGATAAGTAATAAGAACCTGCTGCATAAAAAAATAAATTAAATAAAATTCTAAAATTAAAAAACAACAACAACAACAACAAACAAACCTCAGAGTCAAAGTGCTGAAAATCAAAGATAAAGAAAAAATCTTGAACATAGTGAGAAAAAACAATACATGCAGAGGAATAATGCTAAGAATCCCAGCAGACTCCTCAGATCCTATGCAAGGCAAGATTGACATCTTATCATTCTGAAAGAAAAACACTGCTAATCCAGAATTTTATGTCCAGTAAAAATACCTTTCAAAGATGAAGATAAAATAAAGACCTTTAGACAAACAAAAGTTGAGAATTTATTGCCAAGAAACCTGTGCTACAAGAAATGGTAAAGGAAGTTCTTCAGGCAGGATGATATCAAATGGAAATTAGGATACGCGCACACACACACACACACACACACACACACACACATAATAAAGAGGCTGGAAAGGAAATAATTAAGGTAAATATTAAATATGTTTTTTCTTATTTTAATAGTATATAGAGTATGAATATATTTTTGTAGAAAGAAAACATAGCATGATTCATTTTAAAAAGTTTAGAAGGTTATACATCAAAAATTTAACTAATTTTCAAGAGCTCAGAGATTAGAGAAATTTTGTAAGGTAATTGTTAGAAAAAATAATAACTAGAAAATGAATTTTCTGTTATGAAAAACTTTTCCCACATTTTTTGCTCTATTATATGGTAAAGAAGAGACAAAGAAAAGGCAAAAGGAGTCTTTTTCTCTGATGCATAAGCCAATTGTAATAGATCTAACTTTTTTTTTTTTTTTTTTTTTTTTTTTTTTGCGGTACACGGGCCTCTCACTGCTGTGGCCTCTCCCGTTGCGGAGCACAGGCTCCGGACGCGCAGGCTCAGCAGCCATGGCTCATGGGCCCAGCTGCTCCGCGGCATGTGGGATCTTCCCGGACCGGGGCACGAACCCGTGTCCCCTGCATCGGCAGGCGGACTCTCAACCACTGCGCCACCAGGGAAGCCCCAATAGATCTAACTTTTTAGAGAATAGATAAGGATTAAACAGAAGTTTCTTATAAGGGTTGTTGTCTACTGGCTGAAGCTTTGGGGCTGGAACCTTATACATGACTTGAAGAACTGTTTATTCCGAGAAAATATTAAAACACTATTCTCTACGTGGTCTAGAAAGAGAGCCAGGAATTGATAATGTCTAAATATTAGTGAGACTGATATCTACTTGCACCAAAATGTCTTTCATTTTGTCAAACTAATCTTTCAAATGTCATTCGAATCTTGCTTTGACTTCTATGTAATTATTTAAAATTTACATGAAAACTAGCTAAGATTTCTTCTCAGTTTTGGTAGTAAAATAATATTTTACTAGGGAAAGAATAATTTAGTGCAAACACATACTATTTTTTTTTGACTTGGTTAATCAAGGCCATGCGGAGCCAGAATCTTTAGAATTCAAGTCCAGAATCCAGGTACCATCATCTACATGACAGAGTTATTGAAAGGATCAGAGAGAACGTGTGTAAAGACATAATATAAGTACATAGTGGGCAGTTAATAAATGGCAGCTATTATTGGCTACTGAAGTGACTCGAAGATACATGAAGATGCCTTTATTGCCATCAACAATGAAGCCAAGATAACACTTTACAAACAGCAGTTCAAGAATTCATTGACACCTATTGATTAATATGTCTAACATGCTCGTGTTTGAAGTATTCAGATTCCAGATATTTGAGAAACTGTCTCCTCATCTTGCCAGGGGAATTTCTCACATAGAAATGGATGGTCAATGTGGGGAAAGAAAAATGATACTAATGAAGTTGATGTATTTTCTGTCTCTCTCTCTCTCTCTCTCTCTCTCTCTCTCACACACACACACACACACACACACACACACACACAGGCAACTTCTCCCGAAGTCCTATTAGGAAAAGTACCTCCTACAGAAGCAAACAAATGACATTTTGACTTGGAAATTTTTAAAAAGTCAAGATGAGTTCTTGAATTATGTGCCATACTGGTTTCTCCCTTGCCCAAGTTTTTAGCCACTAAAATAGGGAAATTCTGGTGTTGGTGCTGCCACCTCAATATTGAATCATCTCTGTCCTATATCCCAGAGTATCATTCAGCTGTTTGGTTACAGCAGTCTCCTTGAAAAGGCCAAATTTTAGCTTGGAATATTTTTCCTCTTCCGTTGACTTTTAACAAAAGGGATCTAATTGAACACAGCTCACATCTATTCCGTTGATTTTTATCAAGTCCTTGGACCTCAGAAATTTAGAGCTTTAACTCCTGTCAACTACAGCTGGATGCAGAGAAAATTATTCAAAGAAAAAATTATTTCATTCTCAAAATTTTTAGAGCCAGGATAAGATGTGACAGTTTTAAGGTGAGGACAGAAGATTCCAGGGCTCAAGCTGTTAACCAAGCATAGGCTATCCCTCACAAATAAAAGAGAAGATTCAAGGAGAAGGAATGTTTACATATACAATGAATGTATGAAAAGAATAAACCAGAGCAAGATGATGGAGTGAGGGAGACTACAAGAGGAAAAAGAACACTCATCTCCCCATCAAGAAAACGCCTAAGCAATAGGCTGAATGGTTTTTGTTCTCTCAAGAAGCTGAGGGAGAGGAAGACATGGAGAACATCAAGGCTTGGAGAATACTGTATGACAGATGAGGGAAAATGTCCTCGTGCAGAGAAGGGTACAGGGAGGAACAAAGCACTCTGGCAGGTAAACAGACAAAGACAGCAGAGACAAGAGGCAAATCAACAAGAGGACGTGAACCAAAAACAGCTTCATGGGACAGGGACTGAATAACAGGACAGATGGAACAGGGAGCAGGAAAGCCATCCAGGAGAGACAGAACCAGTCAGGCTGGGGCAGATGCCTGGCGAGGCTTCCTCTCTCACATTCCCAAACCCAAATGGGGGCTCTAGAGAGAAAGAGAAAGCACCATCCAGAATCTGGTTCTCTTGTTCATTGTTCCATCCCCAGCACCTAGAGCCTGGTATGTAGTGGATGCTCAAAACACAGTTGTTGAATTAAAAGTGATACATGCAGGGCTTCCCTGGTGGCGCAGAGGTTGAGACTCCACCTGTGAATGCAGGGGAAACAGGTTCGTGCCCCGGTCCGGGAAGATCCCACATGCCGCGAAGCGGCTGGGCCCGTGAGCCATGGCCGCTGAGCCTGCACGTCTGGAGGCTGTGCTGCACAGCGGGAGAGGCCACAACAGTGAGAGGCCCGTGTACTGCCAAAAAAAAAAAAAGTGATACATGCAGAAAAGGAAAGAAAGCTGGATGCCCTGAGAAACGCCATGCACCTCATGGCTTCCATTATTGAGGTGTGAGTGGGCAGAGAGGATGCCAAAGAGCTGGGCTCTACGTACAGCATGGCTGAGTGATGCTCACCCTGAGGACAGTTTGGTTCAGCTGTTGCAGGACCATCAAGGACCCAAGCGAAACAGGAAGTGGTCAAACCAAGAGTAACTGATGAGCAAGGCAGTTGGCAGAGGGTGTTTGTGCTTGAAAGGCCCCACCTCCATGTCTGTCCCCAAATCTCCTCCATATGTTTAGATGTTTGAACGTCTCATTATCCAGAACCTCTCCTTTGGAGGTTATTTCTATAGAGTTTTCCACGAGATACAATTAGCCAACCAATGTGTTCAGCCATTCAAAGTCACTAAATTCTAGACAAGAATTGTTGTATTAACCTAGCAACAGTTAGGGTAGGGCCCCAAGGCAAATGAACTCAGAGTAGGGAGAGACTCCCCAAGACCCAACATGGAACCTGGATCAAAGAGCAATGGATTTGGTCAACAGAGATGGAGTCAGGTTGGTTGTAAGTCCCCAGATGACTCATCCCATCCCCCTAAGAGATCCCCCAAGTGGGAGATGAAGCTGCGAGGGTAGGGAAGTGAAGATGAGTCAGTTGTAGATTTGTCTGGATGCTCTATCCTGGCTATGTGATCGTCCCCAACAGAGAAATACGCTTAGGGTTTACACAGACAGGACTGACACAAAGTCATAAGGAGGAAGGTATCACTGAGAGATTTGGTGCTTGTCCTTGAAAATGGAGAAAAAAAAAGACAAATGATAACAGATCAGGTGACAAATTGAAGTGAAATCGGCCTCAAAAAGATTCTAGCCATTCAAGTGCCTTTCTTCCTGAAATGACAATATTTACACATTTTCATCTCTTCCAAGGGCACCAAAACAAGTGCTTCACTCTTCTGTATCATTCCATCCATTTTCTCTTAGCTTATCCCATCACCATGGTGATGAGGCAAGGACTTTATTTTCCTCTGTCTGGACTACACCGGCATCCTTGTCAGTTACTTCAAAAATGCACGTGTCTGCATGTTACTTCTAGAGGAATTTCTCATCTAAGATGGGAATCAATGGGATAAGCAAAGCATTAGGAGAAACAGCCTCTGGACTCTATCCACATTCTGCCATCTCAGAAAAATTATTTGAGATTCCAGTTTCTGCTCACTAAATGGAGACAGAAAGGCTACTCACTTGCTTAATAACAAAATGTTATAAGACTGAGTAACTTGTGACGGCCAATCATTTTGCTTAAGGCAGAACAATTAAATAACTATGGCAGAGACTAACTGCTTACTCCATATCAACTCACCCTTTTTTCCATAGAAACAAAACCAGGATTTTATTCAGGGGTGCAATACATCATCCAAGAGACTGCATCCTAATTTCCCTTGAGTGCAAATACAGTTAGGTGGATCAGCTGTGAGTGTCTTCTGGGAAAGCTCCTGATAGGAAACTGACTCAATTGAGCAGTGTTAACCCCACCCCACCTCCCACCTTCCTTTTGCATGGAGCTCTAGGGGTAACCTTGGACCTCAGAATGAAAGACTGAAAGTCACATGCTAAGGATGGTGGAGCAGAAAGATAAAAGAGGATAGCCTCATCCACCAGAGGGCAGACAGCAGAAGCAAGAAGAACTACAGTCCTGCAGCCTGTGGAACAAAAACCACATTCACAGAAAGACAGACAAGATGAAAAGGCAGAGGGCTATGTACCAGATAAAGGAACAAGATAAAACCCTAGAAAAACAACTAAATGAAGTGGAGATAAGCAACGTTCCAGAAAAAGAATTCAGAATAATGATAGTGAAGATGATCCAGGACCTCGGAAAAAGAATGGAGGCAAAGATTGAGAAGATGCAAGAAATGTTTAACAAAGACCTAGAGGAAATACAGAAAAAATACATAGAAGAATTAAAGAACAAACAAACAGAGATGAACAATACAATAACTGAAATGAAAACTACACTAGAAGGAATCAATATCAGAATAAATGAGGCAGAAGAATGGATAAGTGACCTGGAAAACAGAATGGTGGAATTGACTGCTGTGGAACAGAATAAAGAAAAAAGAAATGAAGACAGCCTAAGAGGCCTCTGGGACAACATTAAATGCAACAACATTTGCATTATAGGGGTCCCAGAAGGAGAAGAGAGAGAGAAAGGACCTGAGAAAATATTTGAAGAGATTATAGTTGAAAACCTCCCTAACATGGGAAAGAAAATAGCCACCCAAGTCCAGGAAGTGCAGAGAGTCCCATACAGGATAAACCCAAGGAGAAACACACCAAGACACATAGTAATCAAACTGACAAAAATTAAAGACAAAGAAAAATTATTGAAAGCAGCAAGGGAAAAATGACAAATAACATACAAGGGAACTCCCATGAGGTTAACAGCTGATTTCTCAGCAGAAGCTCTACAGGCCAGAAGGGAGCGGCATGATATAATTAAAGTGATGAAAGGGAAGAACCTACAACCAAGATTCCTCTACCCAGCAAGGATCTCATTCAGATTTGAGGGAGAAATCAAAAGCTTTACAGACAAGCAAAAGCTAAGAGAATTCAGCACCACCAAACCAGCACTACAACAAATGCTAAAGGAACTTCTCTAAGTGGGAAACACAAGAGAAGAAAAGCACCTACAAAAACAAACCCAAAACAATTAAGAAAATGGTCATAGGAACATACATATCGATAATTACCTTAAACATGAATGGATTAAATGCTCCAACCAAAAGACACAGGCTTGCTGAATGGATACAAAAACAAGACCCATATATATGCTGTCTACAAGAGACCCACTTCAGACCTAGGGACACATACAGACTGAAAATGAGGAGATGGAAAAAGATATTCCATGCAAATGGAAATCAAAAGAAAGCTGGAATAGCAATACTCATATCAGATAAAACAGACTTTAAAATAATGTTACAAGAAACAAGGAAGGACCCTACATAATGATCAAGGGATCAATCCAAGAAGAAGATATAACAATTACAAATATATATGCACCCAACATATGAGCACCTCAATACATAAGGCAACTGCTAACAGCTATAAAAGGGGAAATCAACAGTAACACAATAATAGTGGGGGACTTTAACACCTCACTTACACCAATGGACAGATCATCCAGAATGAAAATAAATAAGGAAACAGAAGCTTTAAATGACACAAGAGACCAGATAGATTTAATTGATATTTATAGGACATTCCATCCAAAAACAGCAGATTGCACTTTCTTCTCAAGTGCGCGCGGAACATTCTCCAGGATAGATCACACCTTGGGTCACAAGTCAAGCCTCAGTAAATTTAAGAAAATTGAAATCATATCAGGCATCTTTTCTGACCACAATGCTATGAGATTAGAAATGAATTACAGGGAAAAAAACGTAAAAAACACAAACATATGGAAGCTAAACAATACGTTACTAAATAACCAAGAGATCACTGAAAAAATCAAAGAGGAAATCAAAAAATACCTAGAGACAAATGACAATGAAAACATGATGATCCAAAACCTATGGGATGCAGCAAAAGCAATTCTAAGAGGGAAGTTTATAGCTATACAAGCCTACCTCAAGAAGCAAGAAAGTAAAAGAATCCGGTTCTCTACTGGCCCTGTGCTGCCATAACCTGGACCTCCATGATTCTTTTACATGTGAGAGAAACTAACTTCTATCTTGTTTAAGCCAAACACAATTCCCAACTGACAGACCCACTGTCAGCCTTATAAGTAGGCCCTTCTAGGCTCACCCCCAACGTTTGCAGGGCCTAGCCCAAGAGCAGAGGTGGGAGCCCCTAGCTTGTTGCCCAATCCCTTCTCTTCCCAACCCAGCTCTGTCTGCTTTGTGTGGACATCCAAGCCCATGCTTCTAAGCTCATCCCCAGGCCAACACTGCCCCTCGGCCACTCTTCGGGTCTATGGGGCACACACTTCCCTCTAGGAGGACAGAGCCTGGGAAAAGGCTGCTGTAGGCTCTGAAAGTGAGCTCAGAGCCACTTGGGCAGGGAATTTTAGGATCCTAGGACCCTAAGGCACAGTCTAGAAGTGGGAGGAGGTTCCAGGTGGCATGCACCTTTGCCCTGTGATCTCTTTGCCCTGCAGGGAGAAGCATGGCCCTTGAAGGCACAGGGGCCAGGGCAGGGACCCGAAATGCCACAGTCTAAATGTGATACCACTGGCTCCTCTCCCTCTCACCTCCTAATGCCTGCCTTTTCATCATTCACAACTTGACAATAGAGAGAAACCTGAAGTAGTCCAGTTAACTACTTGTAACAGCCTTGGTAAAGTTATCTTTTAGAGGAAAAGCCTGGAACTATAGCTTGAACTGTGCTGTTTCCCTGTTACCCTTAATGCTGCTATCTTCTCTCTTTTATGAGACTGTATAATGGAAAGCTGATCAAGCTTGGCTCTCAGGCAAGCTTGTCTTTGGTGAGCTGTCATTAGGATGGCCACGCACTGTGGATCAAGCAACTGCAATACTGGTGCTGGTGTTCTGACTGAAGGAGGAGTCTCCAGATCCTGGGTCCTTCTCATTTACACATCTGCCTGTTTGAGGAAACTCTCCAAGTGTTTACCTGGGTCTCTTTGTACAGACATTGCTCCCTAGGAGGGAGTGGAATCAGCAACAAACCCCGGCCACCAAAACTGGAACAGGGACTTTTGCCCTAGGAGGACTACAGAGAAACGGATGGGAATTGTGACCAGGAGAGGGACTCTCTAAGAGGTGCCACTGAAATGGCCCAGGACTGGGTCCCAAATGAGCTGGGCACCTTTCTCTGTTTCTCAGGAAGCCCCCCACTCAGCCTAGGGTAGCAGGGACTGAGACCTGATATGACAGTGCCACTGCTGATAGGATCGACCACTTCAGCTCCCACCCCTATGTGCAAGGACTTATTCCTTAAGGAATTTATCTCCTCCACATGGTCTGACTGTCAGGACTGGTAACCTGGCTTTATGAACATGAAAAACGCCCAAATGGCCACAGTATCGTTGTGTATCTTGGAAGCTCTCTTCCTTTAGTTCAGTAATTCTAAGCCTCATTTTGGATTATGGATCTCCATGTTCTCTAGGCTGGATAATTACCAAAGGACACGAGTGTCCACCCACACTGCAGAGAACTGTTGTAGCTCCTTTCAGACAACGAGGCATAATCCAAAGGACATTGAGCAAATAATCTGAGATGTAGGTACTTGCTATAGACTGATGTTTGTGTCCCCTCCAGATTTGCATGTTGAAACTTAATCCTCAATGCAGTGAGGGCCTTTGAGAGGTGATTAGGTCATGAGGGTGGAGCCCTCATGAATAAGATTAGGGCCCTTATGAAAGAGAACCCAGAGAGTTCCCTTGCCCCTTCTGCCGTGTGAGGACAGAGCCAGAAGACAGCTATCTATGAACTAGGTAGAGAGCTCTCACCAGACACTGAATCTGCTGGTGCCTTGATCTTGGGCTTCCCAGCCTCCAAAACTGTGAGAAATAAATGTTTGTTGTGTAAGCCACCTAGGCTATAGTATTTTTGTTAAAGCAGCCCAAACAGACTGACAGAACTTCTATCCCCAACTTTCTATTTAAATTTCGTTTATTAGTTTTTTCATAGGAAAAATGGAAGGCATGGGTTAACTGATTTGTAAGGTCCCTCCTAGCTCCAAAGTTCAATGGCTCTATATAGTTCTATGAAATGAGAGACATGATAAATATCCTCCTCCCCATCTATTCTACCCGATTATAGCACTCTTCTCTCTAAAGCATAATTGTCTGTAAGTTAATTTATGGGTTCCCTGCTAGACTGCAAATTCTGGGGGAACTGAGACGAATCTTTAAGGTCATATCCTCAGCACTGATTTCTAGCAGGACCTCAATGATATATAAGAGATGATAATATGAGTGAGTGGTTTCTGATAGCTACAATCTCCTTTGGTTACTGGACTGGAAATGAAAGATGTTCTCAGATAACTATTCAAGGAACATGCCGAAATAGCCTTTGTTCTTCTGCCTGCATTTAGTAATAGTCTTTGGATGTAGGTACCATGAGTATACACCTAATGAATCAGATTACCATATTTTTTAAAGGGAAAAGATGAAAAAAAAACTTCCATTTTTTTGGTCAGAGAAACCATTTTTTTTGGTCAGAGACTATTATTCTCAGCTTGGTTCTCAGGAATAAAACAGAAGATCCTCTGCCTCTTCATCTGAGATCTTCAAATTAATCTAAGGTCTGATTGTCCCAAAGCATTACTAATTGTATAGCAACATCATTTATATCACAAAATTGGAAAAGACATACGTATCCCATCACAGAGTGATGGTTAAATAAACTATGACACTCAAACGGTGAACCCATGCAGCCTTTGATAATGGTGCTTACAAGATAATCTGAAGTTAAAAGTCAAGACATAAAATTACATAAGCAGTATGACTGCCATCATGTAAAATATGTCAAATATACACATAAAATATAGAAGGAGATACTACAGAATCTGAACCGTGGCTGTGTTTGTGTGTTTGGACTGCGCATGAGTTTCTTTCTACTTTTCTGAATTTTGCAGATTTTCCTCTTTTACTCTCATGGTGAAAAATCAAAATCAACAAATCATTTAATTGTAAATTGAAAACATCTACTATAAAATTTTGGCTATTGACACTGGTTGTGTCCACCTGAAAGAGCTGTATGGAGGAGCACAGAGAAGACCCTATGGTGAAGCCAACAGAAGCAGGGGGTGGAAAGACAGGGAATCCTCTGGAGTTGCCACTGCCTGTGGAATAAGAGACATTATGGATCTAAGCTCTTACTATATAAATGCCAGACATTTCTCATACATTTTTTTTCATTATGTCCTCATAAAAGCTGTAAGAGATAGGTACTACTCTTATTCCCATTTTACAGCTGGAACTGAGCCTTAGAGCGAGTGTGAGCCTTTGCAACCACCATCCACTGAGGGGAAAATGAGCACATTTCTCAGCCATACTTCCTCTCGTGCAAGGATCTCTTGTGTCAAAGGCACAGCCTCCATTTCCATTATTGGGAGATTCTGTTTGGAATGAGTCCTCAAATGACTCCTGCCTGTCAGTGGAGATGGGTGTCCAGTGACCACTTGTTCACCATATTATCTCAAGGCTCTCACCAGAGTGTGATCCCCAAATTGTCCCTCTTTGCACATAAATCCATTGCTTTGGGGCAACGAGCCCATTTATAAATGCTCTCATTGTGGCCAACTTTACAGATCCAGACCAACATGGATAGAGTCTAGGCCAGCTCCCTAGTTAAAACGTGAACCATGGTTGCCCTCCACTTGCCAGCACGATAACAGGCAAGCTTTCACCATGTGCTTGTTGAACATAGATCCACCCTGCAAATGCTGACGGACTGAATATGCTCAGCTGACACCATTAGTGCACACAAGCATTTTGAGGCTCTTTGTTACATGGTCACGTTTTCCCTGCACAGAAACCTACTGGTGTTACCATTTCCAAGGGTTGGGGGAGAGGAGGCCTCACTACAAGAGAATTCAGGGAGAACAGAGCAGGGGACCTGGCGGGAGTCCAGTCCTGTTGAAGTCAAGTGTGTCACTAAAATAAGCAAGTCCTCTCTTTCCTCCTCGCTACCCCAGGGAAACATGAATGAGCAAGCGAGGACAACTACAGAAACATTCCATGAAATCAGTAGTTCAGGTGGGTCTGAAGGACATGACAAGTGGGCTTAAAGGAAATCCATTTCAAAATCAAGCTCAAATTCAAAACAAATGTGTGAACAGGGGAAAACGTAATGATCAAAAAGGAATGAATTTAAAAATATACATATATATAATAAAAAAATATTTAAAAAATTAAAATAAATAAAAAGGAATGAATAAACAGACGGCAATCCTAACAAGAAGACCCAATCGTCAGGGTAAGTGCTATGCAGAGAACTGCTTGGGGATATTACTGCACCCCATTGTGCCCTGCCTCCAGGTCCTGTCGCTCAGGGACAATCGATGGTGTCCGTTCACTTACTTTCTCTGGAACCGGACCACAGGATCAGCCAGCAGGTCGGTGACGTCAAGCTTCCTCCCCTTCTCGATAACATCCCGATGCTTGCGGACAAACAGCCACCCGATATGGGAGAAGAAGAAGCCCCGGCGGGCGTTGTGGGGATCAGCGTCCGTCTCCGAGTACTTGTGGTGGACTCGGTGGTCCCTGGACCACTCGAAGATGTCGTTCTGCAGAGAGAATGCAGACCTGAGTGAAGGGCTAAAACACCCTGGCACCTTCCCCAAAGTTCCTCAGCCTCCCCTCCTCCCGCCCCACCCCCTCACCTCCTCACTGATTTATACTTGCTCCCACCCTCAACCGCAATCTCTCAACCTCAAGTTCAATCGCTGGGGGTTGGTCTGGGGTGGTTTTCATCCAAACAAGAGTACATCCTCACTTAGTGAGGATCTTAGCTTGTCTTTGGAATGTGCCCACTGCAGGAGGTTCAGCCTTGTTGAGTGAACTAGTGGGGAAACCTGAAGAAAGTTCTGGTTACCGAAGTCTCCTGGGAGATCGTTCATGTCAAGAAGACAGACATCTGCCCTCAAGTTTTGGTGGTCAGAGGAGAGGTGTAACCTTGAGTATGGAAGGGGGTTAGTTCTTGGTCTGGCTCTCTCTGCCCTACCTCCCCCTCTTTGATGGAGTTCATGTCCAACACACAGCAAAGAGGAAGTCAGTAAGTAAAAATGCAAAGAGGTACTTCACCAAATCTCTGCAAAATACCGAGGCACAAATAATATTGTTTGAGGACTGCTCTAACAGTGTGTCACAGAAAGGAGAGGAGGGGACTTAGGCTCCTTGTGGAATCTGGTGTACTTGGCCGAATCTACAACATGGAGAAGCAGCAATGCCTGAGGGGCAGGGGGCACTCACTGGAATCCCAAGAGAGACTCTGGTGCCCAAGGAAGGAGAAGCATCAGAGTCCAGCAGACTCTGCCAAACCCACAGACAGGGTGGGGCTCAGGCACACATGGGGGACCAGCCTGTTGACCCTCTGGTGACGGGAGAGAGTGACAGGAGCTGGAGGTCCTGGGTGAGCTATCAGGGCAGCATTTCAGCTGACACTGTTAATGAAATCTTAGCTATAGCCATGGGCCAATGAGACCTATAAACTTTCGATGTATACTCAGATTTGTTTTTATCTGATAATGCTTTCAAAGCTTTGAGATGACAAATTAGGTTGGGAAGTAGTGCTTTTGGTAGGAAAATTACAGTTGACCCTTGGACAGCACAGGTTTGAACTGTGCAGGTCCACTTACACACGGATATTTTTCAATAGTACTTCATGGTCTGAGGTTGGTTGAATCTGAGAATGTAAAGGAACTGCAGATAGGAAAGGCCAATGATAAATTATAGATGGATTAACCCCCAAGTTGTTCAAGGGCCAACTATAATCTGAAAATAAAAATAAATATATATAGTGTATAAGCTCTTTTTTTTAAAAAAAAAAGGTAATAATGTTTTATACCATACTATTCAGTACTTAGTCATGCTTTCATTAGGAATCTGCCATTTCACAGATATTGGCTTCTTCATGCTGATGAGAAGAGAGAGAACTGTTTCATCCTCAAAGTTTTAACAGTTCTTTTAACCAAAAAATATTTCATGGAGTTTTTTGTCTTTCTGGCTCAACCAGTGCTGCTGGAAGGCAACTCAACCTTGTTCATTTTATAGCACCATTGAAAACTTTTAAAATTTGCTTAACCCTTGGGTAATGGGACAGAAAGAGGGAAGGTAGAAAGACCTTAAGAAGTATAGGCTCAGCTTTGAATATAAAGAGGGAAAAATGTGCTTAGCAATCTGTGTAAGGTAAACATTGTAGCCTGGCTTACTGCGATAAGAAAGAGGTCTTTAAATTTTACCAGTGTGTTGAAACACAGTGGTTGGAAAGAGTGAAAGCATTTATTATTTATAATCACAGAATCTGGAGTCTGGAAGGAATTTCAAATGTCAAGACCACTGCAGCCCAAGGAATAATTTATTACTTTTGCATCCAGTTTATTGCTTTTATTGCAAACCCAACTAAACATAGGAAGGAGGGGGAACACTCTGTCCCTAGTCCACAGATGGCAAAATTAAGGTTTAGAAGACATGTATTCAAGTTCATCTAGTAAGTCAAACCAATAACGGAACAAAGATGGTGCTCCTTCGGTTCTTAGTTCACACTCGTTTCCACAAGATATTTCCCTTACTCTTCAAGTTTAGAGGAGGGAGAGTCTTTTAAAGAGAAAACTCTAAGTGGAGAGTTCCAAAGGGCTAGAAACATTATTCTCATAAAATTAAGCATGATAGAACAACAAAAGAATGATGATGAAGACAAGATGGAACAGAGATATTTCTTTATTTTAATCCCCCTTACCTGAATGCCTTCCAGACAGAAGCTACTTTGACTGAAGCAGTGGAATGAAGCAAGGATTTGGGCCACATTCCAAATAATCGAGCATACAATCGAGCCAAAAATACTTTAAGATGTACTTTAAAAAATCTTTTTTTTTTAAACTCTAAAGCTGAGTCCAGCGAAAAAGTGACTCAGAGAACAAGATGTAAGACAACAATAGGGCAGAAAGGAAGTAAGATTCACATGGTCATCTCTGGGCCCTCTTCTTCCTACTTATCTGCATTTTGCTTCTACCCTGAAGTGATTGGGTGTGGAAGCCAGCCTGGGAAGAGCATTTGTGTTTGATGAAAAGGTGTGTGTTCCGAGGGCGTGTTTAGTACAGTCAATGTGTGAGGAAGAGAAAGCTGAGGGCCGACAAGAGATGGTGACCTTCCATCAACAAACTGACTTGTCAAGTGTGCGTATTCCGTCTGTCCATGCTCTGCGTGCACATTTTAATAGGGGCATGATGCTCGACCCAGCAGCAATTCCTGAAGCCTAAGTACGTACACTTTCTAACAAATCAATTAACAAATGATTCAACTTGCAACTTCGAGTTTGTACTTAATGGTCGGTTCTGGTAGATCACGGTCTTAATACCCCATTGCCTTCAATAGTGGACACTCACCCTGTGTTTATTGATCACTCCTGACAAAGAATTGTTGTGGTGAAGGGAGCTACATTAGTTCTAAGAGCGCTAGCTGTAACTGAGGCACAGGCAGGGGTGGGGTCAGGGGAACAGGAGAGGAAGAGGAAGACAGCCAATCAGGAGTATACCCCTCCGTGGCAGGTTTCATTACCCAAGAAGCCATACCACGTCCTACTTTGTGCTGTCCAAGAGAGATACAATTGTGAGCCACATATGTGATTTAAATTTTCCTAGTAGCTACACTAAAAAAGTGAAAATAAACAAGTAAAAAATCAATTTTAATCATATATTTTTCCTTAACATACTACATCCAAAATATCACTCAATATATTATTAGCATAAAATCATTAATGATATATTTTATATGATACTTTTCCTGTACCCATATTTCAAAACTGGGCTTGCATTTTACAATTCCAGCACATCTCAACTTGGACCAACCACATGTCAAGTACTCAGTAGCCACATGTGGCTGGTGGCTACCATATTGAACAGGGCTAACCCATGGTTTGGACACTTTTCTATATGTGTTATACTTTTAAAGATTTTTTAAAATTCAATGTTGAGTATGGGTGGGAGGGAGAAATTGACACAAACCATGTGAAGGGCAAATGTGCTGCATGTATTAAAAGCGCTAAAATTGTGCAATTCGTTTTCTGGAGTTTATCTTAAGGAAATAATCATAGCTGTGTGCAAATATTTAATCACAAGGATGCTCACTGAAGTGAAAACTTGGAAAAACCCTGAATTTCCACATAACAGGATTTGACTTTGTACCTTGTGATACATTAGTTAATTGAATACTCTGTGTGTGTGTGTGTGTGTGTGTGTGTGTGTGTGTGTGTGTGAAATATTAAAGTCTTAGGGTTACCTTAGGGGAGGTAAGACTGGGAGGTAGGAGAAATACTTTTACATTTTATCCTATACTCAGAAATTTTTAACAAGAGCATCTGTTGGTTTTGTATTTAAAAACTCACAAAAAGGGATATTGTAGTACTGACATGGAGAGATGAGGTAGAAGGTAGTTAAGTGAAAGACAGTTTTCAAAATAAAAGATGCAGTAATGAATGCATTCTTAATAAAAATATGTATTTAAGCACAGAAAAATTTTAAAGTATAAGTCAACATGTTTACAGTTGTTCTCCGTAGGGAGTGGGGCAGTGGGTGATTTTTAATTTTTTCTTTCAGTTTGTCTGTATTTTCTACGTTGTTATAATGATCAAGTTTTTCTTTTGTAATATGAGGGAAACATTATTTTAAAATTTCTATACTCCAGAATCAAAATAACCCAGCTTCTGCCATCAGCCCCAGGTTAGGAAAAACTATGAAGCCGTAATATTCATCTAGTAATCCAGTCAGTGATATATCTTTTTTTTTCTCTTACCTTTTCTGCCTTTTTTTTTTAAATTGGAGTATAATTGCTTTACAATGTTGTGTTGGTTTCTGCTGTACAATGAAGTGAATCAGCTATATGTATACATATATCCCCGCCCTCTTGGGCCTCCCTCTCATCCCCCACCCCATCCCGCCCATCTAGGTCATCACAGAGCACCAAGCTGAGCTCCCTGGGCTATACCACAGGTTCCCACTAGCTATCTGTTTTACACATGATAGTGTATTTATGTCACCCTTCTCCTATCTTCGTTCTTATTAGCACTAACCAACCAATCACACCGCAACCAGGGTGACAGTGCCCTCACTTAAACCCATCCTTTGTGTTGTACCTCTATTACTTCCCTCTCCATCATAGATAATATCCCTAAATGGGATCCCTGCTGAGACTGTAGAAATTGAAATTGATCATGTGGTGATTTTTCTCCATAAGCACAGCCTTTGTGTATTCTCTGGGACTTGAGCAAAGGTAATCAATCTCAACAGCTCCACTGAAGCAGATTTTAAAGCAACCCACTCTGTCAAAACTACTCTTCCCCAACTTCCTTTTATGTTCAGAATAAATTCTTGAATCAAGTCCTTTAAATGGCAGTAGGGGAAACTGTCTTTTAAGGCCCACGTAATTTGCTCTGGGTAGCAAGATGAAGGCCAAGTTAAACAGCATTTAGCTTGTCCCAGTCAACAGATCTGAAAGCAGAACCAGTGACCGGCTTTCCCCTAGCACAGCTGCAAACAGTTGCTTGCTTCTGACCAGACACCAGTGTGGTTGTTCTGCCCCCTAATTCAATTGTGTGGCTGCTTATAATTCCAAAAGGGAAAGTTTACCAGGTGGCTTCAAAACATAGCCAAAGGGAATTCCACTTGTATTCATAATACATCTTTGTTTTCAGTCAGTAGTGAAAAAGAAACTAGGACCAACATGTTAGCTTCAATAGGCAAGTTTTAGAGTAGAACGTGTGTATATGCGTGTGTGTGTGCATGTTTGTGTGTGTGTGTCTTATGAGTAATGATGTCCTGTCTGAGAAAAAGGGTCGTTTTATCAAGGGGGTCAAAGAGGGAAAGATGCTGTGGCCTCCACTCTTTAGGGACCCTAAGGCTCATTTGAAATAGACTTTATCTCAGTCTCTGGGGTCTGAATTTAATCTCCCCCAGTTCAGATGCCAACACTGTCCTATTCAAACAGTGAAGAACATTCGGTGCTTTCCCCACTGTTGATACTGGGTCAGTATTGATTTCCCTCCAGATAATACTGGCAATCTGTAAGAAGAGCCCAGAAAGTCCCCAAGAAAAGCCTGGCAGCAGTCTTCACCACCTGGCAAATTGCAGTTTCGAGAGAACAAGTCTCCACTTGCTGCCTAGTCCTCCTGTGCCACTCAGCCTGGGGAGGTTTTAGGAGCCAGGCAAATCAGGCAAATGTTGAAAAGCCAACTTTAACAGTTTAAAAAAGTGTTTGTTGACAAAACTTAAAGATTGCAAAGTAAAAAAAAAAAAAAAAAAGATTGCAAAGTAAGAAAGGGGGTCTCATATTTTCTTTTGTTACTCCAGTATTTATCTCTTACAACAAGAATGTATTTGAGTAAGACATATTTTTTATTTTTATTTAATTAATTAATTTTATTTTTGGCTGCGTTGGCTCTTCGTTGCTGCACGTGGGCTTTCTCTAGTTGTGGCGAGCGGGGGCGACTCTTCGTTGAGGTGTGAGGGCTTCTCACTGCAGTGGCTTCTCTTGCTGCGGAGCATGGGCTCTAACAGCGCAGGCTCCAGTAGTTGTGGCACACGGGCTCAGTAGTTATGGCGCACGGGCTTTTGTTGCCTTTGTTGCTCCAACGGAATAGTCTTCTAAAGCCTCCTGCCTCTAGTCCTTTCCCCTCCACAATACATTTGGTACACTGCAATCATACTCCCCATATTCATATGCCCCCCAAACCTATCATTCTCTTGCTTCTGATTTGACAACCTCTCTGTATTACTTTTCTCATCAAGCCTAAACATTTCTTCTTCTTAACAATCAAATAGCTTCAAATGGCATTAATATTCTTATCTTTCCCACTTTATTTATTCTTTAATTTGACAAATATGTACTGAATGTTGGTATGTGCTAGAAGATAAAGAAGGAACAAGACGACAAGGCTATGTCCTCAAACAGTTTATATTCTATGGAGGGGACAAACATAGATAAAATCAGGTGCTATGCAGCAAATAAGTATGGGGAGATACAAGGGCGACATTGAGATAGGCAAGGACTTTCTGATCAGGTAATCTTAGGCTGTGGGAGTTGGGTGGGAGTGAGAGAGGGAGAAGGGAATTGTCTCAGGGACAGGGAAGGACGTGGCACAGTCCAGGGGCTACGAGAAGACCAGCATGTCTGTGCATGGAGGGCAAGAGTGGTGCAAGATGAGGTCTGGGAGGTTTTGTGGTGAAATAAAGATATACCTGGTCTTTGTCCCCAGTGGTTCCTGGTAAAGAGATTCAAAAACTGTTGGAATTTCCTGAGTGATAGGATTGACATCATTATGCTAATGAGATGACTCAGTAGGGAGTCCTGGATAGCTTCAGGATTGGGGCTGGTCACCAGAAAGACCAAGTGTGTGATTAGAGGGTTGGCCCTTTGGTAGGGGAAGGGGACTGGAGATTGAGCTCAGTCACATGGCCAGTGATTTAATCAATCATGTCTTTCTAGTAAAACTCTAGTAAAAGCTCTGGACACAGGCTCAGAGGAGCTCCCTGGCTGATGAACCTACTGATGTGCAGGGAAGGTGAGGTGAGCTGACTCCACAGGGAGAGGTGAGAAAACTCTGGATGTGGGATCCTCCCAGACCTCCCACTGTGTGTCTCTTCCATTTGGTTGGTCCTGATTTGTATCCTTTAAAATAAAACTGTAATAGTAAGTATAGCACTTTCTTCAGTTCTGTGAGTAGTTCTAGCGAATTACTGAACATGAGGGAATTGTGGGAAGCCCTGAGTCTGTAGATACGGGGGGCCTGGAGACCCCTGCTCATGGCTGGATCTGAAGCACGGGCATCCATGTGGAGGACTGGCGCTTTTCTTTGTGGATCTGAAGCCAACTCAAATGGTTAGTATTACAATTGTATTGAAGTACACCCATGTGGAGTGGAAACAGAGCACTGGTGTGTACAGCCTGATCACACCAGGGCTTCTATGCCATGATAACAAGGTTGGACTTCATTCCAAAGGCAATGCCCTGCCACTGAAAGATTTTCTTTTCTTGCTAGAGACTGGTTTAATTTTCAGTAAGTTCTCTCTGGCTGCAGTATGGAGAGGGGCAAGTGCTCGGTTTTTGTAGTAGTCCAGGCAAGAAACAGTCATGGCTTGGACTAGAGAGTGGCAGAAATGAGAATTATTCAGTTTCAAGATATAATTGAGCAGTAGAACTTAAAGAGATTGGATAAAAGATTGGATGAGGGGTGATTAGGGGACTAGAGAAATCATGGATGACACCCATATTTCTGGTGGGGAAAACTAGGAGAGAAGTAGTTTGGAGAGAGGGTAGAGTCACAACGTTAATTTTGGGCACACTGATTTTGAGATGCCTAAGAGTCGTCCAGTGAGAGATGCCATACAGTCAACTGGATTTGCAAACTGACGTTACACCAGTCAGATTCTTTCTTCAATCAGACTGATTTTCTACTGCTCCGAGACCCCACACAGGATGTCACGATCATTCCTCTCTCTCTACCTTAGCTCAGATATTTCCCTATGTTCCCCCACTTCTTCCTTGCCTATGCAAATCCTTTTTACCTTTTGAGTTTTCAGCTCAAAACTTCCCTTCTGCATTAGGCTTTATCTTAACATCCTAATTCATATTCCTATTTTTGCAGCCCTAAGAATCAGTATGAAGCTTTCAAGCAATTCAACTCCTCATTGTCTGGTTAGAGTCCCTCCTCATTATACTTAGGTCTAGCCTGCTCTATCTGATCATAAGCTCCTCATGACAAGGGCCATTTCATATATATCACTTGTGTTCCTCACAAGCACATAATGGTTTATGCACCTTTAAATTCAAAGAGAATTAACCAGCAGATTTACACAAAAAGCTATAGAAGAATAAATAGGAGACATAAAGACAATCAAATGTGTCTGCCTTCTAGAAGAGTTTTTAAAAGCAAGGCTAAAAATTTCCTCTGGCATATGAAATTATAAATTTTACCGTTAATTAAAATTGTTGATTCAATGACTTCTATATATCGTACCTTTAGAGTTTAATAAAGCATGTAAAAAAACATCCTTGAAACATTTGTGACAAGAGCTCTGGTTGGTGCTAGTAGGAACTAGGACAGGATGACTGAAAAGCTTGAACCTTAATAAACAAGAACCAAAGATGAAAAACAGCTCAATATCTATGGGGATGGGGTGGGGGGAGGCAGCTAATGGAAGGCCCCAATGGATCTGTTAGATCTAGCTTTATTTAGCACCTTCATTAATGACTGGGAACAAGGCGTACACATTTAATAACATTTTTGGTTGGTGCCAAGTTAGGAGGTGCTGCAGACATCATTGAGGACAGAGAAATAACACAAATGGATCTAAAGAGGTTAGAAATATGAATAGAAATTATCACAATGAGATCTGATTTAGGAAAAATGCAAATGAAGGCAGCTGGGAGAGAAATCATCCAAAATGCAAAATAATCAGTGGGTTGGGAAACCTAGAAAGCAGCAACATAAGAGTGTCTGGCAGGATAGCAGTGGAATGAAGAATAAGCAGTGACAACGTGCTAGCTCAGCCCAAATACCTGGTGGCAGGTACAGGAAGAAGTAGCTTGTCAAGGAATTGCATTGTGACACAGTCTCCTTCAACTTCCATAAGCATTTCTGGAGACAGTGTGGAAAAATAAACAAACAAAAATATTCACAGATATTTGGCCCTTAGTTTTTTTAGTTGTTAGAAAAGGGATTAGACTTAGTTTCTAAGGTCCCTCAGCTCCAACCTTCTGTGGTTCCAGGAGAAACTGGTGGGGGAGTAGGGATTTAGGGGGCTGGGGGGAGTAGGGGAAGAACACGGATAAGGGGAAGGGGATGCCCTGCCTGTGCGCTACTAAACATCTTCTGTGTGAAAAGAAGGCAGGATGAAACATTTAGCTTGATAATATGTTTCAGAATAGATTCCAAATTGACAGGACTGCAGGTGGAATTCATCTTAAATAAAAGTAACTTTCATCCAATATAGGTGTGGAACCAAATTAACAGATAAAAATCTGGTAGCTATTTGTTTGCAAAAATACCCTCGACTTTATTTACCAAGTATTTCTTTCAATAAAAACTCTCTGTATGCCTTTAAAGTATATCATTTTTTGTTTACAAAATTTAATCACCTTGATTAAATTCAATCAAGGAATTCATCCATTGTACTACAAAGAGGGTAAGATTTGTATAAAGAGTCTCTGTTATATTTGGGGAGGGCAACATGAGGGAGGGACTAGCCCTACTGGTTGGCATGTCCATCTACAGAATTACTCTCTTCTCAGGACACCCCAGGCTATCACCTTTTCGTTCCCTTGAGGTGGTTTCACTCATGTCACCTGCTTCCACTGACCTAGACCCACAACAAAGGAGGTGAAGCATCTTAGGGGGGTGGAGCCATCTTAATCTCTACTTTAAAAGGGACATTTTTATTGGTAGGAAGTGTGGTTAATCCTACCAGGCAGGCACAGAGGGAAAATGCTGGGCCTCATGCAGCAGCCCCGGGAGAGTTTCTTCTCTCTCCTGCTTCCCACCTCCACCCCGTCATCTGTCAGAGTATCCCGCAATACTGATGGAGTCACAAAGCAGCATGTATACAACAACGCTTTGATGAATCCATGTATCACCAGAGCTCAGAGACAGCCAAGCTATTTGTCCTTTCTACTTGACTCCAAAGGTGCCCAGGAGGGCAAGATGCTGTGGAAGGAGATGATGTGAGGCAGGTGTGCAAGTCATCTTCCAAAACCACACCAGGAAGACTTCTCGGGGCATCAGGGTCAGGACCACTTCTGCCGCCGCCTGTTGACACAGCAGGAGGAAACCAACCACATCCACCCGTCTTGCCAGAGGAAGGTGAACCTGTTTCTGCCATGCGGAAGAAGGGCTGTACATCTGAAGCTTAGGGTGGTTGTTAGGGAAGACGGCACACCCCGAAACAGGATCTCTGCCCTGAGAGTCAGACCTGCAAGGGATGCCACGCAAGGATTCTTGAGTCTGCGGCATGTCTTTTTCTCCTTCTAACCAACTGCCACTCCACGCTGCTGCTAACACCCTGAGCTGTCCTTGAGGGCACTGCCTCAACATGCAATCTCCCTCCTCAACAGGCTCTCCCCATGGAGACCCAGCCTTGGGGGTGGGTCCACCATCCTGAATCTGGTACAACATCTCCCAGGTCTCATGACGGTGGTCTGAGGCTCACTTTTGCCATTGAAATGCATGAGGCATGTCGCTCCCCTGCCTAAAATCTTGCAGTTCCTTTCCAGGACTTTTAAAATAATATGCAAACTGCTTGCTATGCCTGACAGAGCCCTGCACTAGTGTGGCCCTGCCCCGCTCTTGGGCCTCTCCTGTGACCATCTTCTCCCTCACTCCCTTGGACCAGCCACATGGGCCACCTTGCTCCTCCTTGAACGCAACATACTTGTTCCCACTTCCGGCTCCTCCTTCTGTCTGGAATGCTCTTCCCATACCTGTTCCCTCCCTTAGATCTCAGCTCTAATGTCACCTCCTCAGCGACAACATCTTCCCTGATCATCCTCTCTAAAGAAGCCGCCCTCTCTGGCGTTCTTTATCACTGTGTTTAAATTCTTCATCTTTGGGCTTCCCTGGTGGCGCAGTGGTTGAGAGTCCACCTGCCAATGCAGGGGACACGGGTTCGTGCCCCAGTCCTGGAGGATCCCACATGCCGCGGAGCGGCTGGGCCCGTGAGCCATGGCCGCTGAGCCTGCGCGTTCAGAGCCTGTGCTCCGCAACGGGAGAAGCCACAACAGTGAGAGGCCCGCGTACCGCAAAAAAAAAAAAAAAAAAAAAAAAAAAATTCTTCACCTTCTTCTCTCTCTCTGAATAAACTTGTTTATTCGTTTGCTTATTTATTTGCTCTCTCTCCCACTGGAATATACACATTAATGAGGGTAAGGACCTTGTCCATCTTTTTCTCCAGTGCTGGGAATGATGCTTAATGCACGTATTTACCAAATGAAAAGACAAACAGACACTTTGATCCTGGGACAGGCATTATGGCATTGCAGTGAGAGTGTGTCCTCTGGAGTCAAGCTGCCTGCACGTGCATCCCCCTTCTATATGTCTTAGTCTTAAATCTGTATGTCCCTGGACAGGTTACGTAGTCTCTTTCTTTCATCTATCAAATGAGGAAAATGACAGTATCTACTTTGTACGGGTATTGTCAGATCACTGAAATACATAATGAAGTGCTGGTATGTAGTTAGGGCTCAATAATTGTTGCTGTTTTGTTGTTATATACCTGCCAAAGTTCATGGCCCATAACCCTGTGTTTAACTTGACGTATTTATGAATCACACGGTAACTTCCATTTTCCAGTCTGACATGTAAAGCACTTGGAAGTACTTACTTCCATCCTTGCAACAAGAAAAAAAAGCCAAATAAACTGAAAATCAACAAGTCTTCTTAGATCTATCAGAGAATTGAGGTCATGGGGCAAACTGCTGCACCAAAAACTAGAGAGATGGGCAGGCAGTTACGGAGAATCACAGTCTAGCAGGAGCAGAGGTCCAAGAGGAAAAGTCTGCAGCTGGTGCCAGGATGGGTAGGAATACTTTAAGGTGTAATTGATGAATTGCTGGAGGTTTAGCATGGACGAGCTTGAGAGTTAAAAGCTCCTAGGGGGCAGTCCAGGCGCCCCGACACTTTCATGAATTTTACCTCCAGGATCCCTACCAGGTTCTCACTATGATCAACTGACAAAAATCCCCTTGCTCTTCCAGCAGGAGCGGGAGAAAAGTAACCATTTTGAAATTCAAGGCAGATTTCTCTGCTCCCCTTAGCAAGATCTGTCCTCAAGAGAAATGATTTTACCAGAGCTTAACCAACTGGGGTTTTACCAAAGCCTGATTAACCTGGGGGGAGGTAAATACTCAGCTCCAGCTCAACAAAAGACTGAGACCTAGTCACAGGACTGAGGATGTTCCCCCTCACCTCCATGTCAATAGGGCTCCTGTACAATAACAGGGGATTTGACTGAAAGAACTAAAAGCCTTAACTCCTGTTTAAGAAGAAGCCTCTAGGAAAGCCCAGAGACAGCGAAGGAAGGACAAAAACAAGGCCACTAGAGGAAACCACTACAGCTATAGCACAAGGTAACACAGCCTAATTTCTAGCCAGATAAGCATAAAACCTCACACTAAAGCTTATTTCCTCAGTTCCTGTTACCCAGTACATCATGTCCAGCTTTGAACAAAAAATTACAAAGTATGCCAAAAGGCAAAAAAATTACCATCTTAAAAGAAAAAGCAAGCATCAGAACCAGACTCAGATATGAGAGAGATGTTGGAGTTATCAGACTGGTAATTTAAAACAATTATGGTGGACTTCCCTGGTGGCACAGTGGTTAAGAATCTGCCTGCCAATGCAGGGGACATGGGTTTAAGCCCTGGTCTGGAAGATCCCACATGCCATGGAGTAACTAAGCCCATGCACCACACTACTGAGCCTGTGCTCTAGAGCCTGCAAGCCATAACTACAGAGTCCACGTGCCAAAACTACTGAAGCCCACACACCTAGAGCCCATGCTCCGCAACAAGAGAAGCCACCTCAGTGAGAAGCCCGTGCACCACAACGAAGAGTAGCTCCCACTTGCTGCAACTAGAGAAAGCCTGCGCACAGCAACGAAGACCCAACGCAGTCAAAAATAAATAAATTTTAAAAATAAATAAATAAAACAATTATGATTGATATGCTAAGGGCTCTAATAGAAAAAGTGGACAACATGCCAGAACAGATGGGTAATATAAGCAGAGTGATGGAAACTCTAAGACAGAATGAGAAGAAACTGCTAGAAGTCAGAAAAACTGTAACAAATGAAAAATGTTTTTGATGGGCTCATCACTAGACTGGACATGGCTAAGGAAAGAATAACTGAATTGAAGACTAAGTTGCTATCAATAGCAACTTCCCAAACTGAAACGTGAAGAGAAAAGATGGAACAGAATATCTAGGAACTGTAGGACAATTATAAAAGGTATAAGTTGTGTGTAATGGGAATACCCAAAGTAGAAAGAAAGAAGTATGGAAGGAAGGAAAGAAAGAAGGAGGGAGGGAAAGAGAGAGAGAAAAGGAGAGTGGGCAAGAGGGAAGGAGGAACAAACAAACAGTAGAAATATCTGAAGTAATAATGGCTGAAAGAAATGTTTCTAAAATTAATGACAGACACCAAACCACAGATCCAGGAAGGTCAGAGAGTACCAAGCAGGATAAATAGCAAAAAATCTATATTTAGGCATATCATATTCAACCTGAAGACAAAAAGAAAATCTTGAAAGAAACCAAAGGGAGAAAAAAACACCTTACCTATACAGGAGTGAGGATAAGAATTACACCAGATTTCTCTTAAGAAACATATAAGCAAGAAGAAAGTGGAGTAAATTATTTTAAATGTTGAAAGAAAAACACACATCCTTGAATTCTGTACTCAGCAAAGTTATTCTTCAAAAGTGAAGAAGAAATAAAGACTTTCTTAGACAAACAAAAATTGAGGAAATTTGTCACCAGTAGACCTGCCTGGCAAGAAATGATAGAAATTCTTTAGAGAGAAGGAAAATAGCATAGGTTGGAAACTTAGAGTTACATAAAGAAAGAAGAGTGTTAGAGAATGAATAAATGAAGGTAAAATAAAATCTTCAAGTTTCTTATTCTTAATTGATCTAATAGATAACAGTTGGCTTGAGATAATAATAGCAAATATGAATTTGGTGATTATAGCTTATGGATATGTGAAATGAATGACAGCAGTGTCATAAGGGACAGGAAAGAGGAAGTGGGAATACTAGTGCAGTACCTGAAGTGGTACAGCGTTATTTGAGAGTGGACTTGGACTAGTTCTAAACGTATTTTGCAAACTCTAGAGCAACCACTAAAAAGAATTTGAAAAGATGTATAATTGACATGTCAAGAGAGGAAAGAAAATAGAATCATATAAAATGCTCAAATAAAACCAGCGAAGACAGAAAAAGAGTGAAAGACAAAAAAAAAAGAAACAAAGAACAAGGGCAATGAATAGCAAACAGAAACATGGTAGATAGGTAGATATATTCACCTATATCAATAATCACTTTAAATGTGAATGGTCTAAATATACCAGTTAAAGACAGGGATGTCAGGGTGGATAAAGAACAAGACCAAATTAAAAGTTGTCTACAAATCACACGGTTGGGCATCACATAAGAACATCCATGGGTAAGCCAAAAGATGCGTGGGGTGGGGGTGGGGGGCTGTGGTCAGGAGACTTAGGTTTCAGTCTGGTCTATCCACTAACTAGCTGTGTGACTTTTGACAAGTCACTGACATTCTTTGGGCCTCTCTTTATCCTTCTGTAAAACAAAGGGGACATAGACTAAATTTCTTTAGCTCCCTTACAGCTTGAAATCCAATGCCTCTTTACTAGGATCTGATGAGCAAATGTGGACAGTAAGGGAGGAGGCTGAAACATCTACTGGTGCTTTTGGTTGGACCACAAGAGACCCAGCTGCAGCCAGCAGGGGTGTGTGCATGAGCATGACAACACAAATCCAAAGTTCTGGCTACTTTGTGAAAACTGAACTCTTGGAGACCACTGGATGGCAGGAATCCCTTACCTGGGTCCATATTTGACTAGGAGAAAATTACAAGAAGTCTGCAAGCAGCTTTCGGGTTGACTTGCAACCTACTGGTAAGGAAGGAGAACAGGTGAGAGAGGAATTCAGGAGGTCTTTGCTGAATGCAAGGGTGTGGAGGGGACAGAGGATTATTACAGCTCCTTGTCTGGCATTCCTGCCCCATCATCATCTTTTCAGACTAAAAGTACCTCACCTTGCCCACTATTGCCCTCTGAGCCATACATACGTCCTCTACAGAACAAAGAGAAAAGGGAAGTTCAAATGTTTCAGTCACAATTTTAAAACTGCTCTTAATCAGGGGACCCCATCCACTGCTACCAGTCCCCAGCCTGTTAGGAATGAGGCCACACAGCAGGAGGTGAGCAGGGGGCCAGCGAGCGAAGCTTCGTTTGCCACTCCCCATGGCTCCCCATTGCTGGCATTACCACCTGAACCATGCACGCTCCCCCTCACCTGTGGAAAAACTGTTTTCCACAAACCAGTCCCTGGTGCCAAAAAGACCACTGCTCTTAATGATCAAGATCTTGTTTGCAGCAGCTAGCAAAAGCCCTGCTGATCCTAAGAGATAACCATGGCATGACTTGGTCCATTTTGGCCAAAGGCATGACCATTCTGATGGAAGAAAGTGGAATAGAACCTTTTAAACTATCTTTAAAAACCCAAGGGGATATCAAAGGTAACCTGAATCAATGACTCTGCATTAAGTCAGGGTTGTAGGTCAGTACCCTAGACTGGCAGATCACAGCACATTTTGTACTTTCCCAGGCGGTTCTCTTCCTAGGGTTAAATGATCTGAATTGACTGAATTATTTCCCTCTGATACAGGCATTGTATGGAAGCTGGCCCTTTGCTGATCTTACAGATACCTCTCATCTAGGTCTAAGTGACATTGTTATAAAACTGCAGACCCATAAAGCACTATTTCCACTGGAAAACTGTGGAAAATCTATTATCCCATTAGATGGAAGCCTCCATGAAGGTAAGGATGTGACTGTGTTTGCAAATCATTGTGCCCACTATGCCTAATTCAGTGCCTGCCACATAGTAGGTGCTCAATAAATATTTGCTGAATTAATGAAAAAAAATCCACTACGAATGTGGGCCTGGAGGAAGCATGCTTAGTTCAAATTTTATGATTTATGAAAATACTTTATAAAACTATTCATTCACTTAACAATCACTGAGTATTTTCTATATGATAGGCACAAAAATACAGAAAGGAATGAGGTGGTATGCCAAATCTCATAAAGAAGAGGGGAACGATATTCACTGAGTGCCACTATAAGCTAGGCATGTATTATTCATTATTTCATCCTCCCAGTAACCATGTGAGGTAAATTTTTTTTTTTTTTTTTTGTGGTATGTGGGCCTCTCACCGTTGCGGCCTCTCCCGTTGCGGAGCACAGGCTCCGGACGCGCAGGCTCAGCAGCCATGCCTCACGGGCCCAGCCGCTCCGCGGCATGTGGGATCCTCCCAGACCGGGGCACGAACCCGCGTCCCCTGCATCAGCAGGCGGACTCCCAGCCACTGCACCACCAGGGAAGCCCTGAGGTAAATATTATTAGCTCCTCCCAATTTTTGCAGATGAAGGAACAAAGATGTGCACAAAAGCCTATATCCAGCAAATGGCCTGAATTTATTCAATGACCTGGATACTTTCCTCCACAATATACTTTCCCCCCAAAATAAATTTCAAATCACAGTGTGATGTTCTGTTATGTGATGTTTTGTAAAGGAAACTTAGGTTCTCAAAAATTGAGTTATAAACAAACAGTTTCATTTGGAAAAGAGGTTTAGGTTCTCAAGTTCAAGTTATATATGTCGGAAAAAATTCTGGTAATAGAGGTGCTTTATAACTACATGAGCGTGTACTTGAAGGCTAAAAATAATAAACTGCTTGAACAAAATAAGTGAAAATTACTGAGTTAAGTCCTAAATAGCATCTAAGACCTAAATTAATGAATTTCTAACTTATCATAATCCATTGTTATGATAAATAAAGCACAACACTGAACTAAGATTGTTGAAGTCAAAATAAAGTGCAGCATAGTTCCCATTGCCAACAAAAGAACATGAAAACGAGAATCTGCCAGCTGCTCCTTTGTGCAAACAGCTTCCTCCTAGGACCCTGGTGCCTATTCCCAACTGTGCTTGAATTATCCGGTAGATATTCATAATATGAACTGTGATCCCCGAGTGATGTATTGTGCTGGATCCTTTTTGCTTTATGAATGCTCAGACAGGAGGGAAGCCTAAAATTGGGAAATGAATTCTTAGACACAGGGCAACTTAGACAAATGCTCAGGGTCAGGCTGTCTTGTAAGGATGGGAGGCCTGTTGCAGAGGTGACCACCTGACCTGCACATCTGAGGGTCACAGAGAGGCTCTTGAGTCACCTGTTTCCCTGGACCCTAAAGCAGTTTTGGGAATTTCCATTTCTTCCTAATGGGTGAAAATACATAGGACTTGAATCATCTGCCCTCATAACACTGGCAGAAATTTTGAAAACAAATTGTTCTCACCCACCCTGCCTGGATCAGATGAGGAATTGGGAAAACAGAGATTCATGATGAAACCAAAATTCCAGCAGCTCAGAAAGTGCCCAAGGTGGTGGGAAATGGCCTAGGACTGGCACACTCCTCAAGGATATGGCCCAATCCTAGTACAGTTGTGACCACATTTACATTTTTATCATGATTTTATAACAACTCTGAAAATAAAGTCATATTCTTATTTTTACAGATGAAGAAACTGGAGATGAGTGAGTCACAGCTAGCAACCATCAGAGTAAGACTTAAATCTTGAGTCTTCCAAATCCACATTGAATAATAGACTTTTCACCACAATCTTAAAGGGTAACTTCAGGAATACGTGTTGTAGAAGCAGTGGTTTTGGAGTCAGAACTGCGTTTGCCTATCTGGATGTACCATTTTTAGCCAGATAATTAGGTAAGTTCTTTAACTTCATTAAGCCTTAGTTTCCTCATCTGTAAAATGGGGGCATGCATAACACCTAGCTTGTGGGGTTACTGTGAGGATCAAAGGTGATATGCATAGAGCATGCTCAGCACAGAACTTGGCCCTCATCAGAGCTAGACAGATGTTGAGGGTTTCGGGTCATGTTTAGGGCATGGACTCTGGAGGGAGGAATTTCCTTACCTCCTCTGTAGTTTAGCATGCCTTGGTGCTCTAAGGCCCCCAGGAACATTTTATAGTATCTAAAGCTACAAGGATAAAAAGTTGACACAGGCAGGGAGTGCTTGGGCCTAGAGTGGGCATGGAGGATGTCCACCCCACTGGGTGCCTCCTCCCACACTGCCACCTGCTCTAGGTCCCTACGGCAGCAAGGACCCTCCATCCCCACCTGGAAAGCCATGGAGTTGGCAGCGGCCAGAAATATCCTCAGGGGCAGCTTGGCCTTGTAGGACCTGTGGCTCCACAAGCGATGGGCACCAGCTGTCACACCCAGAGCAGTCAGGAGGAAGCAGAAGTAGGCTGCAAGACACAAGCAGGGAGAATGTCAGCAGATGTCAGTGCTTTTAAATTTCCCCCAACTTTTTTCTCTCCTGAATAGGAACCTGTGTGAAATGGTATCAGGGGAAGAATCTGCAATGTGAAGAATCAGTAACTTGGGGAAATGCAGACTTTTTATTGATTTGTAGCTTTCCAGTACAGGTGGAAGTGGAGAGAACTTTCCTCAAGAAACTTTGACCTTGGAACATTTTTTCTATATCAAAGGAATCTTCTATTTGCAAATGTTTCTTGCCAGTCTGGATACAAAATCACAACCATATTAGTGTGCCTTTGTAATTCTTACACATCCACTCTCGGTGGAGCTGAGATAGCTCTCTATCTTACTTCTTAATTGGCACCCATGGCAGGATGAGTTCTATGAAGAGTGTACTTCTAAACAACAGTGCCCATTTTCAGTGCCCATTTTCAGGGCTTCCTTGGTTTGAAGGAACTCAAGCCAGACTTAAAGCAATGAAGTCCGGCTCAGGGCCAGTAAGAATGAGGCTAAAACTGACACCAAGGACAGCTGAGATTTGTCTTCTAGAGCTCCTCACTTATACCATCACTATGACTGAGCTGGTAAAGATGGCCGGGGGGGGAATTTTTTTAGAGCCAAACTACAGTGGAGCTTATTATCTGTCACACGTTTAAATATATTATCTCTAATCCTTATAAAATGTATTAGCATCTCATGTTACAGTTGAGGAACTGGCTCTCTGAGAGTTAAATCCTGCATATAAACCCAGGTCAGCCTAGTTCTAAAGCCTCTGCCCATGTTGTCCCTAGGTGGTGGTGTTGATTTGCTCTTTATACGACACTCGGGAAAGGTTGAGTGCGCGGTAGGAAGGAGACCCCAAGGGACCAAAAAAATCACAACTCCTAAGATTATTACAACTACTCTAGTGGTTTTAAAGCAATGTTCCCACACAACGCTAAATGTCTTACTTGGATTATCTTATTAAAACACATCAAACGACCCTTATAGGGTTTGTATTATTATTAGGACCATTTTACAGTTGAGAAAACAAAGGTTTAAAGAACTTAACTAATTTCCCAGTGTCACAGGTTAGGGAGTGTCTTTGCTAAGAGCCAAACCCAAGTCTGTCTGAACCAAGAGCAGAGTACCTGCCCTCTGTACTCTCCTTTGTCTCAGGGAGACATCAACCAGGTAAATGGTTAGTTTTATCTTCACTTCTCTACACCCTACACCTTTAATATTGGATCTCAATTTAAATTTAAATGTGAGCTGCTTCCTTACTTGAGGCGAGAGCCCTAAACCAGGCTATACGTAGGCAGGATCAGGCTTACACACAATCCTACACAATTTCTTCTGGCACTTAGCACATACAAGGCCCTCCATAAAGAAGTGCCAAAGACCAAGTGACCAGCCCTGAGCAGTTGTGAATGGTACCCAGGCCAAGTTCTTAGGGAACCCTCCGTAGGACTTCTTTGGGAGAATTACTAGGGTAACATCAGTGTCGATACACATATTTACAGGGAGCACACTGTTACATCTTCCAAAAGTCAAGTCTGACTAATCTTGATCTCAATCCATATGTATATGGTCTAAGAACTAGACTCACCCTCGGCACTAAGATTAATGAGTATGAGTACATGTGGTTTTCATGAACTTGAAAAATCATTCCTTCTTTGAAAGGTTAAAAACAAATAACAACAATCTGCCCATAAATCACAGAAAGTAGCAGTAAATAAAAAGTCTGACCTTTTTTGTTATTGTAATTTAACCTTGGTCATGAGTCCATGAAATGGACAGCTATTTTCCATGTCATCCCTGGCCTTCATGGCTCTGCTAATAACTTTTTTCCAACTGTCAAGCAGTTAGGGAACAAGTGAAATCTATAATGGAAAAATTCAATGTGAGCCTTTCTTTGCCAGTGGACTAAGACACTGGACCTTGGCTATAATAAGATGAATTCCCAGACTCCATGAAATATATTGGCCAAATGGAATCTCTCCAATCCATGGTTCCCAGACAGGGCCTTACCACGGACTATGGCATTGTCTTGTCCTTTTTAGGATCTCCAATATTTCAGGGGTCATTTACATGGTTGGTCTGTGTATGTCTGGGCCACTGACAATGGGCTCGAGTCAGAGCCTGTACTGGGCAGTAGTGGCTATTGGTTTTTCATGGTCTTTCTTTTGGCAACATGAATGTGGCTGTGTGACCCAGGGCTGGCCTAGCATTATATCCCATCTTCCTTGTCCTGGGAATAAACACCTGACCCAACTTTTCTCTCTTCTGGCTTAAAGACTAAAGGTCACAAACCAATGCATGATTGTAATAGTAAAGAATGAGGCCCAGAAAGCAAGTCGTGAAGATGATGGACAGAGCTAGCTCCACAAGAGCTAGAAGGATAACTGCCTGCATTGAGTCACTGGTTGCAGGCCCTGGAGTTCTATAGCTCTTCTTTTGATCCTGTGGGCCTCCCCAGTATTTCTCCTAGTGATGTGAGCCAACAAATTCCCTTTTCTTGCTTAAGCCAGTATGCACTGGATTTCTGATACTAAAATTCTGCAGAATCTCTAGGAAAGAAAGCAACCTTCTGTTCACAGTCCAAATGAGGATAAACTGCAAAAACCCTGGGCTGGATGTGAGGCTTTATGGCCTGTTCCATTAAAAGGACTCAGTTTTCCTATTTTGACAGGGCTAATACGAGACGTTCTTAACCTGTCTTCTATGATGTTTGTGGAAATTAATATCCAAACAAGTTCTGATGAATTCTGGCTAGCTGGCTCTAAGGTATTAAAGTGCTCAGACACAGAAGTGATGATTTCAGAAAAAACAAAAAGGAGTAATAAGCAGTGCCAATAACTTCACCAAGTGACTTTCACCTCATAGAGAAAGGTGCTAAAGCAATAGAAACCAGAATCACAAAATTACAGAACAGTAAGCGACAAACATGTTGGTCTGTATGCAAATAAGTGTCACCAATTCTAGTTATCTGAAGCCAAAAAGAAATGTATTAAAAAGATACTGAGTAGGGACTTCCCTTGTGGTCCAGTGGCTAAGACTGCACACTTCCAATGCAGGGGGCCCAGGTTTGATCCCTGGTCAGGGAATTAGATCCCACATGCTGCAACTAAGAGTTTGCTTGCCACAATGAAGATCCCACGTGCTGCAACTAAAACCCAGTGCAGCCAAATAAATAAATAAATATTAAAAAAAAAGAAAAAGATATTGAGTAGCCTACAGAACTCATGGGAAAGTTGCAGGATAGGGCTTTTGTTCACAGCCTCCAAGATGGTCCCAACACTCCCCACCTCCTGGCATTCACAGCCTTGTGTAGTCTCCTACCCTTGAGTAACTTGCTTCTAACCAAAAGAACATAGTAACATTGAGGGAATATCCGTTCCATGATTAGGTTACAAAAGATATGATTTCTGTTTTGCTAGCAGATGCTCTCTTCCCTTGGGCCTGGTGAAGTAAGCTGCCATGTCAGGAAGGCCCAGATGGCAAGGAACTCACGGTTTCCTACAGCCACCAGCCAGTGAGGAAATGAGGCTCTCAGTTCAACAGTCCTCAAGGAACCGAGTCCTGCCAGCAATGGTGTAGGTGAGCTTGGGAGTAGTTCCTTCCCCAGCTGAGCCTTCAGTTAAGACCACAGCCCTGGCCAACACTTTGCTGCCTTATGAGAGATCCTGAAGCAGAAGACCCCGCCTAGTTGTACCTGGACCCCTGCTCCACAAAAACTATGAGAAAGTGAATGCATGTTGTTTTAAACTGCTAAATATTGGGGTAATTTGTTCTGCAGCTGTAAGTAACTAATGCAAGACTTAAGTAGGAAACTTCCCTCGAGGGAAGGAAGGCACAGTTTAAATCCCAGTTTAAGAAGAGTTTGCCACCTACAGGAACAGAAAGTAGATTCACATTGCATGGGGCTGGGGACAAGGAGGAGAAGTGGGGAATGACTGCTAGTACAGGGTTTGGGGGTAAAGAGTGTTAAAAATGGTTGGGAATTGGGCTTCCCTGGTGGCGCAGTGGTTGAGAGCCCCCCTGCCGATGCAGGCGACACGGGTTCGTGCCCCAGTCCGGGAAGATCGCACATGCCGCGGAGCGGCTGGGCCCGTGAGCCATGGCCGCTGAGCCTGCGCGTCAGGAGCCTGTGCTCCGCAACGGGAGAGGCCACAACAGTGAGAGGCCCGTGTACTGCAGGAAAAAAAAAAAAAGAAGTTTGGGAATTGATTTTGGTGATAGTTGCACAATCCTGCGAATATACTAAAAACCAATGAATTGCACACTTTAAATAGGTGAGTTGTTTCCAAATTCTCTCTTCCCTCTCTTCCCTTTCTCATATTTTTCTTCCTTTTTTTCCCCTCCACAAATTAGAGGCCTTTGAGATAATAAGGTAACACTTATTAAGCATGTGCTCTGCATCAGGCATGCTTACATATATTAACCTATTTAATCTTCACAACCACCCTATGAGGTAGATGGGGACAGTTATTATCACCATTTTATTTATTTATTAATATTTTAATTGACATATAGTTAATTTACAATGTTGTGTTACTTTCTGGTGTACAGCAAAGTGATTCATATATATATATATATATGAATATATATACATATTCTTTTTCAGACTCTTTTTCATTATAGATTATTACAAGCTACTGAATATAGTTCACTGTGCTATACAGTAGGTCTTTGCTGTTTCTCTATTTTATATATAGTAGTGTGTATAATATTTCTTAAAATAACCTCCTTTCATTCACCTTCAAATGCTTTGCACACATAAGATCATTGCAATCCCTATTACGGGAGTGATAAAATGAAAAGATCAGTATTTGGGAACAGAGTGCAAAAAGAAGTTGGTTCCCATGCTTTCTTAAACCAGTGCACAGTAAAAGTCCAATTAAAAAAAGAAAAATGCACCACACTGCATAACAGTGTCAGAAAGGAGGCTGGAGAAGGGAGCCTACTCTCACTGCATGCCTGCCACAGACCGTCACTTTACCAATATATCTAATTTTATTGTTTCATTCCTATGAGGTAGATATCCTAATCCCCATTTTACAGATGGGCAAAACTGAAGCCCAGAGCCATTAAGTAAATGCCTCTGGATCTCACAACGACAGAGCTGGGGCCCAAAGGCCAGCTCAGTGCAGCCCCAAGCCCTCTCCTCCGGTGCAGTGGTCCTCAGCCCTGGCAGCGCATTGCAGTCATCTGGCATCTTTAACAGCCGCGAGGCCCATGGGGCCCAGTGAGTCAGAAATGAGGGCCGGTAGAGCGGGCACCTCTCTCCACAGGTGATTCTGATGCACTACCGGGCCTGAGAAACCGCTGCCCTATAAGGTACATCCTCCCTTAGAGACCATCTGGTCCCATCCCCTGAATTTACAGATGGAGAAACCCAGATCCAGAGTGTATTGTGCTCCCTCCAACACCCCCCCGCCCCGAGCTGACTCCCACGGGGCTTCGTAAATGCTAAGCACCTCCAGATCAGGAGAGACCCGCTTGCCCTTTTGTGTGAACTCGGGCCGTTTGCACTCTTCTCCTGGCGGCTCCCTTTGATGGTGCGAGCTGCTCGCCAGGCCCTCCACAGAGGAGTCTTTGATATCCAAGCCCCGGGCTGGCGGGCAGGTGTGCAGGGGGGCTCCAACAGGAGGACACGAAGCACAAAACATGTGCGGACCTGTCTTCCACCGAGGAAAGGGAAGAGGCGAGGCGGAGGAAGGACGCAGAGGGCCAAGGCTCCTGGGGACAGGGCCACATGGGGGGTGGGGTGGAGCCTGTGTGGGAGAAGACAACGCACTTAGATATCTGCCTTTCCCGCCAGCTTCAGTGTTTTCAAAGCCACACTTGGGCTCTGGCCAACAAATGACTGTTTCTCTTCTCCAGTCCTTCTGAGATTTGGCAGATAAATGGAGAAAGACAGACAGAGCCATAGATGGATAGACAGATACACATAGAGATACAGAGATACATATAAGTAAATGATGGGCCTTATGTCATAATGGTTAAGATGAGCCTGGGATTGAATCCCTGGTGTATCACTTATCAGTGTGACTTAATCTCTAAACCTTGTTTTTTTCATCCATAAAGTGGGGAAAATAGTACCTGCCCTATGGGCTTGTTGTAAGGATAGAAAGAAGTAATGCACATAAAATGTTAGCCAGGCCTGACAAGCAGCATTAGCATATGTTCTTGCCCTGGTTATGCCTGGTTACGCCCAAGGGTAAACTATCCCTTTCCCAGCTAACCCCCTGTGAAGACTCCCACGCTTTTCATTACTCTAAGCCGGAGGTTCTCAAGCGCGTGGGCAATTTTGCCTGCTCCCCTTCCTGGGACATTTAGCAAAGTCTCCAAGACAATTATTAGTTGTCACAATGCAAAACATGAAGGGTGCTACTGGCACCCTTCTAGTGGGTGGAGGCCAGGGATGCTGCTGAGCACCCTGCAATGCCCAGATGCTGCCTACAACAAAAAGGTACCACTACCAAAAAGTCAACAGTGCCGAGGTAGAGAATCCTGCTCTGGTTTCTTGGGAACGTTCTTCTTGAAATCTGGTGTGACTTCACTGGCCTTGCTTCCTCACATCTCTCTGGTTTCATGGGGGAGCTGTAGGAGTAACTCACATCTCATATATCATATCATATATCATAGCTCAGCAAAGCATAGCATATCATATCATAAACAAGCTGAAAACAAAGAAGTCGGAAGAAAGAGCAATAATATTTTAAGTCATTGATTCCTGAACTTTAAAGTGCCAGGGGACCTTGTTAAAATGCAGATGCTGGGCCCTACTCCCAGAGATTCAGTAGGTCTGGGGAGAGACCCACGAGATTTGTTTCTAACAAGTTTGCAGGTTTGCTGATGTTGTTGGTCCAGGATCTGAGTGTTTAGCTGACCCACCAGATGTGAGAAAGAAGGACTGACAAGGGACTGCAGCCACAGGGCAAGGCCCTCTCATGAGATGGTGTTACAAAGGATTGCAATTAGACCTTATGTCCTCCCGTTAAAGGTTTGGGTTTACAAAGTTCGAGATTCCGAGGCCATTTCCTCCTAGGTGCTATTTCAACACTTCATTCAAAATCAGAACATTTTCAGGCTCTTGAAAACTGTGGGCTTAGAAGCAAAGGGTTTCTTTTTACTATTAAAACCTGCTAAATTCTATCTTTTTATTTTTTTTATTTATTTATTTTAACATCTTTATTGGAGTATAATTGCTTTACAATGGTATGTTAGTTTCAGCTTCACAACAAAATGAATCAGTTATATATATACATATATTCCCATATCTCTTCCCGCTTGCGTCTCCCTCCCTCCCACCCTCCCTATCCCACCCCTCCAGGCGGTCACAAAGCACCGAGCTGATCTCCCTGTGCTATGCGGCTGCTTCCCACTAGCTATCTACCTTACGTTTGGTAGTGTATATATGTCCATGCCTCTTTATCGCTTTGTCACCGTTTACACTTCCCCCTCCCCATAGCCTCAAGTCCATTCTCTAGTAAGTCTGAGTCTTTATTCCTGTTTCACTCCTAGGTTTTTCATGACATTTTTTTTTTTTAAATTCCATATATATGTGTTAGCATACGGTATTTGTCTCTCTCTTTCTGACTTACTTCACTCTGTATGACAGACTCTAGGTCTATCCACCTCATTACAAATAGCTCAATTTCGTCTCTTTTTATGGCTGAGTAATATTCCATTGTGTATATGTGCCACATCTTCTTTATCCATTCATCCGATGATGGACACTTAGGTTGTTTCCATCTCTGGGCTATTGTAAATAGAGCTGCAATGAACATTTTGGTACATGACTCTTTTTGAATTATGGTTTTCTCAGGGTATATGCCCAGTAGTGGGATTGCTGGGTCATATGGTAGTTCTATTTGTAGCTTTTTAAGGAACCTCCATACTGTTCTCCACAGTGGCTGTATCAATTTACATTCCCACCAACAGTGTAAGAGGGTTCCCTTTTCTCCACACCCTCTCCAGCATTTATTGTTTCTAGATTTTTTGATGATGGCCATTCTGACTGGTGTGAGATGATATCTCATTGTAGTTTTGATTTGCATTTCTCTCATGATTAGTGATGTTGAGCATTCTTTCATGTGTTTGTTGGCACTCTGTATATCTTCTTTGGAGAAATGTCTATTTAGGTCTTCTGCCCATTTTTGGATTGGGTTGTTTGTTTTTTTGTTATTAAGCTGCATGAGCTGCTTATAAATTTTGGAGATCAATCCTTTGTCAGTTGCTTCATTTGCAAATATTTTCTCCCATTCTGAGGGTTGTCTTTTGGTCTTCTTTATGGTTTCCTTTGCTGCGCAAAAGCTTTTAAGTTTCATTAGGTCCCATTTGTTTACTCTTGTTTTTATTTCCATTACTCTAGGAGGTGGGTCAGAAAGAATCTTGCTGTGATTTATGTCATAGAGTGTTCTGCCTATGTTTTCCTCTAAGAGTTTGATAGTTTCTGGCCTTACATTTAGGTCTTTAATCCATTTTGAGCTTATTTTTGTGTATGGTGTTAGGGAGTGATCTAACTTCATACTTTTACATGTAGCTGTCCAGTTTTCCCAGCACCACTTATTGAATAGGCTGTCCTTTCTCCACGGTACATTTCTGCCTCCTTTGTCAAAGATAAGGTGACCATATGTGCGTGGGTTTATCTCTGGGCTTTCTATCCTGTTCCATTGATCTATCTTTCTGTTTTTGTGCCAGTACCATACCGTTTTGATAACTGTAGCTTTGTAGTATAGTCTGAAGTCTGGGAGCCTGATTCCTCCAGTTCCTTCTTTCGTTCTCAAGATTGCTTTGGCTATTTGGGGTCTTTTGTGTTTCCATACAAATTGCAAAATTTTTTGTTCTAGTTCTGTGAAAAATGCCAGTGGTAGTTTGATAGGGATTGCATTGAATCTATAGATTGCTTTCGGTAGTAGAGTCATTTTCACAATGTTGATTCTTCCAATCCAAGAACATGGTATATCTCTCCATCTATTTGTATCATCTTTAATTTCTTTCATCAGTGTCTTATAATTTTCTGCATACAGATCTTTTGTCTCCTTAGGTAGGTTTATTCCTAGATATTTTATTCTTTTTGTTGCAATGGTAAATGGGAGTGTTTTCTTGATTTCACTTTCAGATTTTTCATCATTAGTATATAGGAATGCCAGAGATTTCTGTGCATTAATTTTGTATCCTGCCACTTTACCAAATTCATTGATTAGCTCTAGTAGTTTTCTGGTAGCATCTTTAGGGTTCTCTATGTATAGGATCATGTCATCTGCAAACAGTGACAGCTTTACTTCTTCTTTTCCGATTTGGATTCCTTTTATTTCCTTTTCTTCTCTGATTGCTGTGGCTAAAACTTCCAAAACTATGTTGAATAAGAGCGGTGAGAGTGGGCAACCTTGTCTTGTTCCTGATTTTAGTGGAAATGCTTTCAGTTTTTCACCATTGAGGATGATGTTTGCTGTGGGCTTGTCATATATGGCCTTTATTATGTTGAGGAAAGTTCCCTCTATGCCTACTTTCTGCAGGGTTTTTATCATAAATGGGTGTTGAATTTTGTCAAAAGCTTTCTCTGCATCTATTGAGATGATCATATGGTTTTTCTCCTTCAGTTTGTTAATATGGTTTATCACATTGATAGATTTGCGTATATTGAAGAATCCTTGCATTCCTGGAATAAACCCCACTTGATCATGGTGTATGATCCTTTTAATGTGCTGTTGGATTCTATTTGCTAGTATTTTGTTGAGGATTTTTGCATCTATGTTCATCAGTGATATTGGCCTGTAGTTTTCTTTCTTTGTGACATCCTTGTCTGGTTTTGGTATCAAGGTGATGGTGGCCTCGTAGAAGGAGTTTGGGAGTGTTCCTCCCTCTGCTATATTTTGGAAGAGTTTGAGAAGGATAGGTGTTAGCTCTTCTCTAAATGTTCGATAGAATTCGCCTGTGAAGCCATCTGGTCCTGGGCTTTTCTTTGTTGGAAGATTTTTAATCACAGTTTCAATTTCAGTGCTTGTGACTGGTCTGTTCATATTTTCTATTTCTTCCTGATTCAGTCTTGGCAGGTTGTGCATTTCTAAGAATTTGTCCATTTCTTCCAGATTGTCCATTTTATTGGCATAGAGTTGCTTGTAGTAATCTCTCATGATCTCTTTTATTTCTGCAGTGTCAGTTGTTACCTCTCCTTTTTCATTTCTAATTCTATTGATTTGAGTCTTCTCCCTTTTTTTCTTAATGAGTCTGGCTAGTGGTTTATCTATTTTGTTTATCTTCTCAAAGAACCAGCTTTTAGTTTTATTGATCTTTGCTATTGTTTCCTTCATTTCTTTTTCATTTATTTCTGATCTGATTTTTATGATTTCTTTCCTTCTGCTAGCTTTGGGGTTTTTTTGTTCTTCTTTCTCTAATTGCTTGAGGTGCAAGGTTAGGTTGTTTATTCGAGATGTTTCCTGCTTCTTAAGGTGGGCTTGTATTGCTATAAACTTCCCCCTTAGAACTGCTTTTGCTGCATCCCACAGGTTTTGGGTCGTTGTGTCTCCATTGTCATTTGTTTCTAGGTATTTTTTGATTTCCTCTTTGATTTCTTCAGTGATCACTTCATTATTAAGTAGTGTATTGTTTAGCCTCCATGTGTTTGTATTTTTTACAGATCTTTTCCTGTAATTGATATCTAGTCTCATGGCGTTGTGGTCTGAAAAGATACTTGATACAATTTCAATTTTCTTAAATTTACCAAGGCTTGATTTGTGACCCAAGATATGATCTATCCTGGAGAATGTTCCATGAGCACTTGAGAAAAATGTGTATTCTGTTGTTTTTGGATGGAATGTCCTATAAATATCAATTAACTCCATCTCGTTTAATGTATCATTTAAAGCTTGTGTTTCCTTATTTATTTTCATTTTGGATGATCTGTCCATTGGTGAAAGTGGGGTGTTAAAGTCCCCTACTATGAATGTGTTACTGTCGATTTCCCTTTTTATGGTTGTCAGTATTTGCCTTATGTATTGAGGTGCACCTATGTTGGGTGCATAAATATTTACAATTGTTATATCTTCCTCTTGGATCGATCCCTTGATCATTATGTAGTGTCCTTCTTTGTCTCTTCTAATAGTCTTTGTTTTAAAGTCTATTTTGTCTGATATGAGAATTGCTACTCCAGCTTTCTTTTGGTTTCCATTTGCATGAAATACCTTTTTCCATCCCCTTACTTTCAGTCTGTATGTGTCTCTAGGTCTGAAGTGGGTCTCTTGTAGACAGCAAATATATGGGTCTTGTTTTTGTATCCATTCAGCCAATCTGTGTCTTTTGGTGGGAGCATTTAGTCCATTTACATTTAAGGTAATTATCGATATGTATGTTCCTATTCCCATTTTCTTAATTGTTTTGGGTTCGTTATTGTAGGTCCTTTCCTTCTTTTGTGTTTCTTGCCTAGAGAAGTTCCTTTAGCAGTTGTTGTAGAGCTGGTTTGGTGGTGCTGAACTCTCTCAGCTTTTGCTTGTCTGTAAAGGTTTTAATTTCTCCATCAAATCTGAATGAGATCCTTGCTGGGTAGAGTAATCTTGGTTGCAGGTTTTTCTCCTTCAACACTTTCAATATGTCCTGCCACTCCCTTCTGGCTTGCAGAGTTTCTGCTGAAAGATCAGCTGTTAACCTTATGGGGATTCCCTTGTGTGTTATTTGTTGTTTTTCCCTTGCTGCTTTTAATATGTTTTCTTTGTATTTAATTTTTGACAGTTTGATTAATATGTGTCTTGGCGTATTTCTCCTTGGATTTATCCTGTATGGGACTCTCTGTGCTTCCTGGACTTGATTAACGATTTCTTTTCCCATATTAGGGAAGTTTTCAACTATAATCTCTTCAAATATTTTCTCAGTCCCTTTCTTTTTCTCTTCTTCTTCTGGAACCCCTATAATTCGAATGTTGGTGCGTTTAATGTTGTCCCAGAGGTCTCTGAGACTGTCCTCAGTTCTTTTCATTCTTTTTTCTTTATTCTGCTCTGCAGTAGTTATTTCCACTATTTTATCTTCCAGGTCACTTATCCGTTCTTCTGCCTCAGTTATTCTGCTATTGATCCCATCTAGAGTACTTTTAATTTCATTTATTGTGTTGTTCATCGTTGCTTGCTTCATCTTTAGTTCTTCTAGGTCCTTGTTAACTGATTCTTGCAATTTGTCCATTCTATTGTCCATTCTATCTCCAAGATTTCGGATCAACCTTACTATCATTATTCTGAATTCTTTTTCAGGTAGACTGCCTATTTCCTCTTCATTTGTTAGGTCTGGTGGGTTTTTATCTTGCTCCTTCATCTGCTGTGTGTTTTTCTGTCTTTTCATTTTGCTTATCTTACTGTGTTTGGGGTCTCCTTTTTTGCAGGCTGAAGGTTCGTGGTTCCTGTTGTTTTTTGTGTCTGTCCCCAGTGGCTAAGGTTGGTTCAGTGGGTTGTGTAGGCTTCCTGGTGGAGGGTACTAGTGCCTGTGTTCTGGTGTATGAGGCTGGATCTTGTCTTTCTGGTGGGCAGGTCCACGTCTGGTGGTGTGTTTTGGGGTGTCTGTAGACTTACTGTGATTTGGGGCAGCCTCTCTGCTAGTGGGTGGGGTTGTGTTCCTGTCTTGCTAGTTGTTTGGCATAGGATGTCCAGCACTGTAGCTTGCTGGTCGTTGAGTGAAGCTGGGTGCTGGCGTTGAGATGGAGATCTCTCGGAGATTTTTGCTGTTTGATATTATGTGCAGCTGGGAGGCCTCTTGTGGACCAGTGTCCTGAAGTTGGCTCTCCCACCTCAGAGGCACAGCACTGAGTCCTGGCTGCAGCACCAAGAGCCTTTCATCCACAGGGCTCCTTAATTTGGGATGATTCGTTGTCTATTCAGGTATTCCACAGATGCAGGGTATATCAAGTTGATTGTGGAGCTTTAATCCGCTGCTTCTGAGGCTGCTGGGAGAGATTTCCCTTTCTCTTCTTTGTTCTGACAGTTCCCAGGGGCTCAGCTTTGGATTTGGCCCCGCCTGTGCGTGTAGGTCGCCGGAGGGCGTCTGTTATTTGCTCAGACAGGACGAGGTTAAAGGAGCCGCTGATTCGGAGGCTCTGGCTCACCCAGGCCGGGGGGTAGGGAGGGTCACGGAGTGCGGGGCGGGGCCTGCAGCGACAGAGGCCGGCGTGACGCTGCAGCCTGAGGCGCGCCGTGCACTCTCCCGGGGAGCCGTCCCTGGATCCCGGGACCCTGGCAGTGGCGGGCTGCACAGGCTCCCCGGAAGGGCGTGTGGCTAGTGACCTGTGTTCGCACACAGGCCTCCTGGCGGCGGCAACAGCGGCCTTAGCGTCCCATGTCCGTCTCTGGGCTCCGCACTCTTAGCCGTGGCTCGCGCCCGTCCCTGGAGCTCTCTCAAGCAGCGTTCTTAATCCCCTCTCCTCGTGCACCAGGAAACAAAGAGGGACGTAAAAGTCTCTTGCCTCTTCGGCAGGTCCAGACCCCTCCCCGGACTCTCTCCCGGCCAGCCGCGGCGCACCAACGCCCTGCAGGCTGTGTTCACGCCGCCAACCTCAGTCCTCTCCCGGCGTTCCGACAAAAGCCGGAGCCTCAGCTCCCAGTCCCGCCCGCCCCGGCGGGCGAGCAGACAAGCCTCTCGGCTGGTGAGTGCCGGTCGGCCCGATCCTCTGCGCTGGAATCTGTCCGCTTTGCCCTCCGCACCCCTGTTGCTGTGCTCTCCTCCGCGGCTCCCAAGCTCCCTCACTCCGCCTCCCGAAGTCTCCACCCGCGAAGGGGCTTCCTAGTGTGTGGACACTTTTCCTCCTTCACAGCTCTCTCCCGCTGGTGCAGGACCCGTCCCTATCCTTTTGTCTCTGTTTAGTTTTTTCTTTTGCCCTAACCAGGTACGTGGGGGGTTCCTTGCCTTTTGGGAGGTCTGAGGTCTTCTGCCAGCGTTCAGTAGGTGTTTTGTAGGAGTTGTTCCACGCGTAGATGTATTTCTGGTGTATCTGTGGAGAGGAAGGTGATCTCCGCGTCTTACTCTTCTGCCATCTTCCCGGAAGTCTTATCTTTTTATTTTTAATTGAGGTAGAGTTGACTTACAATGTTGTCTTAGTAATTCTATCATACGTAGCAATAACCAACAGCCCCTCTTTGCAATCCCCACCCCCTTCCACTCTGCCCCCTTATGCTGTGCTGCACATGGGCTGCAGGAAGATAGGTGCTCCGTTCTGGAAGTGCCCGCATCTTCTAGGAAGATTCAACGGAAAGGGAATGGAACAGGAGGGCGAAGATATATTTCATGCATTTTACAGGTACTGCCTGTTTTCCTCAAGCATCCTTCCTGCCTTCAGTCAGGTCCACTTAGACTGTTCTGAAGTCCTGGGCAAATCCTACTTTTCCGGGTTGATTTACAGCATATATGACAATTAGAATGAAAGCCACAGCAGATCACTAACAACCATAAAATTATAGCATAGCATGTTACCACTCTGCTGTTGCACCGCAGTATCTATAATTCAAACAAAAAACCAAGGAAGAATTCGGGTCTTTTAAACGACCTCATTCTGTATCCACAGGTCTCACTTCAGGCACTCAGGGTAGACCAGGAATCCCTGTTACATGCTCTCTGGCCCTCTGTGTTTTCCAACATGGCAATCGTCACTTTGTAATGAAATAAGGAATTGTTCATCTAATGCCATCTTCCCATCTAAAACATAATGTCCAGGAGGGCAGGGATCATGTATGTCCTTCCACGTATTCTCAGCTGGTACCTGTGAAACTAACTTAGCTGGAGAAAAATATGCAACCATGCTGATTGGTTTCACTTTAAAATTCATGAACCTTTAACCTTAACTGGGCTTTAGTATTACCCAGAAATCATAGTACTTTCCCCTGGTCCATATGTTCTCCCTCTCTCCTAGATGTCTATTTCATACCTGCTCCAATCACCTCACCTCCCAAAATCTCCTTCCCCCTCCCCGTCTGATAACTTTGCTTCTGTTTGAGAATAGCAGAACTCCTCAGGCCCTACCACCTCTAGCCACCCTCCAGCATCCGAGCCTGTGCACCCTGCCATTCCTGCATTCCTACAGATGGCCAGTCCACGTGCCCTTTAAGGCTGGCCCTTCCTTGTGCATCGTATCCCCTCCATCCTACCCAATTGCTCTGCCATTTCCCTTCTCTCTGCATCATCAATATCCTCCCTCCATATTATTCCTGTGGCCTATAGCCAAGCTGTTATTTTTCTCATTTCAAAAAACAAAATTAAAAAACCTCTCTTGACGCCCTTTCCCTATCTAGATCCTATTCCATTTCTCTGCTTCCCTTTACACATAATTCATTGAATGGATTGTCTCTTAATTGTGGATAACAGGTCTTCACTTCCCATTTTCTCTTAAGCCCATTCAATTAGGATTTTGCCCTTCTTTCATCCCCACCCCAATCAAAACTGGTCTTATCCAGGTCCAAACAAGACAGTTGTGGGCAGTCTCTAGATGGATATTAAGCAAATCATTATGTGGGTGATGAACACAATGAAGGAGAGACAGAGGTGCTACAGGAGTCCCTGAAGGAGGGACTGGCATTCCAGGTAGAGGTGACGTGTGAGCAAAGGCATGGAGGTGTGAAGGTTCCTGGGAGGAGCACTGCCAAGTGTTTGGGTCTGACTCCTGGGAGGGGGTGTGGGGTGAAATGAAATGCAAAAACCAGGCAGAGGCCTGACCAGAAAGGCATATATGTGATACTAAAAAGAGATATTTGATCTTGAGGACAAGAGGGTACCACTAAAGAATGTTACATGATCAAATTTAGAATAACAGAAAGTGTTGTGTTAGATGGATTCTAGTGGGCTGAAATGATCACTTGCGCTAGATAGTCTCCATGAGCCCCTGCAGACACATACTCTCCCTTCTCATGCTGCTCTGTGCCCTAGGAGGCTGGCCACTATAGGCTGTACCAATGGGCTCCTTCTGGGGCTGGGCTAGCTGCATCAGAATTACTTGAGGAGCTTTAAAATATATACACATCTTCTAGAACCTTATACTGATGAGGCAGGGGTTTGTAACCCCAGGTGATTCAGTTATACAGCCAAGTATGGGAGTGATGGACAAGGACAGTGCTTCTTAAACTAATGTGCCTATAAATCACCTAGGGATTTTATTAAATTGCAGATACTAATCCAGTAGGTCTGGGTAGGGCCAGAGATTCTACATGTCCTTCAAGCTCCCAGGTAATGCCACTGCTGCTATCCCAGGGACCACACTTTGAGTTGCAAGACACTGGCCAATTCCTGCAGAGACTCATTTAGGACCAAGGAAACCTAGCTTCTCCTCTTGGCTTGTGATGCAAGCAAAAGGATTTTTAGTGACAGAAGCCCAGGATGGAAGTCTCATCTCCCTACCCGCAGCCTATGCTTGCTCTTCTTACATTCTCTTCCTGCTTTCTTTCTTTCCTCAGGCAGAGTGAAAAAGTTTATTTCATGTAGATTTTTAAATTTAGAAGATGAGAAAAGGGCTGCCTTCAAAACATCACAAAAACAATTCTATAATATAAAAACACAAGAACTGAGCTGCTAAAAGAACTATGGCAAATGTTCATTGCAGCTCTATTTACAATATCCAGGACTTGGAAGCAATCTAAATGTCCATCGACAGACTGAATGGATAAAGATGTGGCACATATATACAATGGAATATTACTCAGCCATAAAAAGAAACAAAATTGAGTTATTTGTAGTGAGGTGGATGGACCTAGAGACTGTCATATAGAGTGAAGTAAGTCAGTAAGAGAAAAACAAATACCGTACGCTAACACATATATATGGAATCTAAAGAAAAAAAAATGGTTCTGAAGAACCTAGGGGCAGGACAGGAATAAAGATGCAGATGTAGACTGAGGACACAGGGAGGGGATAGGGTAAGCCGGGAGTGGCATGGACATATATACGCTACCAAACGTAAAATAGATAGCTAGTGGGAAGCAGCCGCATAGCACAGGGAGATCAGCTCGGTGCTTTGTGACCACCTAGAGGGGTGGGATAGGGAGGGTGGGAGGGAGACACAAGAGGGAGGAGATATGGGGATATATGTATATGTACAGCTGATTCACTTTGTTATACAACAGAAACTAACACACCATTGTAAAGCAATTATACTCCAATAAAGGCATTAAAAAATAAAAATAAATAAAAGAACTATGGCTGAAGACCATCTGTGCACTGCGGCACCTTCACACCTTGGTGAGAGAAGAGGTCTGATTAAAGAAAAAAGGGTCCCTTGATAGGAATAAGAATTTGTTAAAGAGAACCTTAAGAGTCCGTAATCATTACATAATGGTGTTGACAACTGAATGGTTAGGGGAAGGGAGTGGAAGAGTTTATTCTTTTTGTTCTTAAGAAAATGTCAAAGACTAACACTGCTCTGCGTCCAGTCCACTTCTAAAAATATTTGGCATCTAATGAAAGTGGCCACACGTATGAAAAGAGCTATATTTGGAGCTGTCGATCATTTAACATTTTACTAAAAATGCAACAAACAAACAAAAATCAAAGTTATTTTATTATTTTATGATCTATCAATATTTCTTCAGTACTACACCAAAGCAAGCCCCTGAGAGATAACTATTCCAGAGCATAAACTAGTTCAGACTGGAATCTTTCCAGTGTGGCTTCCAGCTCCCTCGATGCCTTCTTACTTCCTTGTTCAAAACCTCTTTCTCTCCCTCAAATGACACAAAGCTTCTGGGGGGTGGGGGGGGGGTGATCATATATTAGGCGTGGGAATCAGAGCTCGCTGGAACAGCTCACAGAGAACACTGGCTTCTTACACAGAGGAGTGAGGAGGTGCACAGGTAAATCAGTGAATTCACAGGTCAGTCGCCTGTCTATCTTTTCCTAGCTGGTGGGGGGCAATACCATCTTACTCTTTCTTAGTCTTAGTTTTCTTATCTATGAAACACACAAACAAACAAAAGACTATCTCAAAAGGTTATCATGAGATAAATGAAAATATATATATAAGGTTTTAGCAAAGAGTAATATCTTAATAAACATTACTGAAAACACCATTATTCTTATCACTAGGCAAAGATTTTCAGACTGAGGCTGGGAGACCAGGAAGCAGGGTCTTCAGAGGAAAGGAGGCCCCAGGTCTCAAGAGCAACTCTTTTCCTTAGCCTGATCTTCAGTCCTCCCAGGTTCTTGGAGGTGAATTTGGGAAGAGCGAGCACGGTTCATGATACAGGATAACTCCCATCATCCTCTCTGTCTCCCTCTCTCACAATCAAGATCAAGACACAACTATCAAAATCAGAATTAGAGATAATTGAATACAAAGAGAATAATGCACTGCACTATGGGCACACTGACTTTCCTTTTCCATTAATTATTCAGTTGTGATTTTTCTCTTGGGCAGTAAATGTGTGTCTGTGTGTGTGTGTGTGTGTGTGAGAGAGAGAGAGAGAGAGAGAGAGACGAGAGAGAGAGGAATTCATATTCTTCATGTTGTTATAGATATGCTTCATATCGTGTATGCTCATTAACGTCTCTGACCATAAATGGGAAACTGTAATATCAAAAATGACAGTCTCGCTGAAGGAAGACTAAAATTTAGAAACAGCACCCAAACTGGTCATTTTGGGAGAAGTGGAAAAAAGAAGGATTTCTGCCCTTATCATCTGAATTATCTGGGTACTTATGAGTTACCATTCTCTCTCTCTTCTAACAAGCAATTTCCCTAATAGAATTAGGACAGCCAATGGTTGAAGCCCGGCCCAGAGGTTTAGGCAGGAGTCAGCAGGCCTGTTAGCAGCAGTGAAGCATGAAGATGTGTCACCCAGGCCCTCAGAGGGCTGAGCACTGAGCCCTGGAGGGGTGTGTTGGAGGAAAGTTTGACAGGAGAAGCCCAAAGCACCAATATTGCTTTGATGTCTGAGCCCTTTAAAGGGCTGGGAATTAAAATGAAGTGGAGGGGAAACGTCCCGGGAGGCATAGCTTTCTCTCTGTCTTCTTCCTCCTCAAGGATGTCCTCTCCCTCCTCCCCCCTCTTCTGACCAGAGAAGGGGCCTCCCCGGGGCTCCGTGTGAACACACTGGGCTTGGAACAAACATCCCCCATGGAGCAGAGCAGGCCAAGGACAGAGACAGAACACGTTTGGCAGTGAGGTGCCTTGGTGCCCCCAAAGGGAAAATTGACAAAACACAGTCCTTCCAACGTTGACCACACTAATGTTTCTGCCTTAAATAGAAGAAAAGAGTTACAATTTTAATAAGACAGCATTCTATCAAGATACCAAGAAATCCTCTTCGATTCTCTGATTGGGGACCACATCATCGGGGCAGCCTGACCTAGTTCACGAACTCCGGTTTCAAGGGCTTCCTTCACACGTTTTTATTCCTGCCAAGTCTCTGTAAATTGCTGTGAATAGCCCAAGGCAGATGTTTTTCTTTGCAGCAAAATCCAGGGCCTGATTTTCTGATCCTCACAGGTTTTGAAGCAAAAAATCCAACCTAATTTTATGAGTTGCCTTAGCAAAATATCACCATTGCTTCCTTCCTTCCTTCCTTCCTCGATAAGCATGTAGCAGCACCTTCGGTGTGCCCGGCTGTCTGTAAGGTACCCAGTATGGAAACGGTCAACATCCCTCCCCCAGGAGCCTCACAGACAAACTGGCAGCCCTCAGGCCACCATCAGCCCACAGATATTTTGAAAAACTGATCCAACAGTTAAAAATAGAGGATTCCAAGATTTAAAATCTCTATTTCTAGCTTCTCCTGAAAGATGGAAAGACCTGGCAACACCAGGCCACCTCATTTTCCTGAGTGGTAACGTTTTACCGGAGCTAAATGCTCTTCCCTTGAGACCTCGCCCCACTCACCCCGTACCCAGGTACACACTAGGATCAACCCTCTTTGTTTATCACCCGCCCAGCCCCTGAGCTGGGGCAGAACCAGGGCCTTGTCCATTAGGCACTGAAGACACAGCACTGATAAGCCCACAATACATTTTCTTTGGAAGGAAAACAAATATAATAGTAAATGTATAATAATGAATCCAGCCTAGGTTATATTTGTCTTTGCACCCACACAGGTGTAAGATATAATTTCTAATTTTTTTGATGGCGGAAGGGGCCCACAATGGCAAAAATCATAACTCGCTAAGTATAGCTGAGTTACATCAACTCCTGACTTGGAAAACTGGTGATTAAAAGGGAAAGGTTTAAGCATTTACCCTTTTTAGAAAGAACTAAAATTCATTCCCAGGGGCCTTCCCTGGTGGCGCAGTGGTTCAGAGTCCGCCTGCCGATGCAGGGGACACGGGTTCGTGCCCCGGTCCGGGAAGATCCCACATGCCGCAGAGCGGCTGGGCCCGTGAGCCATGACCGCTGAGCCTGTGCGTCCGGAGCCTGTGCTCCGCAACGGGAGAGGCCACAACAGTGAGAGGCCCGCTTACCGAAAAAAAAAAAAATTCATTCCCAGTTGATGAGGGAAAGCTCTTCTTTTCAAAAGAGTTCCAGCTAACAAATGTAGATTTGGGGAGGAAACCAGCCTTCTGCAACCCCCGGTTACCCCATGTGCTACGTGGTGGGCACAACACCCCTAACCCTCCCTCTAGGACCCAGGCACTCATTTCTCCAACTACTGGAACTGTTGGTACCTAACAGCTCACAGCTGAGTCTTCCTTCCCCCAAGGAACAAAGCTGCCCAGCCCACAGTTATAACACACCCCGCCCTGGGGGCAGCCTGCAACCAATGCTTAGCTGATAAAGAGGTACAAAGGCCTGGCCCTTTGCCACCATTTGCAACATCTCTGAAGGACCATCTAGTTCCAGAGCTGCCTGAAGCATAGGCTGAGGCCCCAGCATTGCAGCATAGCTTCTCCCCTTTTCTTCCAGATGTTACCAAGCACAGTTGCTGATAAACTAGTGCACGAATCTGCCTCTCAGAATCTGTTTCCCAAAGAACCCAACCTAAGACCCCAATAAATGAATAATGGATTCTGGCAAGACCATCAGTGGGTGCTGTTATGGGTTGAACTGTGCCCCCCCAAAATTCATGTATTGAAGTCCTAACCCCCAAGTGCCCCCAGAATGTGACCTTTTATGGAGATAGGTCTTTACAGATGGACTCTGTAAAGAGTGGGCCCTGAACCAATATGACTGGGTCCTTAGAAGACGAGGAAATTTGGACACACAGGCACACAAAGAGGGAAGGTGATGTAAAGGTACACCGGGAGACAACCACCTGCAAGCCAAGGAGAGAAGCCTGGAACAGATCCTTCCCTCAGAACCCTCAGGAGGAACCAACCCTGCCAACATCTTGATTCCAGCCTTCTAGCCTCCAGAACTGTGAGACAATAAATTTCTGTTGCTTAAGCCACCCAGTCTGTGGTACTTTGTTACGGCAGCCCTAGCAAACTAATACAGACACTAAACTCATTAGGTCAAAGGATTGTTGGGAAGCAGGATATCCCCAAGATGTCAAAGCATCATCCCCCAGACTGCTTACTAATTGTAAAGGGGAAAATAAAATTTTACAAAGGAGGAATCTGGCACTTAACCAAGACATGAAATTTAGCATCAGGAATAGTGGAAGAACTTGACATTGGGTGCCCTTTGATGTGATAAATATGAAGCACATCACATCATCCTTGAGAAATTATTGCCAAAAATGCTCAACTTTAATCTCAATATGCTTTTATACCAGCTCCCAGTATACAGAAAATAAGGGAGAAAAGGAAACAATCAGACAATTCAAAATGTGGGACCTTCTACAGAAAACTGGCCTGGTCTCTTCAAAATGTCAATGTCAAAGGTGAGAGTTTGTTCTAAAGACAGAGAACAAATAACAATCAAATGCAATGCAATAAGCTTGACAGAATATGCGTTCAAAAAAATCAATTATAAAAGATATTTTGAGAACAACTGGAGAAATTTGAATTTTAACTAGACAGATTGTTACTAAGTTATGATAATGTCTTTATTTTAAGAGGATACATGTGGAATTATTTAGGAATAAAGGGCCATAACATCTGCAACTTACTTTTTTTTTTTTTTTTTTTGTGGTACGCGGGCCACCGTTGTGGCCTCTCCCGTTGCGGAGCACAGGCTCCGGACGCGCAGGCTCAGTGGCCATGGCTCACGGGCCCAGCCGCTCCGCGGCATGTGGGATCTTCCTGGACCGGGGCACGAACCCATGTCCCCTGCATCGGCAGGTGGACTCTCAACCACTGCGCCACCAGGGAAGCCCTGCAACTTACTTTTAAACGACGGAGAAAAAATTGTAGATAAAGCAAATGTGGTAAAATGTTAATAATTGTTGAATCTGGTAGTAGATGTGCTGGTGTTTACTGTATTATTCTTTAGAATTATCTGTGTTTGAAAATGTTCAGATTAAAAGTCTGCAGGAAACAAATGTCACTGAGAGTCAATACACAGATACTAAATTTCACCTTTCTTCTTTTGCTTCACACATTAAAAACACCAACCAGTGGAACACAGAGGACCAGCACGTAAAAATATGGGTTAAACTTTGCTTTGTGCTGGCTTTATGATACTCAAGGGATTAAATATATGCATACTTCTTCCTGCCCACAATTAAGTAGGCCCTAAAATAAGCTGGAAAGACAAAGTCAGATTAAAAAAGAAATAATGTAAAAAGATATACATGTGGCTATGTTTCTGTCTTCTCTGGTCCTTTCTGAGTCTCAGTTTCCACATCTGTAAGTGGGGAGAATAAAACAAATCTGGAAGGCCTGTTTTTAGGATTAGAGATGAGGAAAGTCCAGTGCCTGACCCACAGTAGATAGGTGATAAATATCCTCAGAACTGCTGGTATTATTGTGACTGTGAGTGGTGGCAGCAGCCAGTGGCGGCAGGAAGGCAAGAACCCAGACATTCTGGCCCCAGAGCCTGTCCTCCGGCTCAGCGGTCCCCAACCCCTGGGCCACGGATCAGTACTGGTCCGTGGCCTGTTAGGAACCGGGCCGCACAGCAGGAGGTGAGCCACGGGCGAGTGAGCGAAGCTTCATGTGTATTTACAGCCGCTCCCCATTGCTCACATTGCCTCCTGAGCTCCGCCCCTGTCAGCCTTACGGAGAGTTGTATAATTATTTCAATATACATTACAATGTAATAATAACAGAAATAAAGTGCACAATAAATGTAATGCACTTGAATCATTGCGAAACCATTCTCCTCCACCCCCAGTCCATGGCAAAACCGTCTTCCATGAAACCGGTCCCTGGTACCAAAAATGTTGGGCACCGCTGCTCCAGGCGGTACTGGGCTGTACGGCCTCTGAGAGAAACTATACATGGCATTTTCTTCCAATGAGCACAATAAAGGTAACCTCTCCCATGCAGAGAAAACTGGGGACACATTTTGTTTACATATCAGATGGTGCACTTCCTATTTAGGATAATAATCAGGAAGAATTCAAGAGGGGTTTCTTGAAGGCCTATTTTAACAAAAAAAGAAAAACCAAGTCAGAATAGTTCCACAAGAAGGAGGCCAAAGTTCTCCTGTGATCTATGTCAAGACCCTGGAATGTTTTATTGCTTTAGAAAAATAACTTCCCTGAGCTTTAGAAAGGAATAAATCTTTCCACTTCACATGCAATGTAGATAATGTTAGTCTATTCTCAGTGTTGAAGGAACTGAAGGACAAAGGCTTTTTCGTGTTTCGAATAAAACCTTGAATGTGAATTCAATTCAAACCCCAAGAGAGCTGTCACTCCCCATCAGCCAACACTAACTTTCCGAGGGTAAAACCCAAACCTGAGTTTTCTTTTCATTTCACCATCAACTACGCACAGTACCTCAGTGGCACCTTTTAGTCTCGTCAAGCAAACAAAAATGACAGCTTTGGGTGGCACTGGTATTTGTGTTTTTTCCCATTTGTTATTGTGACAGCTTTAGCTCATCCATGAAAATTCTAAGACATGATGCCTTGTGAAGATAAAGCCCTAAAAAGAAGCAATGATTTTGGCCCAAACCTAAGGGGAGTAGCATGCAAGTGACAAGATGAGTCACAGAAAAGAAGCGAGGAAAAGCCACCTGGAGGGTTGACGAGCTTCTGAGGCCCTCAAGGGCCTGTAGTGGAGTGGGGACAGCATCCTTCCCAAAGGCTCTTAGAGGCACAGGCAACTACTTTCTGCTACCAGCACGTCTGTTACTAAAAAAATAACCCTGAGTTTTCACAGCAAGGCTAATAGAACTTTCCCAACCAAGCAGAGTTGAATTACCCACACGCTGAGATGGAAAAAACTGGTTATTTTTATTCTGCTTGTTACGGAGGCAGCTGTTTATTTATTTATTTAATGGAGACTTGCAGTGAAATATATTACACACTGCAATGTTGAACACACACTCAAGTGTAACTGAATAAAATTTTCATTAAACAATCCTTAATCCTTACTATATGCAGTGCACTGATATTGTCTGTTTATTTGATTATTTTTAAAATAATGGTCACAATGCAAACTAAAGTGTTTCACGCCCACTACTAGGTTACAATGTGCAGTTTGAAATATACTAGGCTGGATGAAGCCTATGCTTCGTGGCACATTCCTGTCACATCTATAACCCTGCTCATCTGGTCCCTTTCCCTAGGAGCTGCCACGAATCAATCTTGATGGGTCAAGAAAAACAAGACAGCTTTTCTTTTTCCTCCACACTTCCAAAGTTCTCAAGGGCACCCATCATTGCTGCCCAGGCTTGTCCTACGGGGTGGAGGCTGACCCATCTCTAATGGAGTGGGACCTATTTACCGTACAGTCATCACAAGATAAATGAGGGGTGTGTTATAGAAGGGGCCACCCTATCTCATGTCTGAGGCTCCTGGGTTCCCAGCCAAGGGCAGAGAGCCTTCCCCACCAGCAAGACCAATCAGATTCTCAACTCATGTCTCTTCATCCTTGGATTCAAGGGAAACCCCAAACTTGACTATAGGACGTGGGGATTTTGGTGCAACAACGACATGCAGTGGGCATGCCACAGTGCTGCCCACCTGCAAAGGGTACCACCTGCATTGTCTCTGGAAGGGATGCCAGTCTCCCAGAGCACAGTGAGAGCAGTGACCTTGCAGCGTGCACCCTGGCCCAGCAGCTGAGTGCTCAGACAGGCACTCATCCTCACCCTCTTTGAGCGTCCAGACCTCACCCCCAGCCTCCCCAAATCAGGAGTCATGGCTCACACGCACCCCCAGCCTCTGTGAATGTTCTTTCATCTCCCAGGGACAGGGGCTGCTCTAGACTTTGGTTCCCTTTTTGTGTTTTTGAGAACTAATGGTCTTTCCTGCCTGCCCCTCAGACACCTCCCAACAGCCAGTCAAAACTGTTCTGACTTCATAGGTAAATCCCTCACCAAGTGGCATTTCCCCGGGTCTGGGAAAGTTCAGCTGCTCTCAGCTTCTCCTCTTTGGACTTGAGCTTTTCCCTGAGCAACTCTCTTATCTCCTCTGCATCTTTTTCCCACCTTGTTCTAGTCCAGTAGGTTAAGCCATTTAAGAATCATCATTCTGAATTTACCTGTGTAGGTCCTGTTTTTGTCTACCTGTCCTTTTTTTTTTTCCTTTAACATATTTTAGTTCTCACAATTCTTCCCTGGCATTGCATGGCCCCCGAGTTACCAATTAAGGGTCTCCTCCTTCCTGAAGAGACTCATCAGGTGGCTGTCTGCACAGCTGTTCCCAAGCTGGGCAGCACACCAGGGTCACCCAGGGTGCTTTCAAAAGTCTCTGGAGCCACAGATGCACCCAGACAAATTAAATCAGATCTCTGGGGGTGGGGCCCGGCACTGCTTTTTAAAGCTCTGCAGGTGATTCCAAAGTGTAGGCCAGGTTGAGAACCACTGTTTATTATTCCCATTTACAGCAGGTTTCATGTTTAAGACACTTCTTCAACCAGTAGGAGAGCAGATGCTCCGACTTCCAGATTCAAGACCATTCCGTCCTCACTGTCCAGGAAGGTCACTTGCAAAGGTTACATCGTAACCCAAGAAATCATCTTTTAAATCAAAATCAAGCCTGTTATTCCCAGCACAACACGAATATGAGGATCTCAAAGGGGACCTAACTAGTGCACCAGCGCTGGAAGCTGCAGCCCCAGGAGGAAATACTGAGGGAGATTTCATCTCTGATGGTGACACCTCAGGGCCCAGGAGGAAGCTAGCAAACCAAGAGGGAGATGAAGAGCTACAGAAGTTGTGGCTGCATCTGTCCGGACAGCTGCAAAGAGGATGTGGTTTCTGACCTGGGTTTTTGAGAAGGAATGGGGATTTCCCAGGCAGAGGCGGGGAGAAAGGCATGGAAGTGCTTCGAGAAGCGCCAGAAATTCCGTGTGGCCAAGGCCACGGTTTTTTCATCTATACCTCACCCATCTACCTCATACGTGAGGGAACCATCTTTGCGTCTTCAAAAGCTAAAAAGGGTAACCCTGAAATTAAAGAATCCAAGTTACCAAGAGGTTTCCATCCCAAAGGCTTGGGGTAGATTGCCAAGTCTGTGGAGGCAAGTTGGTTCCTGTTCAGATGGCAGAGGGATGCGATTGGGCTGGAAGTGGAAAGCAGCATTTGCCAGTAGAGAAGAGAAGCTGTACCGCAGGTGGTGACAGAGCCAAGGGGGCCGTCGGGGGAGCACGGAGGCTGGGCCAGAGGTGGAGATCGGGCAGATGGCTGTTGAACACCAGGTTGGGATTACTGAGGGTCCTGCAGAAGGTCAGTTACCTTTTCTTGTATTTATGCCTCGCCTGATAGGCTCATCTGTAAGCTCTCTGAGAGCAGCCATCAGCTCTGGCTTTCACCTCACCACCAAGAGCACCAGCACACAGCTCTGAATCCCACAAGTCTGAATAAAGAAGAGTTTGTCAGTGGAATAGTAAACATTCTTGGAATTCATGGAAGTGGCGGGGAGGGGTGGAAGGGATATGTTTAGGAGAAAGTATTTTAAATATACCATCATCTTCTTGAACACAAAGAGCATATGCTCTTGAAAAATTGCTTCTTCCAGGGAAGGTTCCAGTCAAGAGCTGACAGCCTCCAAGCAAGTCAACGTTTCTGTCTATACAGAAGCCCCCCTCCCATCTCCTCACTCCCCCAAACCCCAACTCCCACCACAAGACCCATCAAAGACCAAACCGGCCTGCTCCACCCCACCAGGGTGTATTAGTGCTTTTCTTTTTTTAAAAAAACTTATTGAAGTATAGTTGATTTACAATATCATGTAAGTTTCAGGTGTATAGCACAGTGATTCAGATATAGATAGATAGATAGATAGGTTTCCCTTATAGGTTATTATAGAATATTGAATATAGTTCCCTGTGCTATACAGTAGGTCCTTGTTGGTTACCTATTTCATACATAGTAGTGTATATATGTGTGTATATTAATCCCAGCCTCCTAATATATCCCTCCCCTGACCCCCCCTTTCCCCTTTGGTAACTGTAAGTTGGTTTTCTGTGTCTGTGAGTCTCTTTCTGTTTTGGAAATAAGTTCATTTGTGTCATTTTTTTTCCTTTTAGATTCCACATATAAGTGATATCATATGATATTTGTCCTTCTCTGTCTGGCTTATTTCACTTAGTATGATAATCTCTAGGTCCATCCATGTTGCTGCAAATGGCATTATTTTATTCCTTTTTATGGCTGAGTAATATTCCATTGTGTGTATGTATGTATATATATATATATATACACAACACATCTCCTTTATCCATTCATCTGTTGATGGACATTTAGATGTTTTAGTGCTTTTCAACTCCTTTCATTTCATTTTCATTCTCAACTTGATGACTGATATGCAGAGGACCAGCCAAGTCCACCATTCTTTTTTTTTTATTTATTTATTTTAGGCTGTGTTGGGTCTTCATTTCTGTGCGAGGGCTTTCTCTAGTTGTGGCAAGTGGGGGCCACTCTTCATCGCAGTGCGCGGGCCTCTCACTACGAAGTCTGCCATTCTTGACAGCAGAAAGCTGGGGATGCGGGGTGTGGAGGGTACCAGCAGAGTTCTTCCCCGTGCTTAGTCTTGGTAGTCAGCTGGATGTAGCTGTAAGCAGCAATTATTTTGCCTTTGTCAGGAATCCAAGGTGCAGAATGCCACTGCTGGACCGAGGCCTGGCACGTGCCCAGCCTGGCTAGGACAGCTCTGAGGAGCTTGCAGGGTGGGTGAGGGCAGAGCGGGCCACCAGCTCCCTCCTTCTCCCTCCCCACAACGTAGAGTAGCTTCCTCACAGCCTTTGCTATGAGCCACTCCAGGACAGGGCTTGGGGCTGTGAGAGCCCTGGAAACAGCCACCATCACCACCGCAGCGACTACAGTATAGACATCTAGGGGCTCAGAGCTGGGGACTTAGAGTCACATCCCAGCTCTGCGCTTGCAGCCTGGAAGTGGAACCTTATTTTCAGAGCTTATCTGCATCCCTCACAGAGCCTCTCCAGGTGCTGGGATGTAGCGCAGTTCTGACGAGTGTGGAGCCCTGGGCAAGGAGCCCCATCACACTCCACCTGCTAAGACAGAGAGTGGGCTAGAGAGAATCCAGACCGCCGAAACTGGCAGCCACAAAACTGTCAGACCCCAAACAGGCTGACTTATTCCTCACTCCCCTTCCTCCCCAGAGGTAGGAAAATGACTGTAGTTCCCACTTTTTTCTCATTTACATAATCTCATCTTTTACCTTGGAAAAGGCAAGTCGTCATCTGCCTGGGCCAGACCCAGGTGCCTCAAGCTTTTACCTCTTACAAGCCCTACAATACCAACCATGAATGTTGTCATTAGGGTCCCTCCCCTCCTCTCCTCACTTTCCTTTATCACCTCCATCTTTGCTCAAAGGCCATTTTTTTTAGGGGAGGAAGATTCTTTTCTCTCCTCTCCCATTACTTCCAAAATCATCTGCTGTCTTTAAACATGGAGCCACCCATCCAGATGTGTTTCTCTGCCTATTTTGTGTTCAACATTTGCTACCCCCAGTCTTCTCACTGGCTTGTGTCTCCCTGTGGCTGAAATTTCACCACTTGTCAGATCCTGATGAAATTCAGGCCCTGGCTAGGTTCTGAGATGGCATTTTTCACGGGTTTTTGACAGCCCTGCAGGTTGGGGCACAGTCCCTGGGTCCCCTCACTCTAGAAAATGAAAATATTCCAACAGAGCTTATAGAAAGAAATAGAACTCGTGCGGATTGGATAGGAGAGCTCTGGATCCTCTTCCTCAGTAGTTCTCAAAGTGTGGTTCTAGAAGCAGCAGTGGCACCGGAATTTGTTAGAAACACTATTTGCATCACTATCAGCCTAGGAGAAAGAGGTGCAGCAGTGGCCCCCAAACACTGGCATGAATGATGACGGGGATGATAATGGCTAACATTGATTAATCACAGTCACTCTGCACTAGCCCCGATTCTAAGAACTTTATGACACATTCAGTCATCACAACGACCCTCTGACGGGTTAAGTACTATTAATAAATCCTGCAATTTTACAAATGAGGTAACTAAGAAATGGAGAGGTTAAGCAACTCGGTGTAATCACAGAGTAAATGAGAGAACAACACGTCTGTCTAACACACACACACACACACACACACACACACACACACACATACACACACCCCTTTACCTCACTCCTCTTTCTGACTTTGGTCTTCTCTTCCCAGAGCATGGGTAAGCTAGGCCTGGTTCACTGTCACGAGGCAGTGAAGTTCAGTGGTCCCAAGCCTGCACTTTGGGCCAACTGCTTGGGTTTGAAGCTTGTTTCTACCATGTCATGAACTCGGACAAGTTACTTAGGTTCTTGGTGACTGTTTCCTCAGCCATAAAATGGGGATAGGGGATTTAATGCAATCCCTATCAAATTACAACACTTTTCACAGAACTAAAACAAATAATCCTAAATGTATATGGAACCATAAAAGACCCAGAATTGTCAAAACAATCTGGAGGAAAAAGAACAAACCTGGAAGCATAACCCTCTCAGACTTCAGACAATACTACAAAGCTATAATAATCAAAACAACATCATATTGGTACAGACATATGGATCAATGGAACAGAAAAGAGAGCCCAGAAATAAACCCACACATCTATGGTCAATTAATCTTCGACAAAGGAAGCAAGAATATGCAATGGAGAAAAGACAGTCTCTTCAGCAAGTGGTGTTGGGAAAGCTGGACAGCTACATGTAAAGCAATTAAGTTAGATCACACCCTTACACCATACACAAAAATAAACTCAAAATGGCTTAAAGACTTAAATATAAGACATGACACCATAAAACTCCTAGAAGAGAGGATAGGCAAAACATTGTCTGACATAAATCGTAGCAATGTTTTCTTAGGTCAGTCTCCCAAGGCAATAGAAATAAATGCAAAGATAAACAAATGGGACCTTTGTCAAACTTATAAACTTTTGCACAGCAAAGGAAACCATAAACAAAATGAAAAGACAAGCTACAGACTGGGAGAAAATATTTGCAAACAATGCAACCTACAAGGGTTTAATTTCCAAAATATACAAACAGCTCATACAACAAACAACCCAATCAAAAAATGGGCAGAATGCCTAAGTAAACTGCCTAAGTGTCTTCCAAAGAAGACACACAGATGGCCAATAGGCACATGAAAAGATGCTCAACAGTGCTAATTATTAGAGAAAGGCAAATCAAACCTGCAACAAGGTATCACCTCACACCAGTCAGAACGGCCATCATTAAAAAGTCTACAAATAACAAACGCTGGAGGGGGTGTGGAGAAATGCTCTTGGTAGGAATGTAAATTGGTGCAGCCACTATGGAAAACAGTATGGAGGTTCCTTAAAAAACTAAAATTAGAGTTACCATATGATCCAGCAATCCCACTACTGGGCATATATCCAGAGAAAACTTTAATTGGAAAACATGTATGCATCCCAATATTCATAGCAGCACTGTTTACAACAGCCAAGACATGGAGCAACCTAAGTGTCCATAGACAGAGGAATGGAAAAAGAAGATGTGGTATAGATACACAACAGAATACTTCTCAGCCATAAAAAAGAATGAAATTTGCAGCAGCATGAATGGACCCGAAGATTATCATATTAAGTGAAGTCAGTCAGAGAAAGACAAATATCATATGATATCACTTACATGTGGAATCTAAAATATGATACAAATGAACTTATTTACAAAACAGAAGCAGGCTGGGCCTCCCTGGTGGCGCAGTGGTTGAGAGTCCACCTGCCGATGCAGGGGACATGGGTTCGTGCCCCGGTCTGGGAAAATCCCACATGCCGCGGAGCGGCTGGGCCCATGAGCCATGGCCGCTGAGCCTGCGCGTCCGGAGCCTGTGCTCCGCAACAGGAGAGGCCACAGCAGTGAGAGGCCCGCGTACCGCAAAAAAACAAAACAAAACAAAACAAAACAGAAGCAGGCTCACAGGCATAGAAAACAAACAGGGTTACCAAAGGGGAGCGGGGAGGGGGTGAGGATCTGGAGAAAGTAGTCTGGGGTTAGCAGATACACACTACTATATGTAAAATAAACAGCAAGGTCCTACCATATAGCACAGGGAACTGTATCCAATATCTTGTAAATCTATAATGGAAAACAATTTAAAAAGAATATGTATATATATATATATGAATCACTTCGCTGTACACCAGAAGTAACACAACATTGTAAATTAACTATATGTCAATTAAAATATAAATAAATAAAATGGTGATAATAACTGTCCCCAACTACCTCATAGGGTGGTTGTGAAGATTAAATAGGTTAATATATGTAAGTATGCCTGATGCAGAGCACATGCTTAATAAGTGTTACCTTATTATCTCAAAGTGCTCTCATTTGTGGAGGAAATAAAAAGGAAGAAAAATATGAGAAAGGGAAGAGAGGGAAGAAAGAATTTAGAAACAACAGCCTGAGAACTCTGTAACAACTTCTCAGGTAAAAAGTCATGAAGGTCTCTGTCCGTTCTCTCGTCTGCCTGGGAAGCACACGCTAATGAAGCATCTTGTGCACGTGCGGATGGAAACGTGAATTTCTCCATTCTGGGTCTCACGCACATATTTAATCTTCATGTGAAAGCAGATGGGGTTGAAGAGGCCCGCCACCCTCTCTGACTTTGAGAACTGCCTGATGTAAGCAGAATTCTGTGTCAAAGTACAGAGATTCAGGTATCTCTGCTGCTGCAAAGAAGCAAATATGGGAGAGACCGATGAACTTTAGTGCCTGCTTACACGTGTGTAAGGACGAAAAGAAAAGCGGCCACTATTAAATAAAATGACGTCTGTGTCTCAACCCTTAATTAAGAACATCTAGCTACTTCGAGGAAATGTGTGACTATATTTTATTAGGATTATTGTTTCTGTTAGAGGTGGATAGGAGGAAAAATAACCATCAGAGGATGCCGAGCTTGTGGGGCAAGAAGGATCCGACCAGAAGGAAAAGGAGGCCTATGATGGGGAAATGCGGTATTGGCTTAATGAAGGGGGAAATTCTTACAAGGGGAGAAAGGAGCCAACACTTTGCCTCCCTCACTTCAGAAAAACCCCAAGTAATGCAAGCACCAGATCCGAGGGAGGTAAAGCTCTGGCATCAGATGAGCCAACCAGATAGCTAATCCGATATGATTTTCTCCTACAGCCATTCAAGGCTCTTGGTAATCACACGTTCTCTCTCTGTATAATCAGCAGGGAATTTGTGCAGTCCCAGAATGCCGTTTCTGTGTGATTCCAGCTCATGTTTACGATCTGTGCAGCTGTCAGAAACCACAAGATGGAGATGGAAGGATTTACCTCTTTTCTGTCCTCGGTAAGTATCAACATACAGTGCAGCCTATAAAACTGCGTTTTTAACCAATTTTGTAATGAGGGATTAAACACAACACCAAAGCAACGGAAGACTCAAATTCACTTCTCACCCTGCCATGTAACAAAACTGAATCATCTCTTCTTAGCTTTATTGTTGCTTGGGCATTTTTTTAATATATGTTCAATGTTCATAAGATTTGAGCTCAAACTATTTTTCACTTAGCGTTATTTTATATCAACTTTTCTATTTGTTTTCAGAATATACAAATTTATCATTCTTAATAGTAATATTATATTTCATTTTTATACCATAGTTTTTTACTTTATGACTTTTAGGTATTTGGGGGTTCCTTTTCTGGTTTCTTTTCCCTTATTTTTCTTTTTTTGAGTTATTTCTCCAGGATATGGTCTCAAACACGTTTATCGGGCCAAAGGATGTGACAGTCCGCATGGCTCACTACACTTTGCCATGTCGCTTTCCAGAAATATTGTACTAATTTATGTCAGTAGACAATACAGCTTTCTCAAAAGCCTGCCAGATTTTGATTTTGTAATTATAATGTACTTTTACCAGTTTCGCTGGCATTGCATGATTTTGTGCTTTAAGTTTCCACGATTACTAGTGAGGCTGAATCCTTTTCCAAGGGTTTGTTTTCTTGTGTGAATGACATGTTCTGGTTTTTTGTTTTGTTTTGTTTTGTTTTGACCATGAATGTAGTAGAGGTAATATGGCTCTTAAGGATTTGGTTCCATTCCCTAGAGATTCTGGATGTTCCTTTTTTTCATCCGTTCTTTTTATCACAAACAATTTCTCCCCTAAGTCACTTGGACTCAAGAAAGTTTTGCTCAGTGGACACAGGTCCCACTCAGGCGGAAGATCATCAGTTCAGCTCAGATTCCTGGCGCCCTATTTACTGGTGGCTGCACACAGTAATCCCCTCATAAATTTTCCTGAAGGCATCCTGCTTTTTGAGTCCCCCAGCTCCCTAATGAACTGTATTCCTGATTTGTCAAATATACCCAGCAATTATTCAGTGTTGCATAACGTGCTACTGCAAAACAATCAGGGGAGGTATTTTCACGCTTGCCTTTCTGATTTATAGTATGCCTTTCTGCTAAGGCAGCATTTACATACTGCGGTCTCCATGCATTCTACACAGTCAGACTGGGTCTGACTGGGTCAGACTCTGAAAAGAGAAGGAACCAGTCAAGATGTTATCAAGGGCATAATGGAGTAGAGGGCTGGGGAGGAAAACAAGGTCATGGACAAGGTAAGATTAAATTAGACAAACTGAAACAAAACTTAAGTATTTGAGAGTAAGAGTAGTTACAGTTAGTAACATTGTATATTTGAAAGTTGCTGAGAAGCTCTCATCACAAGAAAACGAAATTGTAACTATGTGAGGTGATGGATGTTAACTAGACTTCCAGTGGTGATTATTAGCAATATGCATGTATACCAAATCATTATGTTGTACACCTAAAACGAATACAATGTTATATGTCAATTATATCTCAATTTAAAAATTTTTAATTTAAGTATTTGAAACATGTTATAGAATGGACATAAGGTCAATTTAATTAGCTCAAAGAACACCCACTATCTAGAAATACATCTCCCTTTTGCAGGCACCCCCTGAGATGGTAAAACAACAACAAAAACTAAGAAATGTACAAAAAATGCTAAACATTTATCAAATTACTTGATAAAAAAATGGCCAAAAGATTTCTCTTTTTTAAAAAAGTCACTGTTGACTTTTTAAAAATGTTTAAATGACTTTTTAAAAAAGTCATTTCTTGGCCTTTTTTTCCCTTGCCTAGATGAAGGATCCCCAGTTGGGGAAGCATGCACCCCAGCATGCTTCCTCCCTCACTCAGTTCTTTCTGACTTACAAACTTCGACTATAGAGCCACACATTCACCCCTTCTGCCCCACCACACCCACTCCCCACTCCCTTACCCTCGCTAACTCCCGGCCACAACTTTGGTCTCTGGAGAGGTTACAGGGAGATGGCAGAGAAGCTACTCTGAAGAGCTATACACCCAACTGGTGAGGAGAAGAGGCATTTCTCCATTGGACTAGACACAACTACATTGCAGGTCCAAGTTATAGATGCCAATTAGCTGCTATTGTTATTATTATTGCTGTTGTTGTTGGCACTTACTGAGTGCTTAGAATGGGCCATGAGCTCAGATGAGCACTTTATATGCCTATCTCATTGAATCTTCACCAACAATATTATCCCATTTTATGGATGAGACAAAGTGAATTTTAGAAACTTAGCCAAGATCGCCCACTTAGTAGTAACAGAATTGGGGATGGACACCATAACATATTGCCCCTCATGGTATTACCTCTTTTTGATGATTTGTAATCAATTGTAACTTTTTCCACAAGTGTGTTATTTTGGACTATCAAAAGAAAATACACTTTAATCTTATCCCTACTAGTTCCCAACTGACTGTTTCTGTGAGGTCAAATGCAAAAGTCCGAGACTGTGATTTCCCAGGCAAATCGCAGGAAGCACCTTACCATCTTCTGTTCTTTTCTAACAGTTCCACATGCCAGTCATCTTCCCCTCAACGCCGGCAAGATAACTGACGTCACGCAAGTGTGCGAAGGAGGAAGATGGGAGGGTGGGGATCCCAGGGCGGAAGTCAAGAGGCCTGTATTTCAGCCCTACTCCCACCACTAACCCCCCTGTCTGGACCACAGGTTCTGCATGGGCAAGAGAAAGCATCCCCTCCAGCTTCAAACGTCTTAACAATTTATGACGCCTGGGAGTGTCATTGCACTGGTGCCTGGAGGTGCAGACACAGCTCCCCCTACCGGCAGCCTCCGGGCAGTGAGACCGTGGTCACCCGCTCAGCCTGCTGGTCCCGCTGCGGAGGTGGCCCGGCTGTGGAGACCGTGCGAAAGGTTAGCAAAGGGGAAAGTGATTTGGGGGCGCTCCCAACTCACCGCCCCGCTCTAAAGTGTATACAGCCCTGTGTGTGCTGAAAGAAACGTGCTTAGGATTCAGATGGGCAAAGGTTTCAAAGGGGACAAACGGATTATAGAATAACTTAGGTGGGAGTCAGATGGTGGAGCTCAGGGGCCGCTGGAAAGGCTTGTGCTCAGCCTTGTTAACGAAAAGCCACAATTATTAAAAAATGCTTTTTATTTTTTTAAGCGTGAAATATTCTCTTCAAGGCAGGTGTACATCTATTCTCTGAAAGTGAAAAATAAATTATTCTATAGATTTTGTGTGTTCATTTAAAATGTAAGGCACGTAAAGGTTCTGAGCTTCCCCCTAAGGGTGCTTGTCAGCTTCAACAATCTGCCATCTGAGCCTGCTCACCTTTGCAGGCTGAAAACAAGCCCCGGGCACTTCACTGCTCAGCAACGCAGGTCTCCAGCCTTCCCTCCCTTCCTCCTGTGGACATCTGTTGGGGAACAAGGGCCCTTTCAACTTAGACTCCAGATAAACACACATAAAGCATTCACTATTTTTTAAAAGACCATTTTAAACCACTTCTAAAGGCTTTAGAAATTTTGTTTGTTTTTTAATGAAAGACCCTGAGTCTTGAATCTGCAGCCCACAGCAGAGCAGAGCAATGGAGCTAATCATCCCTCAGCTAATCACCCCTTGCTTCTCCCACTCACCTGGTCTTGAAACTCCACCTCAAGTTGGGGCTGTTTTGCCAGTACCCTGCACCCCTCTTTGTTGATGCTAACCTTCCCTGTGAGCACAAGGTCAGAGGAGAGAAAGGATTGAGTGGGAGGTGTGTGTCCAGGGGGGCAGGTGGAAGGAGAGGCCACCAGTGCTGGGTTTGGGCATTAAGGAGTCAGTATCAGGATAGCAACCCATGGTATCCACTTAAGCCAGGCCGCAAGAGGAAACCGATCAGTGATGAAGTCTATTTCACAATAGGCTCCAATTCACACAGAGATAGTGACCTGCTCATACCTTCATGAACAGAAAAACCAGTCTGGCCTGTTCTCTAAACGCAGGGCTCCCAGTTCCCAGCCTGTGGTCCATTCCCCACCCCCGCGCCACCCCACCCCCCATGCTTGCCCAAAGCCAGCCACAGTGCCTCTGCTTTTTCTCCCCACTTCTCCCACCTTCTGGATCTTTTCTCTTCCTTTCTACTCTTCGAAATGTAAGCTGAATAAAACCAATATAAACTCATTTTTCATTCTTCCCCTAATCCTTTACTCCAAATCTGCTCAGAAAAAGACTAGAACCAGAGCTGGCAGAGGCAGAATTCTCTGTAGTGAACTGAGGACAGCCAAAAGCTAGAAATGCTGAAGGCGGAGTCTTTTTCCCATCTCTTGAATCTAGGCTGGTCTTGTGATTTGGCTTTGGCCAACAGAACATAGGATAGTGATGCTGTGTGATTTCCAGAGCCTAAGCCTTATAGTTTCTGCTTTGGTCTCTTGAAACGCTGCCCGGATCACCAAGAAAGGAAGCCGGTTTAGCCTACCAGAGAGTGAGAAGCCCTGAGAAAGAACTGAGGCGCCCAGCCAACAGTCAGCGCCAAGTGCCAGCCATGTGAGTGTGAGTGATGGCTGCCCCTCCAGCTGAGCTAGGCAGGAGCCAGCCCAGGTGAGACCAGCAGAGAAGCAGCCCAGTCACCCCCAGAACCAGAAGAAAGGACGCATCACTCTTTTTTTAAGCCACTCAGTTGCAGGGCAGGGTGTTATTCAACAAGCGATAACTGAAATGTATACTTTTACCTTTTTCTCTATTGTTTATGTAATAAACAGAGGATTCTTTCTGCCTCTCTTTTTCCTGAGGCACCAATACGACAGATATCAGATACTCACATGAATTTGAAACAAACCCCCTTATACAGAATTCACAAAGGAAATTATCAAGACCTGGCTCCACCATTCTTGGATGCCTCATTCAAATCGAGAATATAAAAGGGAAGGGCAGGAGAGATAGGTGAAGAGCAGCTTTTTTAGAAAGAACTGTTAATGAGCTGTGAGCATCCCCCTGAATGCCCCCAGGGAAACAGGGGACAGAGCTGTATCTCCTTCATCTCAAGCCCAGTGAAGTGGGCTTATGTGGACCACATGGAGAATTTTGAAATACAGCTGGGAAACAGCACACATAATGGGTCCTAGATTCGCGCCTTCTACACCCAGAGAGGGCTGTGACAGTAGGAGAGAAGGGAACGGGGGGGCTGGTATGCTCTTGTGGGGTTTCTGGGGTAAAGTGTGTCTTGTGGACCAAATGTGGTCACTCTGAAGAGACAGCTGGGGTCGGGTCAGCTTGGATCCTGTCTTGTAGGACTACCTACAGGGGCAGAAAGACCGCAGCAGCAAGAAAGTGGAGGTGTGCACTGGATTGATAGAATCTTAGAAAGAAATCCCAACGGATCTCCCGGAATAAAGATGCACCTCCCTATACCCAGAGAACTGAAGGAGAGAGAGGGCCAATAATGGAGGTTTCTGAAGATCCTACCACAATGCCCAACAAGGGAAAGAGTCCATCAAACACTGGCCTGGCTCAGACAGTGGGAAACCAACCTTTATGAGTCCCTTGTCCCTAACCTGCCCACCCAATCCTGGGGGATTCAGAAACTAGCTAGCAAACTGAAAATTGTGGGGACAGAAAAAGCATAATGCAGAGACCACAGATGCTGTCATTTACCCGCTAACCCCTCCCACGGCCGACTCCCAGCCTGATGCAGGCTTGAGATTGGGAATTGAACAGGAGAGTTGACATTAAATCAAGTTTAAAGGTTTGATTCTCATATTCTAATTTCTGAATTGAGACAGAGTGCAACTTAGAATGATGTCAGGACTATTTCCTAAGAACGAGTTGAAAAGTCACAGGCCTGCTGACTGTTCACATCCATCTTCCTCTATTCAATAAAATTTAAAAGGGCAACAGGGAGACATCACTAATTGTGTTTGTTGGAAATGCTAATTACATTTATTCTATTCCCCATTCCTCCAGAATATACTTTTCAAGACAAAAAACATCCTCTTTGTGCAATTCTCTTTCCCCCAGTTACCCATAGTTCTTTTTGCTCACATTACCCTTCCACTCAGACCACCTAGGTGGGCTTATAACTTATTACATGATTACATTTGTCCAGATCCAGAAAGTCCCTAGCTGCTTGCCCTAGCTGCTTTAAGACCTGGGAGCTACTGAGGCTATAAACTTGGAAATAGGTTTCCCCAAACACTGAAGGCCTTGGCAAGCTTTATCCCCACAACCGACCGTGGGAAGAAGTCAGGACAGGTGTCTGTTGGCTTCAGGCCAGTCTCACTTGTCTGGAATGCAAGCTTCATCCTGGCGACCTGCCTAAGAGCTTTCAAAGATTGAAATCTGTAGGTGAGTTTTTGGATTTCATACCGGGAAGTTGCAATCTAATAGAGGAGATGGGTTGGCAAAACCTATGCCTGAATTTCCAGCAAGTAAATTTTTATAAATAAAAGATGCAATCAATTATTTAGCATATCCAAACATGCTTGAAGAATTTAGGTATCGCTTGCTAGTTCTCCAGAATTCAATGCATAATCACAGAGATGCATAATGCATGCAGACCTGACCCCACTGGAGACCATCTTCCGAGAGAGACCGGCTGGAGCGAGAGGGAAAGGGGGATTGCATTTCAATCAATTATCTGCAGGTTCTGTGTTGCATTTATTCATGTCGCATAATAAAGTGAGGTGGGAAAGGAGCATCCATTCTTTTCTGACTACGTGAGTCAGTGAGGACGTATATTAGACAAGGAACAAGGGCGCACAGCTCTATTTCTGACTGCAGAACAAATGAGGCTCAGAGCCGTGGAAATTTAAATCATGCTCCCGCAGTCCCTCCTCAAAGCTGGGAATCACCGCCCCAGGAAGAAATCTCGCAGGCTGTCCTGAAAAAGACATCACAGGGTGGACGGTGAAGATTTTGTCAAGGTCCAGGGCACAACCCTCAGCCTCCCTGGCACTGAAGTCTGATCTGATGACTCCATTTCTCAAAAATCCATTTCCTGGGGGCAGAATCACATCATTCAGCCTCACAGCCTAAACCAGAGAGACAATTCACTAATTCGCAGGGATACTCAAAGTCCACATAACCAATGAATTCTTTCCCTGCGGGTAGACGTTTATGGGAGGCTAAATCCTAAGCGGGTTGCTGGGTGAGCGTGATATCCGAAGAAGGAGAAACGTGAATGGAATGTTTTGGGCGCCAGTCTAAGGCAGCCTGATGTGTCCATTCCCAGTAGAGAGGGTCTAGCCAATGGTTTTCAAGCTGCATTTCAGTACCCAGTAGAGCTGTGAAATCATTTTGCAAGTCACATCCAGACACCATTAAAAAAAAAAATAGAATATAGAGTAGAAAATATCGAAGAGTACTGCATGTAACTGAGAGAGGTAAAAGGCAGTAAAGAGCGGTGGTTAAGAGGACAGACACACTCAATGCAGGCTACGTAGGATCAAACCTTGGCTTGGCCACATACCAGGCATACAACCCTGGGCAAGTTACTGAATCTATGCCTCAGTTTCTTTGTTTGCAAAAATGGAATGATAGTAGTACCTACCTCCTAAGGTTGCTGTGAAAATTAAATGCCTTAATACCTATAAAGGGCAGAGAGCCATGCCTGGCTCGCAGTAGGTGCTGTATGAGTTTTCATTATTAGGAAGAATTGCTCTGTGAAACTATTGCCCACACTGGAGATACCAGCATCGAGTTCCTATAGGACAAATGGAGCCAGATGTGCCAAGCGGGACACGAGAGAAATTGGCCGACTGAGTGGTCTCCATTGTATTGGAATTAGAGAATTATGGAAGCAAGACCAGGCTGAAGGAAAACGAGAACCAGAGGAAGTTATCCAAAAGGACATCCCAGGTGACCGGGCTAGAGCATTCGGAAGCTGAGGAGTGCTCTTCAGTGGAGGAAGATGAAAGTGGTTTTGTTGAGATGAGGTGCTGCAAATCTCTCTTTCTTGGAGAGAATTCTCATTCTCTGATGTACGCTTTGCCTTTTTTCTTTCTTTTTGGTTTTCCTCTGAGACCATGATGACACATTTTGATGAACTAGAATGGCTCATCAAGTTTAAAGTTGAATTTCCTCTGTTCAGATCAGTCAGGTTCTCATCTCAATTTTTAAGAGTATCAGCTGTATCGATTGATTATTCCACCTGATACCACAGGTCCATCTTTCATATATTTTTCCACATTCCACAAAAATCTGGACAAATAGAAGGTGACTGATAAGGGAGAGGCAAGAGACTAAAACAGAACAGCAAAGGATTTAGGGTTGGGAAGAATTTAATTAGTTTCTTGAGCCCCATTTTAACCTAAAAGAGAAGGATTTAACTTCCAAAGTCTTAAATAGGAACTAGAATTTAGAGCAAGTCAGACTAGGGGAAGGGAAAAGATAAGCAGGGTCCATCCACTGTCCAGAAACCAGAAGGAAGAAATTACCAGGCTCAGGTCTAAACGCTAATTTAACTCAGTAAGCACAGGGCACAGCAGAGGGAGTCAGGGTCGCAGGACACAAAAATGAACAGTTATTTCCACACACACCGTCTTTTGGGGGGATTAACTAGATGAGGACATCAAATTCAGCTGTGTGTACTTCTAATTGCCAGGCTAAAGATGCCAGGATTTTAAATTTACGTTTAAATAATCCATAGGCAGTGACATTTATTTTTAACACCTGCCTATCTGAGAATTAACACATCTGCTGCAATCCCTGAGGTACATAGCCAAGAAAGTTGCAAAGCATCTTTATTATTCCACCAAAGTGGAATTTTAAAATATGTTATTAAGTCTGCAGGTGGCTGGGTATAGCATATAGTCTGGACCCTATTCTGTAGCGGGTTCCAAAAAACTCTGAGATCCAAGAAACAATACAAGTGAATTTACAGAGGTTGGTGGAAGAAGAAAACAAAATGGGAAGAAACAAAGAGTATTCAGTGTGCTCAATTTATCATCAGATACTGCAGAACTGGGGTGAGTTAGTGGGCAGCCGGTCATGTACTCAGAGAACAACACTCTTCACTGGAAAAGGTCAGAGGGAGAAGAGAGCAGTAGCTTCTGTTGTTACCACCACCGTCGATAAGCATCATTCACTACAATGTGTGAGTCACTGAAGGACACTGTTCTCAAGAAGCTTATGGTCTTATTTAAGGAAACAAAGCATGTACATAAACAGAAAAATAAATAATGACACACACTGGGTCAAATGGGTAATGTTTCATTCTTGGAAACTGCTGAGCGTCTTCATATTACAAAAATACATCCATCTTGCAGAAGCCACACCATGATACTAGACTCAGAGAAAGAGCCCCAAGTGCCAACGTAATAGTTTCACTCTAAGTTATCCAACCATGCCACAGACTCACGTTTCAAGGAGAGCTGTGATATTAAGACAAGAAGAATCACTGCCCTTATGTGCTGTTTAAAATTGTCAGTTTTAGCCTCATGCTGACTTGGGAGTTATTCATCTGAAATGACTTTAGGCTTTATACCCCTAAGCATATTTTATATTTACTTAGGAAGGCAATATAAGTATAGCGGCTAGGAGTAAGGACTCCGGAACAGACTTCCTGGGTTCAAATCCCAGTTCTACACTTTTCAGCTGCGTAACTGTGGCAAGTTACCTAATGCCTCTAAGCCTTGGTCTCCTCGTCTGTAAGTGGGAATGATAATAATATTTGCCTCATATAATCACGGTGAGGATTACATAAAATAGTACCTAAAGTACTATAGCTCAATGGATGGCACATAGTCAGCCCACAAAAATGTTTGTTTTCATGACTATTATCACCAAGGTGGCTGACCGCCAGAGTTGGTGTGAGATTGCCATTGGAAGGGGCCGGGGCACTGCACAGCCAGGGTCTCCCCCACTGATAACTCTGAGACCCACCTCCCCATTCTCAGTGTTTAAAGGCAGATGAGTACACAGACTAGAGACAGGGAAGAGGCACCTAACAGTCCGAAGGAGCAACGCATGGGGAAATATCACATCCAATACGTCTGCTTAAGAATTACTGGTCAATACTGCATAGCACAGGGAATGTTACTCAATACTCTGTCACGGCCTATATGGGGAAAGAATCTAAAACAGAGTGGATATATGTATATGCATAACTGATTCACTTTTCTGTGCACCTGAAACTAGCACAACATTGTAAATCAACCACACTCCAATAAAAAAAATTTAAAAAAGAATTACTGGTCCAATGGAGAACAGATTGGTGGTTGCCAAGGGGGAGGGGGTTGGGGGAGGGATGGATTGGAGGATGGGGTTAGCAGATGTAAGCTTTTATAGATAGAATGGATAAACAACAGGGTCCTACTGTACAGCACAGAGAACTATATTCAATAAACCATAATGGAAAAGAATATTTAAAAAAGAATGTATATATAGATATATAGATATATATACGTATAACTGAATCACTTTGTTGTACAGCAGAAATTAACACAACATTGTAAATCAACTTTACTTCAATAAAAAAATATTGATTAATAAAAGAATTATTGGTCCACATATGCAAGAGGTGATAGAAAGAAATTTGAAGTTAGAAGCAAATAAGCCCACTTCGAAAAGATTGATGGGGACAATGGATGAGAGTGTTCTTCAAGGCTAATAAAATCAATTCTAGAAAAATGTTCTTAAAGATCCAGGGAAGTTGTGAAGAGCCTTTTGAATCTCAGAAAATACATCTTTGTTTCTGCCTGCCCCCAGAGATCTGCTGGTAGCAAAAAAAAAGTTGTGGGATTCAAAAGGTAATTATGTCTGCTTTAAGAAAAAGTATTGAGGGGAAGAAGAGGAAGCTCCGACCAAAAGGTCTGAGGGCTGACGAGGTAGGGAGGGTTCAGAAGCCCATTTCACATGCCATGATAAGTCCATGTTGAAGGCTCAAGTGAAACCTGTCTGCCAAGGGCTCTGTGGCACAAAGATCCTCTCAAGTTCTGCTGCAAATACCAAACCAGCGTCTTCCCTAGAGGGCCCCGGCTGGAGAGAAACAGTCTAGGTCGGTGAGCCTGCTCCAAGCTCGGCGATCTGGGTCCCTTCCTCCTGCATGCAGGCATTCACCTCTGTCTCTGCTTGTCTCCCTCACCACCTGCAAACTAACTTCACGAGAACTGGGGCCAAGTCTGTTTTCAGCTTCCGCTGTATCTCGAGTGCTTAGCAAAGAGCTCTGTGAGCGCAGCACAAAGCATACAGCAGACCCACCATACGTACTTGTGGACTAAATGAATGAGCCCATGAACAAGTGCAGGAGAGCAGGAGCTGGAGGACCAAATGCTTGGTTCTGCGTTTCATGGGCCATTGGTGGTACGGCTTTAAACGTTTCCTTATATTTCACTAAGCCTTTGGGTTTCATAGGACTGAGAAAAGCCAGACCCTATGAACACCAGTCAGGGAGGTAGCTTCCCTATATATTCAACTGCCAAGTTACAAACGTCTGCCTCAGGGCACATGGGTTAACCAAATCAAACTTTTGAATTTTTTACTTTCTAAGGGGAAATCAACTACATTAGCCCAAAAGTTATCTTTCCAAACCATTTAATAGGCTAAAATGTTTTAAGCTACGTCATTAGTAAATAATAACTATTTACACTATTTAGTATAATGAGATTTCTTGTTAAAGGAAACATAATAAAGTATATGCATATATCTGTGTATGCATACATGTATATGTACCTACATATATATGTATATGTGTATATATATATATACACACACACACACACACACACACATACATGCATAAACACACCCATATGTATATCTCCCATCTCTTGGAGGAGGTTTAGTCACACCCAGGAAAGCCATGCCTGCTGGCCATTTAGTTACAACCAGGCACTGTAATTCACCTACTGGCAGCTACTTTTAATGTCTATATAGAGCCTTCCACAGGGATGGCCAATGCACAGACGACATGGCCCGCGGCCCCTGCTGTAAGTCCACATTAAACACTGCTGATCCATAATGACACCTTCTCTCTGAGTCTAGCCACCTCTGAACTGTCTTCAATACAGTACCCCAGCCAGCCACTACAAATCAACTGAAGTTGGAATACAAGATGAAATATCTTTGCCTCCTTGGCCTATGAGTATACACTCTAAAGTATTTCAAATTTTCCTTTCCATGATCCACAGTAAAAAAAAAAAAAAAAAAAAAGGCCTTTTGCATCAAGTACATGCACGAGGTTTCACTAAACAATGCTAGCCCTTATTTGTGAGATGTATCCTCATATTCTATTCCCCTTCTATTTCATTGTTTAAAATGCTGTTTGCAACCTACTGATTTTCTAACCCACATAATATGAAATATGGGTTGTGACCTGCAATTTGAAAGATCTTGCTATAAAGGATTACCTTTTGCAAATACCAAATTCTAAGGTCATGGAAAACAACATGAGAAGCCTGCATGAGCTTTCTCAGTTGGACAGAGCACTGGGCTAATGGAACCACAGTCGGGGGCTCGCTCCCCACCGAGGTCCGTTAGCTCTGATATTCTGAGCCATGAGTGAATGGCTAACTCTTGGCAGCCCTCTCACAGAGGTACACCCATGGGAATGAGAAAATCCCTTATTCTTGCAAAAAGAATAATTCAAAATACTCATCCTGCCACAGTGGGTCAGAAAATCACTCATACCACATGAAAGACAAACTCAATCCTACCTGCAAGAAATCACATTATTGATTGTTTGGTTCCCACAAGAACCATCCAAACTATTTTCGGTTTGCTGAAGCCACATGTTCACTCTGGCTGGCTAACTCCTACTTATTGTTCTTCTTTATACACCTTCCCTGACTGCCCAGCCCTCCACACCCACCTCCTCCCATCCTCGGCCAGGCTTAGTTGGGCACCCCTCCTTTAAAATCCAACCTGCTATCCTGTACTTAATATCCTGGTCACCTTCCCACATGTCCTCCTGGGGGACAAAGATGGTCTTTCAGCTCCATTCTCGGTGCCTCGCACAAGGCCGCTCTCATAAGTGCTTGGAAGTTGTTTCTTGAATGACCTAATGACTGATCCAAGTGCCAAAGAGGCCAGGAGCTAATGTATTTGAGGCAGAGAAAGAAACAAGAATTAGAGGAAGGGAAGGAGGAGGAGAAGGCGTGAATAATACTTGACGCCTTAGCATCGGTTTCAGAACTTTTACCTCGCCTGATCCTCACAACAGGTGAGGAAGAATTATTACTCCCAGGGCTTCCCTGGTGGCGCAGTGGTTGAGAGTCCGCCTGCCGATGCAGGGGATGTGGGTTCGTGCCCTGGTCCGGGAAGATCCCACATGCCGCGGAGCGGCTGGGCCCATGAGCCATGGCCGCTGAGCCTGCGCGTCCGGAGCCTGTGCTCCGCAACGGGAGAGGCCACAGCGGTGAGAGGCCCGCGTACCGCAAAAAAAAAAAAAAAAAATCTGCCCCCTCTTCTAGTCTCCTCACCATAACTGGACCTGGAAAAGCTACACATGTGTTGCCCTTTGATCCTCCCTAAGATTCATTTATTCAGAATATTCACCCTATGAGCACTCATGCACTCACTCATTCCCCCTCATTCTCTGTCTCTCTGTCTCTGTCTCTGTCTCTCTGTCTCTCTGTCTCTCTGTCTCTCTGTCTGTCTGTCTGTCTCTCTCTCTCTCTCTCTCTCTCTCTCTCTCTCTCTCTCGTGCGCGCACACACACATACAGGTACATCTGTTTTCCTTTTTCTCCCTAATTAAGCCAACTTCAGTGTTGAAAACAGATACAAATTGAACCCTACCCACCAAATACTGTCACATTTTCCCAAAGACATCACTTTGCCCCAGTGAAGAAAGGGAACTTACCCCCGCTACACCATCAATATATGTCTCACTTACTGCCAGCCCTCTCTCTGCAAAAAGAAATAATTAAGGAAGTCTATAATATCAGAGAGGCAAAGACCTTGAAGACCATCCCTGCCTTTGCTGCTCAGAACATGGCCTGAGGACCAGACCTGCCAGGAGCCTGCTGGAAGGACAGGGCCTCCGGCCCCACCAGAACTTGCAGAAGTAGAGTCTGAATTTTAACAAGACCCATGTAATTCACATGCATGATCCAATCTGAGAGACACTGAGCTAGGCAGCGCTTCTCAGCCTGGCTACTCAGGAGCATCACCTGGGGAGCTTTAAAAGCTAGCCAAGCCAGACCTCCCTCACCTGAGAGCAAATTAATCAGGCATCTGTGGATGCTGTGGTGGTTAAAGGCTCCCCAGCGATTCTGTTCTGCAGCCAGAGTTGAGTAGCACTGCTCCCGGCCAAACCTCCTGTTTCACAGATGAAGAAATGGAATTGCAGAAAGGCCTAGTGACTTGCCAAGGTCACAAAGTAAATCAGTGGTTGGGCTGAACCCATAAAGTGATGTGCCCTGGGGTTCCTCCAGAGGGTGGACTCCAACAGTGGGCGTGTCTGTTCCCTGTGCCCTCAGGAGTCTGGCTCTTCTTGGGCTGGCAAGAAGGCTATGTTCGCAGAGCGTCCTCCAAATCACTCTTTTTGAAGCCCTCTTCTACTCCGTAAGGAATCATTCAATCTGGCCTGGAGTACAGCTTTAGAAATGTTACGTAACCATAACATTTCTGCTTGACCACCGTATGTGCGTTAAATGCATTCATAGTTGCCTGTCCCCCCTCCTAGTTGTTTTCCTCTCCCCCTCCCCTCACTCCCATTTCTAGGGAAAGCAGCCAACACACACAGCACCCCAACAGAAATCTCTGAGAAAATCCAACTCAGAAGGGTTAAAAGACAAGTCAGGATATGTGCCACTTCCTTGAAGCCCTGGAAAATGCTTAGATCCGAGGCTGATGCAGGCCTTCCGGCTTCCACCGGAAAAGCAACATTGCTACCAGCTGTGGCAGGAAGGCAAGAGTGAGTTTCAAGATTTGCTGGGACATTGCAGAGACGGTTTAGGAAAACCCCACAAGTCGAAGCATCCTTCTCTTTAGAGTCCCCTTGCAGATACTGTAGTCCCTCGTCAAGCACAGACTAGCCTGAGAAATGAGAGCGGAGAACAGCAGTGGTGGGGGGTGGTGAGGATCTATTCAAAGAGCTGGAGTCTCAGAGGCCCGTGGCTTTTTATGTGGATGAAAACTTATCTCCGAGTTTTGCAGGAGTTGAAGGGCAAAATGGAATGAAGATGAAAGGACATCAGGGGGCAAATCAGACTAGAAGGAGCGAAAGAAGAAGAAGAAAACAGTGCAGGAGGAGAGAAGTGTGCAGTCATTAACAATAAATTAAAAGGCTCTGCTTTCACCTCCTCAATTTTCAGATTATCACAGAAAAAGGGCTGAGGCTTCTGAGATGGTGCAAATGCAGGCACTAGGAATGAGCAAGGTGAGATGGGAGGTCCTGGCAGCAACATCATGAGGCATCCCACTGCCCAGTCACTTGGCTGCGGCAGGAGAGCTGTGTTGGGCGGCCCTGGAGGGAGAGGGACTCCTGCCAGGCTCCACCCCAAGACCTACTTTTACAGAAAATGGGACGGAAGCCTCTCTCCTCGATTACCAGCAGCCAGCACGCCTCACCCCACAACTGGGAGGAAGCCTGCTCAGTGCTTCTATTCACAACTTCCCATCAGGCAATCTTCACGTTGCGGAAAGGAGTCTGCGAGGGAGATCATTTAAGCTCCTCTTCTATTCTCAGGTTCCCTCTTATATGGAGGGCAGCATCAACCAAGCTCCAAGAAGCAACTGAGAAGTGGGGTTGCTGGGAAGGGGGGACCTGTGCCCATCTACAAACGCGCAGAGCCTGGGGAGAAAGCTTTTATTTTTAACAGTGGGAGCTGTGGGGCTGACCTATATTTCACTTCTAATACTGACAGAAATGACAAGCCTCGAAGGCCAGGACACAGACCCAGCAGATGCCCTTTGAAGACTTCTCACAGAGGAGCACCGGCAGTAAGACACCAGACCCCACCATGGACAGAGACCAGGGCTAAAACAGAAGGGGCTGTGGTGTCTAAGGGGTGTACTCAGGTCGATTGGAGGGAGAGATCCGCATCTTAGCTTTACCTTCGGAGCTTGGAAATTAGTCCACAGCCGGACTGAACCGTGCAGCTGGCAAGAAAAATACGGGGGCAGGGACCAAAAGCCCAGGAAAGGAGAGAATTAGCAGGAGATGTACAGAGAATTAGGAGAGGAGACGGAGATGAAAAAGGTGGTCAGGATGAGGTAAAGGGGTGTCTGAATTTCCAGACTTCAGTAGGAGAACCTGTGCAACATAGCAGAATCCCTTGGTCAAACAGGCAAAAGAGGAAGCGATATTAAACAATGTCATCAGACAGGAATGCTTACTACCATCGGATATGCTTTTTTTAAATGTGTTATCTCCACTACCCCTTTATTCCATATTTTATTTCTCCTATTCATTTCTCAAAACCTAACCCTCTAAATCATATTTCTCTGGCCAGCCGTATGATGACAAGTCTTCAAATGGGAATACAATGTTGAATTTAGTTTTATGCCTCAGACCCTGAAGGTTGGCACAGCTACGTTATGTTTTTGTCAAGCCTTCACATTATAATCTGCCATCCAGTCAGTGAACTGGAAACAGAGAAGAATCACTTCAGAGTCTGAGAGACTTTAGATCCTGCACCACCAATTTTTTTTTCTTATCTGTCATCTAAATGTAAAGCTGTGTAAGGATTTGGTGTAGGTGTAGAAGCCCCAGGGCTCAGTGACAAGAGGCTCCAGGAGGAAGGGACTAAGCTGGATGCTTCCACTCAGTGTTCCCCAAGCACCGCCCCCTAAAAACATGTAATACGGAGCCCCATATCTTTCTCTCTCCCTTCCAGAGCCCTTGGTCAATGGCACCTCTGTGCACGTGGTCGTCGGCAGGGGAGGCGATGGTGAGGGGAAGGGAGGGTCAGCTAGATGCCTCCTCTGCCCCCGAGCTCACTCAGGAGAGGTGCAGCATGGTCATGAAGAGAGGAGGTGACAGAGCCAGACCACCTGATGTGAATCTCACTTTGTCACTTACTGGTCATGAGAGTGCCCTTGGACCAAGTCACCCAGCCTCTCCGTGCCTCAGTGGCCTCATCCGTAAAACCTCGGAAGGTTGTGGTGGGCATAAATGAGTTAAAACAGCAGTCCCCAACCTTTTGGGCACCAGGGACCGGTTTCGTGGAAGACAATTTTTCCACGGACCAGGGTGTGGGTGGGGATGGTTTCGGGATGATTCAAGCGCATTACATTTATTGTGCATTTTATTTCTATTATTACATTGTAATATATAATGAAATAGTTATACAACTCACCATAATGCTGACAAGAGGCAGAGCTCAGGCGGTAATGAAAGCAACGGGGAGCGGCTGTAAATACACGTGAAGCTTCGCTTGCTGCCTGCAGCTCACCTCCTGCTGTGCGGCCTGGTTCCTAACAGGCCATGGACCAGAACCAGTCTGTGGCGGGGGAGTTGGGGACCCCTCAGTTAAAATATGTCAAACACTTAGAACCAGACCTGGCACATATTCAGCGCTCAGTGTTGGCTAAAATTCCTGGTCCTCAACCCCACGTGGACTCAATTGTCAGGACCTGTCAATTTCAAAATCCTCTCCATCCCCATCCCCTTTCCTATCCTACGTAGCCTTCCTTGGTCTCCTTGTCTGTACTCTTGTTCCCTCAAATCCAGCTTCCACAGAACCACAGCACTGACCTATCTGAAACACAAAACTAAACATTTCACCCATTCTCAAAACCCTTCAGCGGCACCTCGCCCTACACAGGGGGAATATCCAAACTTCTTGGTGTGCCAGATTGCGCCTCCCCCAGCCTGCCCCTCCCCCTTCTCTCCAGCTCCATTTCAGCCACTCCTCTCCCATCTCCTTTCCTTTCACCCCCGTTACACGGAGCTGCTGTTCATCCCCCATCTTGCTGACTCAAGCCTCCATGCCTTTGTCTGTGCGATTCATCTACGGAAAAGTTCTTTAGCTTCCAATTTAGTCATCATTTCCTTCAGACAGTCTTCCAGGACCCCGAGCCTGGGCGAACTCCTCCTTCTGGGTTCCCAAAGTCCTGTGCATTTCTCCTGCTCCACAGCCACCAAGTCGTACTGAAACTCTCCAGACCTCGAGAGTGGGACTCATCCCAAGCACCTTTATACCCCCAACACGGCCATTCAGACCCAAATAGATTACTGTGTGATGTGACGGTTAAGGGCAGGGACTCTAGAATCCGAGTGCCGGGCATGAATCCCAGCTCCAGCATTTGCTGGTTATATGACCTTGATCGTGTCACTTACCTTGTGAAGCCCCCTCTGTACAACGGGGATGACTGCAGTACCTCCTTCACAGAGGTATTGTGAAGAAAGAGCAAAATTAACAGACAGTCTTTAGCTTGGTGACTGGCACATCCTAAAGACATGTATAAACTTCAAGAGAGGAAAGTCCTGACAAATGAAAAACAGCAATAGAATGCAAGTTTAAAGAAAAAGTATGGCCACTAGCTTCAAACACTTTTCTAGGCAGAACTCACTAACGGCTATGCCAAGATAATCTTGGATATGATGTTCATGCGGCTGCTTCTGAGACTTCAAAAAAGTAAGTGAGAGAAAGAGTTGAATCAGCAGGTGGAGTGATTATGCCCCATTCCTGAGAGACTGGGTTAGTGAGAGCAGGGCTGTGAGGAATCAGTAGAGACACCTGGAGAATTCTGGAGGATGATGGTGAATCCTGAGCAAGCTGCTCACCCCCTGCAGGAGAAGCCAGGGAGTGGAAGGGAGGGGAGACCAACAGAACTTCGGACCCTCCTGCCAGTCTCTGCGGGAGCAGATAAACTCCCCGGAGCTGAGCTTTGCCAAAACTCTTTCTAACAACAGGTTATTGATCCACGCTGCCCAGAGGACCCTCTTAACCAATCTGTTTCCATGACTTCCTTGTGCCTCAGCTCCAGCAGAGTCACTGGCTGGTGAAGGTGATCGGAAACGATTCCCTGCCCTTCATGCCAGGAATTGGAGTGGAAACCCTCTCAGCTCAGTAAAATGCTATATAGCCTTGTAAATCCTGCCAAACGCCACCAAAAACACGTATTAATTTTTTTTCTTTGTTAACTGACCTCCTCACAAATCTAACACTTGTCCCACAGAGCACACCCAGAGGCTTAGCCGCTTTTAGTAATAAGAATCCTCAGAAAAATAAACGAGTCAGGAAAGATGGGCATGCACATATGTTGACTGCTTCTCTGAAGGAGCTGAGGGCCAGTCAGTCACAACAAAACTTCTGACAGAGACTCTCTGAGCACGTAAGGAATACACGGATTTCAAGAGCATCGGGTGGGGAAGGGACCTCAGGGACTGTGACAGCGTGGCCTCGGTCCCCAGGGGACCGGGTCCCACAGGCTCCTGATCTGACAGAGCTCAGAGTGACTGACCCTCTGTATGAGTCTGCGAGGGTGGCCATAGCAAGTCCCACAGCCTGGGTGGCTTCAACAATGTACATTTATTCTCACGGTTCTGGAGGCTAGAAGCCCGAAATCAAGGTGTGGGAGGGTAGGTCCCAGCTGAGAACTCTGAGGCAGAATCAGTTCCAGGGCTTTCCCCTTGCCGCTCGTTTGCTGGCCGCCTCTGGTGCTCTTCAGTTTATAGACGCATCACTCCCTACCCCTGCCTTCTTCTCCACCTGGCGTCTCCCTGTGCGCACGTCTACGCCCAAATGTCCTCTTTTTATAAGGACAGCAATTCTACTCGAATAGGGTCCACCCTAATGACTTCATTTTAACTTAAACTTGTAAAGACCTATCTCAAATACAGTCACCTCCTGAGGCCCTGGGGGTTAGGACTCCAACATGTGAATGGGGGGGAGAGCACAACTGAACCCATAACACCCACTCTCTCTCCAGAGACCACTCTGTAACTAGGAAGTGAGCCTCGGATCGTGTGACAGTTGTGGGTGTTGGTGGCAGGGCTCCGTGGACGTGGACCTGGAGCAGGTGAACACACTGCTCACTGGGTGGTGGTGGGTCGTCCCAGCTGGCACAGAACACACAGGGCGCGCATGCCTAGCTCAGCTGTCACAGCTACAAAGCTGCCTCCACGGGGGAAACAAGCCCATCCTCACAACCAGGAGGCTCACCCAACGTTGGGGTCCCTCCCGCCCCAACCTCAGCCCCAACTGACAGACTGACGGCTCCGGCTGCTGTGAATGAGAGCACCCATCAGTCGGCCCTCACGTCCTGATGCCCCAGCCTCCGCGCGATGGCGATGGTCCAGGCAGAACTCACTACTTCTTTTCTCTGCACCCCCAGCACTTCCCTTCAACCTGTCCTTTCCGACTTAGCCTAATTCTGCCTGTTTATGAGAAAGTTCTTAACTAGCACGTGGCCTCTGTGAGAGGTGGAAGCTAGTCCGTTCTGTTCACTCCTGCGTTCCCAGCAGCCCAGTAGCACCCGCTTGGTTCAGGGTCTTCACACATACCTTTGAATGATACAGTGAATGCTCCTTCCCCCCACTGGATGGGCAGGTCCTCGAAGGTGGGGAGCAAGGCTTACTCATCTCTTTATTCCTGCCCAAGGGCAGCCTCATACAGAGGTCCCTCTGTAACAATGAAGAGAATGAGCAAACGCTTCCCACTTAGATGTTCTGCTTCACCTCAAAATTAACTGTGAAGTCCAATATAACCCTTAACGCCTCATATTTCTTCCTCAAACTCCCCCTCAACCCTCAGCTCAAGGGCATCTCTTATAAACCTTTTCCTGACAACCTCCCTCCCCCTCCCCAGAATCGAGGGCCACTCCTTCCTGTGAGCCTCTCCCTGTACTCTGTACATGCTGCCGTCCTAGCGCCTCTAATCACACTTGTCTTCTTCTACTTGGTTGTGAGTTACTTAGGCAAGAATTTTCCTCTTATGTTTTTGATTAACACAGGGCTTCATAAGCATCGTTTCTTTTAAAGGTATAAACTGCTTTTCCACTGACCCAAACCTTACAGCCCAAACCTTACAGTCTCCCTCGCCTGCTCTGCTAGAACCAATCAGTTACAGTCTATTCCTTCTCAGTATCTCTGGGGTCCCTCTATTCCATCCATCCAGTCCACCCATGCATCCAAGCAGCCCTCTCTTTCCATTTCCTCAACCACCATCCTAACCCTTCAATCAGTTTTCCATTCAATCTTTCTAGCTCTTTCTTCCCTCCTTAATCCTATATACAGCTACCAGATTAAGCATCCTACTACATTATTACAGTTTCTTGTTTGTTTGTTTTGCTCCAAAACCTTTGAAAACCCTTCACTGCCTATAGAAGAATAAACACCCTGTCATGCCCTTCAGAATCTTGACAACTGGAGCCCTTCACTTTCCCTTACCAATCTTATTTTTCACCCTCTGTGCCATGAACCCTTCTTCTCAAATAAGTCTGCTCCCTTCCCCTGAACAACCACCCACACTGACTCCTGTCTCAGTATTTCTTTTCCTGCCATTCCCCTTGCTTATTTGTTTTCAAGATCTTTCCTGTTACCCAAGTACTGCCCTTTATTCAAACACTGTTCAAGTCCCACCCGCTCTGTAAACTTCTCCCTGATCACCTCAGCCCTGGAAGAAAGGCTCCTCTTTCGAATCCCTATGGAGCCTACTTTCTGCACCATTAACATGGAGCATATGCCACCCTGTCTTGTCATGAAAATATTTGTCATCCCACCTAGATTGTAAGCCTCCCATGGGCAGGGCCTGTGCCTGGTTTCATTCCTTTCTATAACTTGAACTCCTAACATGGTGCCCTAAGCATAACACACACACACACAAGTGTGGGTGTAAAGAAGCAGCTGACTGTTTGGAGGATTTAAAATATTAGCCTTTATTTGTTGCAGATCTGTCACAGGGGGATATAGGCAACCGACACTCATCATGATGGGCGTGCCTTTCACCAGTGTGATGGATGCTTTTGGCAGAATTCAATGAGAAACACTCTATAAATATCTTACCAAATGAACAAATTACAGGTCGATGAGTATCCTCTGGTTAACAAAGCCTAGAGGCAGGCAGGAAGGAGCCACAACCATTCCACCCAAGAACTGCTGCCACCATTCCCATAAAAACCATTAGGGCAGGAGACTTCTCTCATCTCCCCTGGTGACATGAGGCCGGACTCTCAGGAGAATTTTCCCAAGACCCTAATAGCTAACCCAAATTTCTAACCCTTCTAAGCTTACTCCAATTTATCCTGTTCTGGGGCCCCTCCCTCCAACTGACACCCAGATTCTATCCACACAGAGGGAGAACACTTCATAGTAACTGACAGAGTCAGCTGAGATGTTGCCATGGAAACACAGTGGTGATCTCAGGAAATCCATCTGTTTTCAAATTGTTCTACAGACCTGCTCTAACTTCTTTCACAGATCATGTAGCTCAGAGCCCCTAAAGCCTTCACTCCCACAGGACCTACCTGCAGCCTCCTTCCCTTTCCTCTCTTCCAAATTTCAAGCCTTATCTAGAAACCTTGCACCTTAGGGGCTAAATTGATGAACTAGCTCCAGTCTCCTAACATTAACAAAGCGAAGCCAGAACTAGCACCACCACATGAATGTTGCCATGGCAACCAAAGGGCTTGTTGTGGGTGAGGAGAGTTGGTGGGCTTAAGGTAGGGTCAGCATTTTCAGCTGGTTCTTCTCCTTGACGTCAGAAGCAACAACATTGTTTAATTGAAGTTTTCCTTTCATTCATTCAAAAGGAAAAAATATAGAGTAACATTTCAAATAACAAAAAAGATATATCTGAGAAGCATAATTTGTTGTCAGAAGGTCATAGAGAATAGAGGTCATGGGACTTCCCTGGTGGCACAGTGGTTAAGAATCCACCTGCCAATGCGGGGACACGGGTTCGATTCCCCAGTCCAGGAAGAGCCCACATGCCACGGAGCAACAAAGCCCATGCGCCATAACTACTGAGCCTGCGCTCTAGAGTCCTCGAGCCACAGCTACTGAGCCTGCGTGCCTAGAGCCCATGGTCCGCAACAAGAGGAGCCACCACAACAAAAAGCAGCCCCTGCTCGCCACAACTAGAGGAAGCCCGTGCGCATCAACGAAGACCCAATGCAGCCAAAAATAAATAAATAAATTTATTTTTAAAAAACCCACTCCCATCCCTTAAAAAAAAAAAAACAATAGAGGTCACACAAGAGTCTGGGTGGACAAGGGTTCTCTTCCTCCCCAGTCTATCTTCCTCCATGACTCTCTTAAGAGGTGAGCCACAGCCCCCCAACCTTGGGCCCTCCTCTCTCTTGGGTTTGTCCCTGACTCATGGTCATCACAAGGGGGAGGGCACTGTCTGTTCCCAGACAATTATACCACACCATGGAAGCCTGGAGACACGGTTCTTGGGAGGACAGCTGTGATAAATAATGTCCCTGCCTGTTATGGGCTGAATTGTGTTCCCTCCCACCCCAATATTCATATGTTGAGCCCTAATCCACATTACCTCAGAATATGGCTGTTTTTGGAGACAGGACCTTTAAGGGGTGATTAAGTTAAAATAAGGCCATTACAGTGGGCTCTAATCCAATATGACAGGTGTCCTTGTGAAAGACGCAACACCAGGGGTGCGTGTGCAGAGGGACGACCAGGTGAAGAAGCAGCAAGAGGGAGGCCAGCTGCAGGTCAAGGAGAGAGGCCTCAGGAGAAACCAACCCTGCTGGATTGTGGACTTCCACATCCCGAACTGTGAGAAAATAAATTTCTGTCATTTAAGCCAGGGGCCCCCAGCCCCGTTAGGAACTGGGCTGCACAGCAGGAAGTGAGCGGCAGGCGAGCAAGCAAAGCTTCCTCCATATTTACAGCCACTCCCCATCGCTTGCACTACCGCCTGAGCTCCGCCTCCTGTCAGATCAGTGGCAGCATTAGGTTCTCATAGGAGTGTGAATCCTACTGTGAACCCAGCATGCAAGGGATCTAGGCTGTGTGCTCCTTATGAGAATTAATGCCTGATGTGAGCTGGAACTGAGGCAGTGATGCTAGCGCTGGGGAGTGGCTGCAAATACAGATTATCATTAGCAGAGAGGTTTGACTGCACAGAGACCATAATAAATCAACTGCTTGCAGACTCATATCAAAACCCTATCAGTGAGTGGCAAGTGAAAACAAGCTCAGGGCTGCCACTAATTCTGCATTATGGTGAGTTGTATACTTATATTACATTATAAATATTATTATATTTCTATTATTAATAATAGAAATAAAGTGCACAATAAATGTAATGCACTTGAATCATCTCGAAAACGTCCTCTCTCCCCGGTCCGTGGAAAAATTGTCTTCCACGAAACGGGTCCCTGGTGCCAAAAAGGTTGAGGACCGCTGATTTAAGCCACCCAGTCTGTGGTATTTTGTTATAACAGTCCTAGCAAACTAATATACCATCCTTCTTTCCTCAGCTGCCCCCACCAGCAACAATGTAATAAAAAATAAATTTTTTGTCTTCAGAGGAGTTGTTATGTCCTCTTGATGACTACTTTGATATAAATATATCAGCCTTTATTAACTAATGTTTGCATGATATATTTTTTCCATCTTCTTACTTTTAATCTATTTGTTTCTTTATATGTAAAGAGTTTCTTTTGCCAACATATAGTTGGGACTTGCTCTTTTACCAAACTAGCAATCTTTGCCTTTTCATTGGGGTATTTAAAACTATGCTGTCCAATAGGCCACTAGAAATATGTGGCTATTTTAACTTAACTAAAATTTAATAAAAGTTAAAACTCACTTCACAAGCCACGTTTCAAGTGCTTCATAATCACACGTGACTGAGTATTAGCGAATACAGATAAAGAACACTTCCATCATCACAGATAGTTCTATGGGGCAGCCTGCTTTAGATCATTTACATTTGGTGCTATTATAGCTGGTTAAATCTACCATTTTGCCATTTATTTTCTATTTGTCCAACTGCCCTTTGTTCATTTTTTCATCTTTTTCTGTCTTCTTTGAATTACTTGAGCATTTTTTCGTGATTCCATTTTATCTCCATTGCTGGCTTACTAGTGATAATTGTTTTGTTTAGTGGTTGTTTTAGGGTTAATAGTATGTATACATCTTTAACTTATCATCTACCTTCAAGTACTATTATACCACTTCACATATCATATAAGAATCTTACAACAGTCTACTTCTTGGCCTTTGTGTGATTATTTTAATATATTTTACTTCTACATATGTTTTAAACCCCAAAATACATTGTTATTATATTTGCTTTAAATAGTCATTATCTTTTAAAGATTTTTTAGAATTAGAAAAATCTTTTAGATTTATAAACATATTTACACTTCTGATGCTATTTATTCCTTTATGTTGTCAATATTTCAGACTGGTAGATTTTCCATCTAACTGAAGGAGTTCTTTTAACATTTTTTTTTTTTTTTTTGCAGTACACGGGCCTCTCCCTGTTGTGGCCTCTCCTGTTGCGGAGCACAGGCTCCGGACACGCAGACTCAGCGGCCATGGCTCACGGGCCCAGCCGCTCCGCGGCATGTGGGATCCTCCCGGACCGGGGCACGAACTCGTGTCCCCTGCATCGGCAGGCGGACTCTCAACCACTACGCCACCAGGGAAGCCCTTAACATTTCTTAATGCAGGTCTGCTGGCAATGAATTCTCTCAGTTTTTGTATGTCTGAAAAAGCCTTCATTTTATTCTCATTTTTGAAAGATATTTTTGCTGGATACAGAATTCTCAATGGACAGTTTTGTTTTGTTTCTTTCAGTGCTTTAAAGATGCTCCACTGTATGCTGTCTTGCATTGTTCCCAACAAGACATATGCTCTCATCCTTGTTTTTGTTCCTCTGTATGTAATATGTGCTTTTTACCCTCTGGATGCTTTTAAGATTTTCTCATTATCACTGGTTTTAAGCAATTTCATTGTGATGTTTATGTAGTTTGGGTTTTTTTTCCCCATATTTCTTGTGCTTGTGCTTTGTTGAACTTCTTGAACCAGTGGATTTTTCATTCTGATCAAATTTGAAAAAATTTGGCCAGTATTTCTTCAAATATATTTCCTTTCCCATCCCCACTTTTTGGACTCTAATTACACTCTAATTATATAAGGTTGCTTGAAGTTGTCTCACAGCTCACTGATGCTGTTATTTACTTTTCTTTCAGTTTTTTTTTTTTCCCCTCTGTATGCTTCATTTTGGATAATTTCTATTGTGGTGTCTTCAAATTTGTTAATCTTTTCTTCTGCAGCATCTAGTCTGCCATAACTCCCACCTAGTGTATTTTTTTTTTATCTCAGATATTGTATTTTCCATCTCTAAAAGTTTGAGTTGGGTCTTTTAAAATGTCTTCCATGTCTTTACTTTTCATGTTCACTGTTTTCTCTAAATTCTTGAACATATGGGATATAGTTTTAGTGTTCCTGTCTACTAATTCCATCATAAGTGTCATTTGGGGATCTGTTTCTTTTGATTGATTTTTCTCCTCATTATAGGTTGTATTTATCCTTCTTACATGCCTTGTAATTTTTGATTGGATGTCAGACATTGTAAATATTTCCTTGTTCAGTGCTACATATTTTTGTGTTTCTTCATAGAAATTACTATTTTATAAATTATATCCTATAATTCTAAAATTACATGCTATAACTATACTCTTGAGCTTTGTTCTAGGATGCAGTTACATTACTTGGAAATAGTTTAGTCTTTTTGAGGTTTCCTTTTTTTGTGGGGGCTATTTTAATTGTGGTGAAATACACATAACATAAAATTTACCATCTTAGTAAAAGTTCAGTAGCATGACATACATTCACATTGCTGTGCTACCAATCTCCATGTGCCACAACTACTAAGTCTGAGCTCTACAGCCCACGAGCCACAACTACTGAAGCCCGAGTACCACAACTACTGAAGCCCACACGCTTAGAGCCTATGCTCCTCAACGAGAGAAACCACTGCAAGGAGAAGCCCGCACACCACAATGAAGAGTAGCCCCCGCTCACCGCAACTAGAGAAAGCCCATGCAGAGCAACGAAGAACCAATGCAGCCAAAAATAAATAAATAAATTTATATTAAAAAAAATCAGAGTAGTAGTTATGTGAGTGATCTGCAATGAAATGTATTATTATGGAAACACTGTGATAATCTGGGGGAGTAAGAAGCATGTCCTGGGACTCTTGATCAGTGTCAGAGTAAAGGTACATGTGGGAGAGGAATGAATGGTAGCGAGAGGGCTTTGGAGAAGTGAAGTCATCCTTTGATAAGATGAATCCTTTTCTAAAATGTTTTGCTCCTTGCTCCCCCAGGGCAATGATTGAAAAGAAGAAGCGAAGCATGATGGCTGAGAGGCGGCTCTGTGGTGTGAGGGTGGAACAGGACACCCACTGGATGGAGAGGGGAGGCTCAGGTCCTCACCCTGGCTCTGACATCCACTTGCCGGGTAATACTGAGCCCATCTTTAAACCTCACTAAGTCCTATTTTTTTAAGAAGTAAGGCCTTTCTTCACAGAAAATCTTATGCAGAAGCTCAATATATGAAACAAAGGAGAAAGCAGGGTTCTCAGACAGGGGCTGGAGGCTGGGGTCTGGCTCCCCTCACTCACCATACCACCTCTAGAGCCTCGTGGGTTCCCAAGAGCCCCATGGGCTCCCCCTCACACACACTAGACTGGTCCTCTCTGAAGGGCCTTCCAAGTTTAGAGTTAGATCTCTGGACTCCAGTCCCAAGCACTGCCCTGAGACAGTGGGCTGTGTCTTTCTGGTCCCCAGTTTGCTTAACTGTAAAGTAGGGCTGGAAGAATCTCTAATACCCCTTCCACCTCCAACACTGTCTCTTAATAGGATTCTGATGGCTAATAAATTAATAAAATACCATTGCATTGAAGCAGACTATTAAGGGAAAAGGATATTAGCCAAGTAGGCAGTGTTTTCCAAGGCCAATAAATGTTTCACCACTTTACTGAGGATTAGATTTTTTTTTCCAGATTGAAATAAAATCAGTAGACTTTGGAAGGTCTGTGAGTCTTAACCTGCGTTTCAGTATCCCACTGGGTAAAACAACGGCATCAATTCAACCCATTTTGGTGCATGTTTTTTAGTAACGGGTATCCTTAGTAGGAAGTCACTTGAAAATACTGCAAAAGTGATTTAAAATGCCCGGAAATAATTGACTATGGTTGTATGAGATAACATCCTTGTTCTTAGGAAATAAACATGGAAGTATTTAAAGGTAAAGGCACTCAACGTCTCCAGCTTACCCTTGAATGGTTTCTAAAAATACATATTTATACATATGTATTATGGGGGAGACAAGGGAGGGAGGTAAAATGTAAACACATGATTAATATGGGTAAAGGGTGCACAGGAGTTCCTCGTACTACTTTTGCAACTTTTCTATAAATTTGAAATTATATCAAAATAGTTACAAAAGCAAAAAACTGCTCAGAAAAATACCTAACTAAAGTGTATTTATTTACCTCCTATACTCTTCCTGTAAACTTTCTGTCATATCCAAATATAAAAGAGGATATTTGTGGCATTTTTCTCCACATCATTTTCTCTTGAGTATCCCCTTTCTCCTCCCTAATTGTGTTTGTCTTTAGTGCCTGAAACAATTAAAGGTTGAAGAGGTGTGGCTGAGAGTCTGCTTAACCAATGTTCAAAGCTCTTCAGCTGCTCTTACTATACTTCCAGAGTATAGTAAGAAAACTATTGAATTTCTAGAGATCTCCCCCATCCAAAGTGATCATAGGGTAGGCGGAACAGCCTCACATGGGACCGTGCCTGTGGAAGGGAAAGGAGGACAGTGGAATGGAGCAGAAATGAGCTCAGGGAGGTAATGGGGGCAGGGAGGGGCATCATGCAGGACCAGCACATACACTGAGTGAGATGGCAGCCATAGGAGAGCTTTGAACAGAGAAGAGGCATGATCAGAGCTACATGTTAACAGGACCACTCTGCATGCTGTGTTGAGAATGGACTAGGGGGCAAGGGCAGCAGCTGGGAGACTCTGTGGGAGGAGACTCATTCAGGGTAACTTGGACCAGGATGGTAGCAGTAAAGCTGTTTGCTATATTATCCCACTCACTTTTCTATATGATGGAAATATTCATAGTTTTAAAAGATGACGTAAAAGAAGCTAGATTTTTGAAGGCATATTTAGTCCAATTGCATTCCTTCATGGAGGACCACACTGAAATGGCCTTGGGGAGACCAGAACCCGCTGTATTTTCAAAGCCTTCCAGAGAAAAGTCTATATGCCTCTGCTTATGATGAACTCCATTTGGTCCTTCTGTTCTTGACTTAGACATCACTGCTTTTTAATTTATTTTTTACTGAGTAAACATTGGTTTATAACATTATATGTTTCATGTGTTACAACTACATTATAGCGTGCTTACCACCAAAAGTTTAGTTTCCATCCGCCACCATACAGTAAATCACCCTCACCCTCAACCCCTGCCCCTCTGGTAACCACTACTCTGTTCCCTGTATCTACCAAGACACCACTTCTTACGAGAAGTTTTCCTAACACCAGGCCCCCTTCATCCACCTCCATGTCCCCATTAGGTGGGGTGCTCCCACCCTGGGCTCCACCCTGGGCTCCACCCTGTATGTCCCGCTCATAACACTTACCCTGCCTGACACATTGTTAGAGGTTCTGTGCTCCATGAGGACAGAGACTGTGTCTATTTTATTCACTGGGTCTCATGGTGCCTGGCATCTAAAGGTGCTCAGGAAATATCTGTTATGAACGGATGACTGTAACACATTCCAAAGATGAATAAATGAAGTAGCCAGTTTCAATGAGTGTCATAGGTTTGCCTGAAAAGGATATGATAGGATAACATTTCGGGTCTCACAGCCTCATAATATATGGTATAGAGAGTGCTGGTATTTTCCATTCCTGATGGGTGGGCCCTGGGCACCGCCCCAGGACACAGGACTTCACACTGCCCCCATGCCAGCTTCAGAGAGACAGTAGAGGCTTTCTGATCTGCTCCCTCCTCCTGCACTCTGCAATGCCGTGTGTTCTCCCTGCTTGGGTCCTCAGTGCCAGGAACTGGCCTTCAGGCCCCTAAAGAATACATACAAATCCTCTTTTCATTGCAAAAAGGATGGCATTGTCTACACTGCACCTCCCCACTTCCCCATTTCTTCTCTCTGCCTCTCTCTCTTGTGCACGTCCTCCCAGGGCATCCTGCCCCTCTTTCTCTCCTGGATGCAAGGACAGGCTCCACGTGGCTCACATTAGTCATTTCCCTGCTCCAAAACGGAGCGGGCACTCAGGTCCTTCTGCAAGTGGGAGACAGGATGGGATTGGGTTGGTTTGCGTTGAGAGCCAATTAAGTTGAATACCTTGACCTTGGTTTCCTCGGAGGCTTGGAAGCTCGAGCATGACACATATTACCAAGAATAAAAGTATCCGTGTGTGTGTGAGGGAATATTATCCAGCCATGAGAAAGAAGGAAATCCTGCTATTTGTGACAACTTGGATGAACACTTAGGGCATTGTGCTAAGTGAAGTAGGACAGAGAAAAACAAACACTGGATGATCTCATGTACATGTGAAAGCTAAAAAGGTCAAACTCAGAGAAACATAGAGTAGAGTGTTGGTTACCAGGGATTGGAGTAGATGGGAAGATGTTGGTCAAAGTGTACAAACTTCCAGTTTTAAGATTAAAAAGTTCTGGGGAATCTAATGTAAACTTGAAAGTTGTAAAGAGAGTAGATCTTTTTTTTTTTCTAACATCTTTATTGGAGTATAATTGCTTTACAATGGTGTGTCAGTTTCTGCTTTATGACAAAGTGAATCAGTTATACATACACATATGTCCCCATATCTCTTCCCTCTTGCATCTCCCTCCCTCCCACTCTCCCTATCCCACCCCTCTAGGTTGTCACAAAGCACCGAGCTGACCTCCCTGTGCTATTCGGCTGCTTCCCACTAGCTATCTATTTTACATTGGTAGTGTATATATGTCCATGCCACTCTCTCACTTTGTCACAGCTTACCCTTCCCCCTCCCCATGTCCTCAAGTCCATTGTCTACATCTGAATCTTTATTCCTGTCTTGCCCCTAGGTTATTCAGAACTTTTTTTTCTTTTAGATTCCATATATATGTGTTAGCCTACGGTATTTCTTTTTTCTCTAACTTCCTGCACTCTGTATGACAGACTCTAGGTCCATACACCTCACTACAAATAACTCAATTTTGTTTCTTTTTATGGCTGAGTAATATTCCATTGTATATATGTGCCACATCTTCTTTATCTATTCATCTGTTGATGGACACTTAGGTTGCTTCCATGTCCTGGCTATTGTAAATAGTGCTGCAATGAACATTGTGGTACATGACTCTTTTTGAATTATGTTTTCTCAGGGTATATGCCCAGTAGTGGGATTCCTGGGTCATATGGTAGTTCTATTTTTAGTCTTTTAGGGAACCTCCATAGTAGTTGTATCAATTTACATTCCCACCAACAGTGCAAGAGGGTTCCCTCTTCTTCACACCCTCTCTAGCATTTATTGTTTGTAGATTTTTTGATGATGGCCATTCTGACTGGTGTGAGGTGATACCTCACTGTAGTTTTGATTTGCATTTCTCTAACTATTAGTGATGTTGAGCATCCTTTCATGTGTTTGTTGGCAATCTGTATATCTTCTCTGGAGAAAGCTCTATTTAGGCCTTCTGCCCATTTTTGTTTTTTTGGTTTTTTTAAATTTATTTATTTATTTTGGCTATGTTGCTTCTTCGTTGCAGTGTGTGGGTTTCTCACTGCTGTGGCTTCACTTGTTGTGGAGCATGGGCTCTAGGCCCACAGGCTTCAGTAGCTGTGGCTAGCAGGCTCTAGAGCACAGGCTCAGTAGTTGTGGTGCACAACTTTAGTTACTCCACGGCATGTGGGATCTTCCCGGACCAGGGCTCAAACCCGTGTTCCCTGCATTGGCAGGCAGATTCTTAACCACTGTGCCACCAGGGAAGTACCTTCTGCCCATTTTTGGATTAAGCTGTTTGTTTTTTTGATATTGAGCTGCATGACCGGCTTGTATATTTTGGAGCTTAAGCCTTTGTCAGTTGCTTTGTTTGCAAATATTTTCTCCAATTCTTAGGGTTGTCGTTTTGTCTTGTTTATGGTTTCCTTTGCTGTGGAAAAGCTTTTAAGTTTCACTAGGTCCCATTTCTTTATTTTTCTTTTTATTTCCACTTCTCTAGGAGGTGGGTCAAAAAGGATCTTGCTGTGATTTATGTCATAGGGTGTTCTATGTTTTCCTCTAAGAGTTTTATAGTGTCTGGCCTTACATTTACGTCTTTAATCCATTTTGAGTTTATTTTTGTGTATGGTGTGAGGGAGTGTTCTAATTTCATTCTTTTACATGTAGATGTCCAGTTTTCCCAGCACCATTTATTGAAGAGGTTGTCTTTGCTTCATTGTATATTCTTCCCTCCTTTATCAAAAGTAAGGTGACCATATGTGCGTGGGTTTATCTCTGGGCTTTCTATCCTGTTCCACTAATCTATATTTCTGTTTTTGTGCCAGTACCATACTGTCTTGATTACTGTAGCTTTGTAGTATAGTCTGAAGTCTGGGAGTCTGATTCCTCCAGCTCCATTTTTCTTTCTCAAGATTGCTTTGGCTATTCGAGGTCTTTTGTGTTTCCATACAAACTGTGAAATTTTTTGTTCTACTTCTGTGAAAAATGCCATCAGTAATTTGATAGGGATCGCATTGAATCTGTAGATTGCTTTGGGTAGTATACTCATTTTCACAATGTTGATTCTTCCAATCCAAGAACATGGTATATCTCTCCATCTGTTTGTATCATCTTTAATTTCTTTCATCAGTGTCTTATAGTTTTCTGCATACAGGTCTTTTGTCTCTTTAGGTAGGTGTATTCCTAGGTATTTCATTCTTTTTGTTGCAATGGTAAATGGGAGTGTTTCCTTAATTTCTCTTTCAAATTTTTCATCATTAGTGTATAGGAATGCAAGAGATTTCTGTGCATTAATTTTGTATCCTGCTACTCTACCAAATTAATTGATTAGCTCTAGTAGTTTTCTGGTAGTGTCTTTAGGATTCTCTACGTATAGTATCATGTCATCTGCAAACAATGACAGTTTTACTTCTTCTTTTCTGATTTGTATTCCTTTTATTTCTTTTTCATCTCTGATTGCTGTGGCTAAAACTTCCAAAACTATGTTGAATAATAGTGGTGAGAGTGGACAACCTTGTCTTGTTCCTGATCTTAGTGGAAATGGTTTCAGTTTTTCACCACTGAGAATGATGTTGGCTGTGGGTTTGTCATATATGGCCTTTATTATGTTGAGGTAAGTTCCCTCCATGCCTACTTTCTGGAGAGTTTTTTTTTATCATAAATGGGTGTTGAATTTTGTTGAAGGCTTTTTCTGCATCTATTGAGACTATCATATGGTTTTTATCCTTCAATTTATTAATATGGTGTATCACATTGATTGATTTGTGTATATTGAAGAATCCTTGCATTCCTGGGATAAACCCCACTTGATCATGGTATATAATCTTTTTAACATGCTGTTGGATTCTGTTTGCTAGTATTTTGTTGAGGATTTTTGCATCTATGTTCATCAGTGATATTGGCCTGTAGTTTTCTTTTTTTGTAACATCTTTGCCTGGTTTTGATATCAGGGTGATGGCGGCCTCATAGAATGAGTTTGGGAGTGTTCCTTCCTCTGCTATATTTTGGAAGAGTTTGAGAAGGATCAGTGTTAGCTCTTTAAATGTTTGATAGAATTCTCCTGTGAAGCCATCTGATCCTGGGCTTTTGTTTGTTGGAAGATTTTTAAGCACAGCGTCAATTTCAGTGCTTGTGATTGGTCTATTTATATCTTCTATTTCTTCCTGGTTCAGTCTCGGAAGGTTGTGCTTTTCTAAGAATTTGTCCATTTCTTCCAGGTTGCCAATTTTATTGGCATAGAGTTGCTTGTAGTAATCTCTCATGATCCTTTGTATTTCTGCAGTGTCAGTTATTACTTCTCCTTTTTCATTTCTAATTCTATTGATTTGAGTCTTTTCCCTTTTTTTCTTGATGAGTCTGGTTAATGGTTTATCAATTTTGTTTATCTTCTCAAAGAAACAGCTTTTAGTTTTATTGATCTTTGCTATTGTTTCCTTCATTTCTTTTTCATTTATTTCTGATCTGATCTTTATGATTTCTTTCCTTCTGCTAACGTTGGGGATTTTTTGTGCTTCTTTGCCTAATTGCTTTAGGTGTAAGGCTAGGTTGTTTATTTGAGATTTCTCTTGTTTCTTGAGGTAGGACTGTATTGCTAGAAACTTCCCTCTTAGAACTTCTTTTGCTGCATCCCATAGCTTTTGGGCTGTCGTGTTTTCATTGTCATTTGTTTCTAGGTTTTTTTAATTTCTTCTTTGATTTCTTCTGTGATATCCTGGTTATTTAGTAGCATATTGTTTAGCCTCCATGTGTTTGTATTTTTTTCAGTTTTTGTCCTGTAATTGATATCTAGTCTCATAGCGTTGTGGTCAGAAAAGATACTTGATACAATTTCAATTTTCTTAAATTTACCAAGGCTTGATTTGTGACCCAAGATATGATCTATCCTGGAGAATGTTCCATGAGCACTTGAGAAAAATGTGTATTCTGTTGTTTTGGGATGGAATGTCCTATAAATATCAATTAAGTCCATCTTGTTTAATGTATCATTTAAAGCTTGTGTTTATTTATTTTCATTTTGGATCAGCTGTACATTGGTGAAAGCGGGGTGTGAAAATCCACCACTATTATTTGTTACTATCAGTTTCCCCTTTTATGGCTGTTAGCATTTGTCTTATGTATTGAGGTGCTCCTATGTTGCGTGCATAAATATTTACAATTGTTATATCTTCTTCTTGGATTGATCCTTGATCATTATGTAGTGTCCTTCTTTGTCTCTTGTAATAGTCTTTATTTTAAAGTCTATTTTGTCTGATATGAGAATTGCTACTCCAGCTTTCTTTTGATTTCAGTTTGCATGGAATATCTTTTTCCATCCCTTCACTTTCAGTCTGTATGTGTCCCTAGGTCTTAAGTGGATCTCTTGTAGACAGCATATATACAGGTCTTGTTTTTCTATCCATTCAGCCAGTCTCTGTCTTTTGGTTGGAGCATTTAATCCAATTATATTTAAGGTAATTATTGATATGTATGTTCCTATTACCATTTTCCTAGTTATTGTAGATCTTTTCCTTCCTTTGTGTTTCCTGCCTAGAGAAGTTCCTTTAGCATTTGTTGTAAAGCTGGTTTGGTGGTGCTGAATTCTCTTAGCTTTTGCTTGTCTGTAAAGGTTTTGATTTCTCCGTCAAATCTGAATGAGATCCTTGCTGGGTAGAGTAATCTTGGTTGTAGGTTTTTCCCTTTCATCACTTTAAATGTGCCCTGCCACTCCCTTCTGGCTTGCAGAGTTTCTGCTGAAAGATCAGCTGTTAACCTTATGGGGATTCCCTTGTATGTTATTTGTTGCTTTTCCTTTGCTGCTTTTAATATTTTTTCTTTGTATTTAAATTTTGATAGTTTGATTAATATGTGTCTTGGCGTGTTTCTCCTTGGATTTATCCTGTATAGGACTCTCTGCACTTCCTGGATGTGATGGACTATTTCCTTTCCCATATGAGGGAAGTTTTCAACTATAATCTCTTCAAATATTTTCTCAGTCCCTTTCTTTTTCTCTTCTTCTTCTGGGACTCCTATTATTTGAATGTTGGTGCATTTAATGTTGTCCCAGAGGTCTCTGAGACTGTCCTCAATTCTTTTCATTCTTTTTTCTTTATTTTGCTCTGTGGCAGTTATTTCCACTATTTTATCTTCCAGGTCACTTATCCATTTTTCTGCCTCAGTTATTCTGCTATTGATTCCTTCTAGAGAATTTTTAATTTCATTTATTGTGTTGTTCATCATTGTTTGTTTGCTCTTTAGTTCTTCTAGGTCCTTGTTAAACATTTCTTTGATTTTCTCCATTCTATTTCCAAGATGTTGGATCAACTTTACTAACATTACTCTGAATTCTTTTTCAGGTAGACTGCCTATTTCCTCTTCATTTGTTTGGTCTGGTGGGTTTTTACCTTGTTCCTTCTCTGCTGCATATTTCTCTGTTTTCCTATTTGTTTAACCTACTGTGTTTGGGGTCTCCTTTTCACAGGATGCAGGTTCGTAGTTCCCGTTGTTTTTGGTGTCTGCCCCCAGTGGGTAAGGTTGGTTCCATGTGTTGTGAAGGATTCCTGGTGGAGGGAACTAGTGCCTTTGTTCTGGTGGTTGAGGCTGGATCTTGTCTTTCTGGTGAGCAGGACCTCGTCCGGTGGTGTGTTTTGGGGTGTCTGTGAACTTAGTATGATTTTAGGCAGCCTCTCTGCTAATGTCTGGGGTTGTGTTCCTGTCTTGCTAGTTGTTTGGCATAGGGTGTCACACTGGAGCTTGCTGGTCATTGAGTGGAGCTGGGTCTTAGCATTGAGACAGAGATCTCTGGGAGAGCTCTCGCCGATTGATATTACGTGAGGCCAGGAGGTCTCCGGTGGTCCAATGTCCTGAACTCGGCTCTCCCACCTGAAACGCTCAGGCCTGCCACCCGGCCAGAGCACCAAGACCCTGTGAGCCACACAGCTTCAAGCATAAGCAAGGCAAGGGAGATCCTGGGCGAGGAGTCCCACCAGGTCATGTAGAGTCCTGGACTCTCTGATGTTCTGAATAGATTTTTTTATTCTTATGAAGTTTCCCTCTCCCTGGGATGTGTTGATAGACAAGAACTCAGTGTTTGGGCTTGCTTCAGAGGAAGTGATACAGCACAGTCTTCTCCACAATGAAGCATTTGTTGTAGACTTTGAAGTACATCTTTTATCTTGGTAAAAGAGTCAGGTTCAGCTATTTTGCTTTACAGTTGGCCTTTCCATTAATTGCTGGTTTCTCGTTAAATTCTGGGTGGCAATCTCAGGCTTCTAAAAATGCATCAAGGAACTACTGCATAGAAGTCTGATTTTCTCCTGTTGTAATTCACTCAGGAGAGTTTCTAGAGGTCCAGTGGTATGGGCATGTCAAGCTCTCCTTTTATAGCCATGAATAAGTTGCTGTATCTGGCCCTTCCTTTCCAGTCCTTGCAGATTGGCTCTATTAGGTCACTCTTCTGATGCTCAGCAAGGCTGCTCATCGCTCCAGTCAGCAACTCATTGTCCCAAGAAAGTAGATCTTAAATGTCATCACCACAAAAAAGAAATGGTAAATATGTGACAGGATGGAAGTCTCAGCTAATGCTATGGCAGTGATCATTTTGCAAGATATAGATGGATCAAATCAACACATTATATACCTTAAACTTACACAATTTATGTGTCAACTGTATCTCAGTAAAGTTGGTGGGGTGGGGTGGGGGGGTGGCGGCAGACGGAAAGCCATGTGTCCAAAGCAGAGTTTCTAGACCTTGGTTAAGAAATGCTAATTCACATTTTGGACTTGATAATTATTTGATGTGGGAGTTGTTCTCTAATTGTAGGATGTTTAGTAGTACTCTGGCTTCTAGCCAACAAATACTAGTAGCAACCTCCGCTCCAGCTGTGACATCCAAAAATGTCTCCAGACATTGCCAAATGCCCCTTGCCAGGGAGAGGTCAACCCTCACTGAGAACCACTGGTCTAAAGCCTTAAAAATGCATACAGAAATGTGTTCTATGGAGGGGGGAGGGATAAATTAGGAGTATAGGATGAACAGATACACACTACTCTACATAAAATAAACAACAAGGATTTACTGTACAGCACAGGGAACTATAGTCAATAACTTGTAATAACCTATAATAGAAAGAATCTGAAAATATATATATATATATATAAAATGGAATCACTTTGCTGTACACCTGAAACTAACACAATACTGTAAATCAACTATGCTTCAATTTTAAAAATAAATAAATAATTTAAAAAAGAAACATATCCTATGGAAATCATCCAGAAATGTCTCTTGAGAAAACAAGGATGTGCATGAAGATGAAGGTACTAGGATGGAGTGCTGTTAATAAGAGCAACAATAGCAAGAAAAGAACCACCTAAATTTCCAACAATCGGGGGTTAAGTCCATCCAAACTTTGCAAAACTCCACTGCCATTAAAAAAGACAACAAAAAATAAAACCCAAGATCCACATCTGTAGGCATGAAATATGTTTCTGATGTGTCAACGAGTGACAAAAGCTAATAACAAAACAGGATTGTAGTATAACTGCAGAGAGTAAGACTACAGTCAAGCACAGAGAAAAAAGTCTAGAAGGACACAGCCCAAAATGTTAACAACAGGCATCTCTAAAATGGGGAGTTACAAGTGTTTTTTTCTTTTGCACGCTTGTATTTTCTAGCCTGTGTACGATGAATAAGTATTTACGAGATGTAAAATAAAAGTCTTCAGAAAGAAAGAGAGCAGCCTCAGGTCTCACCCCACGCCCCAACTCTTTGTTTCCTCTATTCGGTGAAAGGACCATGCTGCCTGAGGAAAGCTGTTAACCAGACGCAAAGTCTTCCTATGCTGCGTCTCTCCCACCCTGTTCACTTCTCCACCCACCCTGTCCTCCCAGGGTGCCAATTAAAAGTGGGGCTACCAGCTTGGAGAAAAGAGGAACTGCCCGTTCAACCACCAGCAAAGCTTCAGAGGTGCCCCAACTACCCCTGGCCGGGCCCTGGCTGCCCTGGGCTCTCCATGGTCGGCTCTCTGCAGCAGCGGATACTTCCTCTGGCACGTTCCAAATTCTCTAGGCCAAGGAGTTCAGACTCTGGGCTCCCCACTTCCTCCCATATCCTCACCGCTAATTAGCGCCTGGGCTCGGCCGGGGCTGGGTGGGCTGCAGAGACGACACGCCCAGCCATTGCTGCTGCTTCTCGCCAGCAGGGCCAGTGAACCAACTGCTGGGAAAGAGGGAGCAAGCACTGGTCGGGATGCGTCTGCGCCATCCCCCAGTTCACTGGACCACAACTGTCTCTTTCTTCCCACGCAGCTTCCCTCCCCTGTCCACTCCAAGTCTCCCTCGGGCATCTTGTTCAGGCTGGGACGGATGGACCCTGGGCAGGCTGGGGCTGCGGAAGCTCAAGCCAGCGGCTCAGCAGCTCCCTGGTCCTGCAGAGGAAAGCACCTCCACAGGTGTAGGTGTGGGTGTGCATGTGTTGAGGGCAGATAAAGGGAAGCAGGGGGGCAAGTACATCAGGTCAGCCACACTGAATGCGGTCGGTCCTCAGCGGCCGTATCCACGCTCTTCTGCAGACTTTGTGGCCATTAGTTCTGGCCAGAGACCTGTTAGATGGGTGGGGGGCTGGAGGCCCCTCTCAGAGCACCTTAACCAATGGGCCTCATGAAGTCACTTTGGAGTCAGTAACATTACAGATGAAGAAACAGGATGGGGACGATCTAAGTTGCTTGTCTGAGGTCACACCACCGGAAGGGAAGGCTCTGAGAGTCCCAAGTTTCTCTTCCTCGCCCCTCTACTTCCGGCCCCTGGAATGTGGGCTCCCCCCAGATGGAGCAAAGTACCTGTCAAGCAGCATCAAATATCCAGTGCGATCAAGACAAGTTCTATGATACGAAAGCAAGTCCTTGGGGCCAAGGCCCACGGTCCTGCTAACTCCCTGGGAAAGAGGCCTCGAACATCACTCGTGATATCAGAGAGAGCCAAGGACACACACAGGGAACGCTGCCCTGGGCAGTGGCCACTTCACGCTTCATGGTGTGTGACCACTGTGAGAACGCAAGGCCGTAGGAGGGCCCCATGCTTGGCTAAATACTCTGCCACCACCATCTTGAAATTCTTGATAATCATTGAACAAGGGCCCTGTATTTTTATTTTACACTCAGCCCTGTAAATTATGTAGCTGGTCCTGCTTCCGGGAAAGTTTCTTGGTCACCTTCTCCCTACCTTCCCTGCCCCCAATCTCAGGAGTTTGCGCAGGGCCAGGTCTGCACACAGTCACTGTAAGAGACGCTTTTCCGACCACCGTTTAGAACCAAAACAAAACCAACAAAAGCCCCAGATCCATGCAATTGGCCAATATCTCCTCACCAAGACAAAGCCCCTCTGCCCAGAAAGCTGCTGCTTCCGGCTTGAGACTCCTTTTCCCCCATGAACATCCTACCCTCCAAGGTCTTGCTGCCATTTTTGTGTGACACAAGTCAAATGACCAGGGGCTTTTTTCCGCTCTGCATTTTCCTGCATAGACTTGCACCTGTTTCTGTGGCTAATGTTACTGTTGGGTCTCTGTTTTCCCATCTCTGTCCTCTCATCCCTGCTCACACACTGCACACACAACCATAAATTACATTCCAGGCAGGCCAGGAATCTCTCCTCACACACATCCCTAATAAAATGTTTATCTGATGGTTTCAAGACCCTAAGCTGCCTCCAGACAATTTTTGCTAACATACGTCACCCCTGGGACTAGCCAGAGGTGGGCAGTCAAACATTAGCATCAACACATCCTTTAGAAGGTCTCTAAGAGGGCTACATGCTCCAGGGCTGTTCCTGGAAAGTAGGTCACAACCTGTGGGATGGCCAGACATTCCCCCCAGTCCCAGGAAGGGGAGGATGAGGTCAGAGAACCTGCAACATCGTGACCCTCTGATATGCCTCTCAAAAGGACAAGCTCTCCTCGAAGGAAGGTTATACATAACTGAGCGTTTCTGTCCAGGTGGTACCTATAATAACCAAAGGAATTAATGCAGATTAGTTTTCTTTGGTGTCTGGGTGTGGTAGGCATAATGATGTCCCAAAGATGTCCACGTCCTGGTACCTGTGAATATGTTACATTACATGTCAAAGGGGAAGTAACGTTACAGATGGAATTAAGGTTGCTAATCAGCTGACTTCAAAGATGAGATTATCTCGAATTGTCCAAGTGGGACCAATGTAACCACAAGGGTCCTTAAAAGTGGAAGAGAATCAGAAGAAGAGGTCAGAGTGATGCTATGTGAGAGGGACTTGACCCTCTAGGTCGAAGATAGAGCCTGGCTTTGAAGACAGAACAAGGGGCCATGAGGCAAGAAATGCAGGCAGCCTCCAGAAACTGGAAAAGGCAAGGGAACAGAATTCTCCCCCAGAGCCTCCAGAAAAGAACGTCGCCCTGTTGCCACCTTGATTTTAACCCAGCGAGAACTGTGTCGGACTTCTAACCTATGGAACTGTAAGTTTATAAATTTGTTTTGCTGTAAGTCACTAACTTTGTGATAATTTGTTACAGCAGCAAGAGGAAAATCATGCACTACCTCCTTAGATTCTTATCACCAGGGTGTGTTTAACAAGCAGAGCTAAGCTGAGGCAGGGAAAGGCCCTTGGAGGAACTGTCACTGCTTCCCTCGTGATGAGAAGGCCTGGCAAAATTATGAAGTAAGCAAAGTGATGAAAAACACCCTTTGTTTTTTGTCCTTGGGTTGTGCCACAATCCAAGGGGATCCCTCATTTGGGGGACTCCGTGTGGACCTACCCCATAAAGGCCTATTGAATCCAGAAGCTCCCAAGTTTTCCCTTCAGCCTATCAAGGCTTAACTATCCTAGCTATTAACTAAAGCATGAAAGTGATCACACTGACTATAGATACACGAAAGGATAATGGAAGAGAGTATATAAATGAACACTCATTTACTGTTTATCCTTTTGGGAAATGCTGACATGTTTAATGAGCCTCACTCCAACCCAGCAGCACTTAACCTTTTTAAAGTCACAGGCTCTGCTGAGAATCCAATGAAAGAAAAACGTCAACACACACAAAACCTATTTCGGGGGCTCATGAAACCGCTGAAGCATCCAGCCTCAGCCCAGAACCCCTGCTCCAATTGCTAGGACAGCTAAGGAAGGTAATTTGAAGGCTGTTAAAGGCCTGTGTCCCTAAAATCACTTATCCCTGTTGGCTACTTCCTGCCTGTACACAAAGCTGATCCCGGGGCCAACCTACAAAACACCAGAATTATTAACAAGTACCTCTTTCCCACTGGTTGAAGAGACCTTAGGGGTAACAGACCAGAAGCCAGTGATGGGAACAAAATGTTCAAGGAATGGAGACAAGAAGCAGTGAGAGATAACCTGGGCGGGGGGTGGCGGTGGACAGATTCTGACACGGCAACAGCATATCTTGTGGGCAGAGAGGCACAAAATCCCCATTCCCTGTTAAATAGGGACTACCACCAGCGTGAGGTGGATGAGCCTGGGGCAAGGGGGAGACTGACACCCACATCCCCGTCACGGCCACCTGGGTACATCCCTGGGCAATGCTATCCAATCCATCCCCACTCCAGAGCCACCCATGAGTCCGGTGCCCAAACCACTGCTGTGTAAGTCAGTGCCTTTCAAGGCAGTGTCACCTGAGGGTGCCCAGCAGGGCTCAGGCATCAGAAGGACATTCCCGCAAGCCCTGACTGCCCCTTACCAGCTCTGGATCTTGGGCAAATGAGTCCGCCCTGCATTCTGCCTCCGCAGATGCAAAATGCAGACGATACCAGGACAAGTCCACAGTCCCTCATCAAAACCCAAGGGTCAGATGTGCTTCAAGGTTCAGAATTTTTCAGACTTGCTAAAGGTAATAGAGTGCCTATGCATTATGGTAATACCCATGGTGGGTCTGTCATCAAACACATCGATACGAACATTCAGACTTAAAAGGATAAACAGTTTAGGTCAGATTTTGCCACCAAATGCATTCATTGTGTTAAGCTTCCCCTCTACATTAGTTATGAAATAATTTTGCTTGCAAAGTTTTGCTGTTGTTCAGAACAGCCGTGAAGACATTTAGACCCTGGAGGTTTATTGTTGTGTGGATTAAAACAGTTACAACACCCACCTCCTCTAGCCATCCCTGCACCTCAGGCCCACTTCGGTCCTGGCATCCATCACACTGAGTTACAATTCTCCTAGGTCTGTCTCCTCTTCTAGATCGTGAGCATCTTGTGGGCAGGAATGATAGCTTGCTCACCTGTGTATTCCCAGCATCTGGCCCACGATGGGCACATGTCCATAAATGTGTGCAAAATACAAGTTAATTAGTCATCTAAATCTCTCCACCTGCCTGTCTCCAAGCAGGTGGAAAAGCGCACCCCAGAAGTGCTCCCTCACTTGCTCCTGAGCCCGGGTAGACATCAGATCATCAATCTGCCTCGTCAGCATCATCACGATGGTGCAGGAACCTCTTTGGCACTTTCAAATACTTTTTTCATAAACCCAATTCATGTCCACTAGGAATGGCCCTGACCAGGGAGAGACTTGGGAGATTAGAACGTTTGCTAATCAGCAAAGCTGTATCTGACTCCAGACTCTTGTCTCCAGCCTTTAGACTGAAGAAGCACCTGGCAGCCCCAGGGGGCCAAGGAGGCCCACTTGTCTGTTTGCTTCTCTGGGAGCTGCTCCCACACGTCGCGCAGTCTGGGCACAGCGCCAGCGCGAGCTCTGCTTTCAGGACTTTGCGTCTCTCTTTCTCTGTGAAGACTCCAAGCCTGCCTGGGTTTGGAAGGCTCTCTTCACACTTATCTCTGAATGAGAGAAACCCAGCCCGGCTGCCCTGAGCAAGGCTGAATGAGCCCCGAGATCTAAACTGGCACGAGCTACAGCTTGAGAAACACTCGTGCTAAAATGGAAAAGGACTTGGAGAGCACAGCGCCTTTTCAGGAGAACGGAGAGGAAGACTCAACAGCGGGAGGAACTGAAACAGCCACTTGGATTACTGTCCTAGGTGAGCGGGGGGGTCACCTGTGTCACGTGGTCACCTTTGTCACGTGGCCACATTGACAGGATGCAGGTTAGAATTAAGCCCACTGCCGCCCATCGGATGCACAGTGAACATCTAGAGCGTCTCCCCAGTGGTCGTCATCTCTTGGTGGGTCAGAATCGTTTACAAGGGTCCTTGTATCTCAGGTAGCAGAGAAGCCTGGGTCCAGGATGCCCCTAAAGTGTGCCTTGTCCCGGACAGAGCTGCACTGCGTCCCCGGCTGCATGGTCTAAGAAGTATCTGCTCCTCAGCAAATGAAGATGACTGGAAAGCCCCGACCCTCAGAGATGAAAGGGGCCCGAGAGAAGGGCTCCACCGACCTCCATTTTTTGAATGGACACGTTTCCTGAATGCGGTCACATCTATATAGCGGATTTCCAGCACCAACTCGCTGTCTGGTCCTGGGAACGATAATAATGGTGCCACCGCTACTCGTACTGGTGCTGCCTTCCTGGAGGGGAAGATCGGGCAGGGAGGCGCTGAGGCTGCGCAGTTGGCTGCCACACCTGAGTCCCCTCCGCAGTCCTAAGAAAGGTTTCAGCCCTGTGTAAGAAGCTGTGTGCTGAGAAAGGAGCCCCTGCAGGTATTCCCATTCCCCAAATGCTGCCTCTTATCAACCCTAAGGAGTCTCGGGCTAGTGGAATTGGAGGCAATGTAAAAGCCTTGCACCTGTTCTGAGACGGGGCAGGTGTGTGGGAATGTGACATTAAACTGCTAGGGACACAGCATCACTCCCAGGTCACCTGCCTCCAGGTCAGAGCACCTCCAGCCCACAGGGTATAAGAGGTACCCGTGGCACGTGTTAAAATGCAGAGTTCTGGTCGCTCCCCGAGGTTCTCATCCTGTAGGGCCTGGGTAGAGCTCCTGTCTGGGTAGAGCCCCCTGTTCTGCACGTTGCACGAGCAACTCAGATGACCCCCAATACACAGTCTGCAGATCAGCCTGAGAACTACTGTCTCGCTCATTACCTATGTCTGCTTCTCAGTTTCTACCCCTTCCCGCTTCTGAAAACTGCCCCTCACAAATGTTTTACCGCAAAGAGCTGGGGGCAGTTGATAGGGGAAAGGTGGCCCCCGAGGTTTTCCATGTGGACGATGTAGCCAGAATTACCCGAACTAATACTGGATACTTAAGTATTTACAGATGCAATTGTCTTGAATTTGCTTCAACCTAATCCGAAAGGGGAAAAAAAAAAAAGCTATAAATGATATTGCTAGGGTACCTGATGACATTTGGCTATCCACTGTGGATTAGATAATATCAAGATTGGGACTTCCCTGGTGGTCCAGTGGTTAAGACTCTGTGCTTCCAAAGCAGCAGGGGCCTGTTCCATTCCTGGTGGGTGAATTAAGATCCCATATGCTGCTGGGCGTGGCCAAAAAAAAAAAAGATAATATCAAGGTTAAATTCCTGGTTTTGAACATTGTACTGTGGTTGTATTCTTACTGTTAGGAAATACATACTGAAGTATTTAGAGATAAAAGGACACAATATCTCTGACTTATTCTCAAATGGCTCAGAAAAAATAGTAGTCACACATATGTATACATATACACATAGAGAATATGATGGAAATTGTTCAGTCTGCATAGAGTATATGGGAGTTCCCTGTACTGTTCTTACAACTGTTCTATGTATCTGAAATTATATATCAAAATAAAAAGTTACCCAAAAAAATCCCCAGGTGAGGGGTGGGTGTGGGGATAGAGACTCCGTTCTCTTTACTTTTATGTATGTTTGAAATTTTCTATCATTAAAACAATTCCCTGTACCAAGCCTCAGGTATGGTTTGAGTGGCACCGACCCTGGGCTGCTGGGAGCCTAGACACCATCCACAACATCACGGGCAACGACCTGTGAGCTAGGAGTACCACCTGGATTAGTGGTAAGGTCCTCCACGTTCTGTCCTCCCAACTCCCAACACTTAACAATACACCTTCACAATCTGACTTTTCCAATGTTATTTTTTTCTGATGATTAATATCAAATCTTTTGGGGGGAATCTTACATAAAGACAATTATAAACTAGAAAATAAAAATCACCTTTCAGACACACATTGCCTCTATCACAAAAGAAGTTTTTATTAGGACAGGTGATTTACTTTCAACCCCAGAACTTAGGTTGGGCCCTAGTACCTTTCCTTGCATGATTTAGGATATAAATTTAAGCCAGAATGACTGACTGATTTTTTCAAAGTTCTCATTCAGTTAAAACAGAAAAGGATAGAAGCTGAAGATTATAGGAATCATATGATAACAAGAAAACGCATATGCAGAGATGATATTAAAAATATTTGAGGGCTTCCCTGGTGGCACAGTGGTTGAGAGTCTGCCTGCCGATGCAGGGGACAGGGGTCCATGCCCCAGTGCAGCAAGATCCCACATGCCGCGGAGCGGCTAGGCCTGTGAGCCATGGCCGCCAAGCCTGCGCGTCCGGAGCCTGTGCTCCGCAATGGGAGAGGCCACAACGGTGAGAGGCCCGCATACCGCAAAAAAAAAAAAAAAAAAAATTGAGTACACCATAGGGAACTATATTCAATATCTTATAATAACCTATAATGGAGAAGAATCAAAAAAAGAATATATATATATATATATATATATATATATATATACACACATCCAAATTACTTTGCTATACATGTGAAAGTAACACAATATTGTAAATCAACTATACTTCAATTAAAAAACAACTGACAACCCACAAGGGCACCAACCAACCAAAACCAATGAGAACAGGTTTATTTTTATTTATTTATTTTATTTTTTTTAAGTTATATCTTGCTGTTATTATTTATTTATTTTTTGTGGTACGTGGGCCTCTCACTGTTGTGGCCTCTCCCGTTGCGGAGCACAGGTTCCGGACATGCAGGCTCAGCGGCCATGGCTCACGGGCCCAACAGCTCCACGGCATGTGGGATCTTCCCGGACCGGGGCACGAACCCGTGTCCCCTAGCATTGGCAGGAGGACTCTCAACCACTGCGCCACCAGGGAAGCCCGAGAACAGATTTATTTTTAGATTTAAGCCCTGCAGCTGAGCCAGGTATTGACCCTTTAGCTCTTGGATTGTTGGGAATTCCAGGAGTACCACAGTTATCCAATGATTTTAACCACTGGGCGAACACTGACTGACTACCAGCTCTGTGCATGAAGGAATATTAGCACTAATAACTGTGGTTTATTCCAACCTTCCTGGGAGCTCTGCCAAGTTTAGGTTCGTACCCAGTCTATGCTCAGAGGGTAGCGACAACTCTCCCCAGAGCTCCAGGTAGAGTCAAGACCCTGGAGAAATTCAAGCAGAGCTCAAAAATGTTAATGACTCACCCACTTGTCAGGAGCTAGGGAGCCAAACACAATGGATTTGGGGGTGGGAGATGGGAGGGGGAGATATGTGGGCATTATTCACACTTGCTAATAAATACCTTCTTTTGCTTAGAGAGACTCTAGGGCAAAACAAATGCTTTCAGGGACACTCCAGTGACTCACAGGCTGAGAATAGAGACGATCTTCATTGTAACCATCTGCAAAAGCTTCTTATGAATGTATTTATTAGAGGAGGGAATCGACAAACTACTTCAGGAAACAGTTACATTTTAGAAATTCATTTCTAATTTCATGCACAGAACTTTTAAAGAAGTAAGAGTATTTTCCACTTCTACTCATGCCAAGAGAACATTAAGTTGGATACACTACTTGGGGAAAATTACAGCTGTTCTCTGAGTTATAAAAGGTAGGAGGGGGCTTCCCTGGTGGCGCAGTGGTTGAGAGTCTGCCTGCCGATGCAAGGGACATGGGTTTGTGCCCCAGTCCGAAAAGTTCCCCATGCCGCAGAGCGGCTGGGCCCGTGAGCCATGGCCGCTGAGCCTGCCCGTCCAGAGTCTGTGCTCCGCAACGGGAGAGGCCACAACAGTGAGAGGCCCGCGTACCGCAAAAAAAAAAAAAAAAAAAAAAAAAAATAGGAGGGTAGAGACCAGGTCTCTGTTTTTTTACACAGTGCCTGGCTCAAGACCATAGGAAATTAATTGCTTGCTTGATAAATGTTTTTTGATGATGAAGTGGAGGATGCTTTGGGAGATGGCCTTGCTCATTTAGGTCACAGGTTGCATTTACAATCATTGTCTCTTTAGGGAACCAAGCTAAAACCAATACAGTCAAATTGCAAGTGCATGATGGTATTCATACAACAGACAGTGATACAGGAAGAAAACAAATTTAAACCTGAGTTCTAAACTCTATTCTTGTACCTCTTCATTTCCAAGTCCACTGGTATTTGATTTTTTTTTTTCCATTTCAAGGGCAGGGCTTCCCAGGTAGTGCAATGGTTGGGAATCCGCCTGCCAATGCAGGGGACACGGGTTCGAGCCCTGGTCCAGGAAGATCCCACATGCCGCAGAGCAACCAAGCCCGTGTGCCACAACTACTGAGGCTCGCGCGCCTAGAGCCCGTGCTCCGCAACAAGAGAAGCCACTGCAATGAGAAGCCCGCGCACCGCAACGAAGAGTAGCCCCGGCTCGCCGCAACTAGAGAAAGCCTGCACGCAGCAGCGAAAACCCAACGCAGCCAAAAATGAATAAATACATTTATTTAAAAAAAAAAAGTACCTGTTGGGCAAGGTTAAGTGGACTTTTTTTTTTTAAAGTGGACTTTTAAATGCCCTTTTAAGTAAAATTTGAGGCAAGAGAACAGAAATCTGACCGTGAGGTCATCACTGACGTTCTGTGTCGCCTGAACAATGAAGACAATGACCAGCCAAGAAACCCATTCATCAGTCTGAGGAAAGTGTGTCCATGGAAAACCTTGGTAAAGAACACATTCTGGGCTTCCCTGGTGGCGCAGTGGTTTAGAGTCCGCCTGCCGATGCGGGGGACACGGGTTCGTGCCCCGGTCCAGCAAGATCCCACATGCCGCGGAGCGGCTGGACCCGTGAACCATGGCCGCTGAGCCTGTGCGTCCGGAGCCTGTGCTCTGCAACGGGAGAGGCCACGACAGTGAGAGGCCCGCGTACCGCAAAAAAAAAAAAAAAAAAAAAAAAGAACACATTCTAAGTCACTCATTGTCCATCTTTTTCTTTTTAATTCCATTCTCCCACAAGGCATTTAACACTTCCCTGTACCCAGAGCAACCTTCTCCAGCCCCATCTCACCCCATAAAATCCCAGAAGAGCAATAAAGAATTCTGCAAGCTCCCCACTGAGGTCAGGGTGTCTCCCAGGTGGACATGGGTGCAGAGGGGCATGCAGATTCTTGAGGCACTGAGAAAGGCTTCTCTCTCCCCAGTCCTTTCCCCAAAATCACACGGAAAGTTCTTTTACAGGGGCAGAAACATCTTTAAAGTTATGAAACAACATGAAAACTTTCCTTAGAAAGAAAGGCCACACAAAGATTAAACTCATTCATTCGTCTCTTCCTTCATCCATTCCCCCAGCACAGTGTATGTTGAGCAGAGGCCATTGCCAGGTTCTGGGGAGGCAGATGTGCCATGGGAGAGCTCACAGCCTCATGGAAAAGGCAGACATTTACAACTCACTGAAATGACAGCAGGACTGGAGACAAGCTGAACGGGTAGGGAGTAGAGGGGAAGAGCGTGCTAAAGTATGAAATCAGAGCCTTTCCATGGAATGGAGGTGACACCAAAGAGGGAAAGTCATGGGAGGGAGTAAAGGCAGGCCCTGGAGCAGAGGTGTTGGCTGTCCCAGCAGCCATGCCCTCTTCTCCCTTCCCCCAGAGCCTGGGTTTTGTTTGGCTCTTAACCCCTGCCTCATGTGGCATGTGGCTCAGTGGCTAACCCTGATTAGCCTGAATCCCTTGCCAACGATGGTTTAACAAGGGACTTGGGACACAATCCTGCAAGTGAGACTTGAGGAGACATCAGCTGTGAGATGACCAGGAGAGAGTTTCTCTCTGATGAGACTTCAGGAAGGGGCAGCCTCTCTCCTCTTCTGTAGGACATTGTTGTAACTCCTGGAACTCTGGCAGCCATCTTGTAACCACAAGGAAAACTAAACTCCACAAGGCCACCATGGCAGAAATGAAACCTGCTCTTTGATGTTATTACTGAGTCATCCCACAAGTGCCCTACCTTGGGATTACTTACCAGTGAAATTAGAAATTTTCTTTATCTTTTATGCCATCCTAAGTTGAGTTTTGTGCTACTTGCAGCCAAAAGCATCCTTTGTGGAAGGTGGCCCTTTCCTGAGGCATCCTCACCTTTACCAGTTCATCTATTAAATAGACAAGCTGAATTCCCAAAGGCCATGCACAGAGACTTCCTGTTATTTTTCTCCAGCTCTACTCATGAAAATAAAATTAATTTTCTAGCCCATGAATTAAACATCACTGCTGCCAGCTGAAAAATTTTAGCAACAGCATTTTGTTGGCAAGGGAAGCAGGATCCCGACATGTTCTAAAATAAGCTACAAGGAGGCAGGAGGGGAGGAGGGAAGGCAAAGGGGAGGAGGCCATTAAACGGAAAAAGAAAGAGTTGCCAAATCCCAGCCGTGAGCAGCTTCTCTGACCCGTCGGCCTGTGGCCTGACTTGAGGGAGTGCTTCTCTAAGTTCAGTGCAGATGGGTCACCTGGAGACCTTATCAGTACAGGTAGTGATTCAATAGGTCCAGGGTGGGGTCTGAGAGTCTTTCTTTATAACAAGCTCCCAGGTGATGTTGCTGGACCACAGCCTGCAGGGACCCACAGAGCCCTCTGAAATAAGCTGCAGAAATGGGAAGCAGGACATTAAGAAGGAGGGTAGTGGGGCTTCCCTGGTGGCGCAGTGGTTGAGAGTCTGCCTGCCGATGCAGGGGACACGGGTTCGTGCCCCGGTCTGGGAAGATCCCACATGCCGCGGAGCGGCTGGGCCCGTGAACCATGGTCACTGAGCCTGAGCGTCCGGAGACTGTGGTCCGCAACGGGAGAGGCCGCAGCAGTGAGAGGCCCACGTACCGCAAAGAAAAAAAAAAAAAAAAAGAAGGAGCGTATTGAGAACCAGCTGTTTAAGCTCAGGTTCAAGGGAGGAAGTGAGGTGAGAAGAACTCCTGTACCTCTGAGAAACAGAGGAAAGAGGAACACAGGAGGAGGAGAGAGCCCTGGGTCTGGTGTGCCTGTGCTATTATACCCTTGGGGCTTTTTAGTAATTTAGTCCTGGGACAATACCCCTGAATCTGTGAGATCAAAGGCCCAGCTGAGACATTATTTCTAGCTCTCCCTCAGCTCTGGCCAGCCTGAGGGAGGTGCACACCTGCTCCAAGGTCTCAGGGTCTTTCCTGAAAATCTTCAGACTCACTCATCCCACTGCCATGTGTCTGGTCTTGAAGTTATACACCAAGAGCCACTGGTGTGTGAGGTGGGTGAGAGGAGGTGCGAGGCAGGGACAGGCTGAAGGGCAGCCTCCCCGAAAGCCTGATCTCCTCCCAGTCTTTGTGTTCCTGTTGAATCTTCCTGCCCTGGATCTGGGCCCTGATCACCTTCAGCCTTGCTGAACCATCAGGTCCTTGACTGGCTCTCCTCTCTCCCCTCGGGAGATCTGTAGTCTGTGGCTACAATGCCATCTCATCCAAACCCCTCGGCCAGCCAGCCTCGGGCCTCCTGGAGGCTCAGTCCAGCCACCTCCTCCTCTGGGAAGCCGCCCCAACTCCCCCAGGCTGGCACCTGCAGCTAATGCTGCCTTGGCGGTTCTCACCTGTGCACCCGTCTGTCTCTCCAACTGGCCTTAAGTGCCACGAAGTCAGGGATGGTGTCGGTGCCTGGCATGTAATGGGTGAGTAATAAGCATAACTGAATGTGGATAAGGGAATTAAATAATGGTTCTCAGCCCTGCTGTGCATCAGAAACACCTTAATGCCTTTTTCAAAAAAATAAAAAAGCCAGGACCTCACTCCTACAGATTCCAGTGCAGTAGGTCTGGCGGTGGGGTGGGGTGGGGGGGCGCCAGGCTTCTGAATATTTCAAAGGATCCCCAAGTGATCCTGATATGTTTTGACAATAGTTGAAAAGGAAAAAAATGAATGAATTAGTGGACAAATGTATATGTGACTGCATGTGCAACTGTGAGGCTCTCTCTCGTGGCCGTTCACCCTCAGAGCGAACAAACGGCAGACATTTATGAGGGAGGATAGCGGGTCCCTGTTGGGGTGGCCACCATCCCATTGCCAGGGAAAACAAAGTCAGAAAACCAACTGCTTTACCCCTGACCAGGGCTTTCTGACAACCAGGGGGCAGTCGGAACAAGTCCCAGCCACCACAGGGGGAGCTAAAGGAAGGGAAGGAGTGAAGGGAAGCACCAAGGGCCAAGGTCCTTACTCTCCTTCCTTTCACTCCAGCTGCGACATGCCGCTGGTTGTACTGCTGTTCTCACTGTGCAGCTGGGGACACTGAGGCTAGGGAGGGTGAGCGATCTGCCCAAGGCTATAGCTAGGCCTTGAACCCACATCCTCTGACTCTAACATCCATACTCTTAACCCCAGGGTGGCACTTCCACAGAAGCAGGACACATCACAGCAGAGGGATGGCGAGACTGCACACCAGAGACTACAGAATGTCATAATAAATGCTCAACAGGAATAATGCCAACCAAATACGATGTTGCCTTTCATAAAAATTTAGAGAAACCACCATGACTGTGTCACCCTTTTGTAAATCTCTCAGTGACTTTTCCAAGCAATTATTATGATTTTATACAATACACAAATCAGGGTAAGATGAGAACTAAATGTTACACGAGGTCAGGATCATTTCTTTGGATGTAAAGGCTATGCCTTATATTCGAGCCACAAGAAGTCCCAGACAAACAGACACGGAAGCCCTGCAGGTTCCCTGACGCCTGGCCCACGGTGGGGTTGGTAGTAACAGAGAGCATTGCGTGTCTATCCTCTGGCACCAGTTTGACATTTTCCCTGATTCTTAAAACAACTTTCAGCTCAGTATTATCATCCCTATTTCAGAGACCAGGAAACGGAGGCGCACACACTGGAAAGGGACCCGCCTGAAGTTGAACTAAGTGGCAATGCTGGGATTCCAGCTCTGGTTTCTACTCTGCAGAGCGACTTCACATTTCAGGATGACAGTGCAGTTGGCAGTGACCTTGACCAGTGTTAGAAAAAAAACGAGTTAATAATGTTAACCTCAACCTATATTTATAGTTGTTTAGACTATTAAGCCAGCAAAAGCACACTCCATTCTCTCAGGTTTCGCTGCACTCCACCCAGCCTTGGGTAGGGCTCTTAGTGCTTGCCTGGTTATTAAAAATGCAAGAGTTGCAACAATGGGCTGGGAATTACAAGGTTTAAAAGGAAGATTCATTTATGTTTTTCAGTTTTTTAGTAGTTTGAGCATTAAAGATTAAAAAAAAAAAAGATGATTCAAGGAGACAGAAACGGGGAAAAAAGTCAAAACTGAGACCCTAAGACATTTAGGAGAAATGATTTGGCCCTGTTTTTACAGCAATTGCAACGGTCAAAAAGCCCCAAAGAAAACACTGAAGACCAGGTGAGTTATCAGCTGAACAAAAAGATTCTTATTTATAAAATAGTGGCCTTCTGGAGGAAAATAGGAGGAAGAGAGGATGAAAGAGAAGGGAATGGGGGAGGGAGGAGGGACAGGGGGATCTGTGTTCATTTCTCTTTGGAGACTTTGAGAAAGAACCCTTGTTTCCCAAGCCAAAGCAACCTTTTCCATGCAAGAGAGGCAACGAAGCCATGTTGTGTGCCAGCTTTGTAGAATTGATTGTGCTGCAAGAGGGCCTTTTTTCCTTCTACTAAAGAAAAAAAGCCAGTATCAGGACCAAGAATAATAAGAGCAGCTAACAATTACTGGACATCAGCCAAGGTGCAGGCACTGTGCTAAGTAGTTTACACCTATTATTGAATTTAATTCTCACAACCTCATGAGCAAGAAGTATTGATATACCCATTTTACAGGTGAGAAAGCTGAGGTCTGGAGATGTTCATTTGCCCAAGGCCATGCAGCTGGTAAGTAAGTAGGAGAGCAAGGATTCACATTCTCAGTTGTTTCTCTTCTGAGCTGTGCTCACCCTAGAAAACCCGGAGGTAAAACAGAAGTCCATGGCCACGCATTCTTGGAGCGCCTCAACAATGTTAGGGATTTGATGGAAAAAGCAGCACAACAAAGACATCAGGACCATCGAAGGTGTGGATTCAGGTTACCCAAGGCCTGACCGAAGACAACTCATCTTTGGGCAACTCTCAGAATTGGACAGAATTTTTTTTTTTTTTTTTTTGCGGTACGCGGGCCTCTCTCACTGTTGTGGCCTCTCCCGTTGCGGAGCACAGCCTCCGGACGCGCAGGCTCAGCGGCCATGGCTCACGGGCCCAGCCGCTCCGCAGCACGTGGGATCCTCCCGGACCGGGGCACGTACCCGTGTCCCCTGCATCGGCAGGCGGACCCACAACCACTGCGCCACCAGGGAAGCCCAGAATTGGACAGAATTTGACTGATGGACCAGTACCTTCCAAACCCCAGCCTCTCCTGATCCTCCCTCCTGCTAGACTGCCTTGTCAATTCCTGCCACCACTCAGATTCCTCGCCATAGGCTGTGTTCCAGCAACCTGAAGGGTACCAGAGAATCCTGTATCTACCTTAGCAATTGTCACATTTGCCCTGGGGCAAGATGGAAGGGAGCAGGGCATATTACTGTTTTGCATGCCTGATACTATCACTGAAATTGTCATGATGTCACCAAGGCATATTTAGGGGATTCGGATGACATTTCAAGGGAAACCAGAAAAGTCCCTTATGTTTTTGGAAACCAATGGCCAGAATGCCTGGAGACAGGGCAAAGCTGCTGGGAAGGAGCACAGGACTTTGACCTCGACACCACAACTGCTGCCTCTCACTCCCCTATTCTGCTCATCCTGGGATTCAGGGCATGAACAACTGCCCCTTTGGCCAAAAACCCTCAAAGCAGGCGTTTTTTGAGCTCAAGGCTTCAGGTGAAGATTTTTCCTCCAGCTGGAGGTCGTGTTCTGTCCTCAAAAGTCATAAACTCATCCCTCAGGACCTGTGGGCACCAAGAGCATTCCGTTCTGACAGCCTGCCCACTCAGAAAACTGCAAGGATAAGACGAGAAAACAACTTGCTCTGGGCCCAAGGAGAGTCATAAAAAGGTGGGGAGCGAGGCAGTGGAGGAGGTCTGGACTGAACAACTTGATGGGATCTTTCATGGATGACATTTTACTGCCACGCAAATTACTCTTCGCACAACTGAACACCTAAAACATCCTCTGCTGGGTGCTCTGCATGGATGCCTCCTGTTTCCAGGGCAACCATACCTGGGGTGGAGGGTGGCAAGCAATAATAGATGGGCTAGTTAAGCCTACTGCCTTGACAACTCAGGTCCCTGAAGTGGATGAACAGCCCACTGGTGCATGAACTCGGTCCTAACACTAGACAGAGCCAGTGGGAGAGATGATGAAAAGGGCATCCAGTGGGGAGAAACTTGTAGCTCAAGGCACCAGGGCTTTCAATGAAAATAACCCTGATCAACAGTCTCCCTAAAGATTCTAGCCATCAGCACACCAATCTTAGCTGTCTCTCTCCCTCACTTCTTCTCTCACAAGATATCCATCAGATAACATTCACTTACTTGGAATGTTTCTAAGTCATAAGTTTGAATCTTGAAACTACAATATCCACCACTGTCGGCTCTTTTTCTGTTTGTTTGTTTGGGTTTTTTTGGAGCGGGGAAGCAATGAAACCCAGGTAGGGAGTGAATCAAGATTCAGGGAATGGAACTGATGAAAAGTAGCTAAGGCAAAGGACTATGCAGGAAGGCACAAGGATGGGCTTGGCAACATCACCCACAAAGGGGAATCCAGAGTCCTGCAGTGTGTTGACTTCTCCGGGGAAGCTGGAGGAGTTTGAGGCCGAGGACGGTGTCTTCTGGCCAAGGTCTTTCAGAAGAAAGATTCTGTCTCCACCACAGTGAGTGGCCTGGAAAGGGCAGAGGTGAGTGGCAAACCTGGAGAGGAGGCCTTGTCCTTGTAGCTCCTGGTGGGATGCCAGAACCAGCGGGTGGGTGGCTGTAAGGGATGGAGCCTGTGGGTCTGTGGAGCTCCAGGCATGTAAGACAATTTTTTTTTTTTTTTTTTTTTGTGGTACGCGGGCCTCTCACTGTTGTGGCCTCTCCCGTTGCGGAGCACAGGCTCCAGACGCGCAGGCTCAGCAGCCATGGCTCACGGGCCCAGCCACTCCGCGGCATGTGGGATCTTCCCAGACCGGGGCACGAACCCGTGTCCCCTGCATCGGCAGGCAGACTCTCAACCACTGCGCCACCAGGGAAGCCCCTAAGACAATATTTTAAGTGCTCACTTCTCCCTGCAGCTATTAAAGCTAAGCCCCAATCCCCTGGAGGCAGGTGAGCTCTGAAGTCCAAAGGCACAGTCCTGCCCCTGCAGGGAGGAGTGGGGTGGAGAGGGAGAAGCTCCCTGGAGGATCCAGGGCAATAAGGGTGTTGGTTGGCAGGTGGGGGGAGTGTGTCCATGAAGCAATGACTGAGCATCTCACAATCTAGTCATCTGGAGGTAAAGGAAGAAGACAGGGAGAATGAAACCAACACATAACAGCAAAGAAGATGGTGAAAAGGACACTGAATTGAGGAGGTGTACTGAGCAGGGGAGGGCTGAGCAGGGAGGTTACCCAAAGCTTAGGGGGCTCTGGGAGGTTTCACAAATTCCCAAAGACGCCCCGCCCCTCTCATCATTCCTCAGCTCTGCTCAGCCACACTCCCCTAAGAGGCACCCATCTTCTGGAAGAGTTTGCTTCCGAGAGCAGGGACTGCAGAGTTTCAGGGGAAGGCTTGGAACCGAGTGGCCCCATTATGAACCCAGGCATTTGGAGCTGGCACTATGCTAAATAAGACACCTTGCAGAAAAAGGTTTTCTTATTTTCTTCCTTCCTCTTCCACTCTGGGAATAAAAGTAGGTTGTGTTTCTCCTGCCCCCGTTCCTTGGCGATCTCGGAAAGGAGAGCTGAAAGGGCTTCTTGGATCACCTCGTCCAATTCTCAGCCCAGGATATCAAGGCCAGCGCCTTTTGTCTCGGCTAACGTGGCCACTGCAGGGACTGAGGCCAAAACCAGTTGCTGGGGCAGGGGGTGTTGGAAGTGGTTCTGAGGTCAGCCACCGGAGTCACGTAGGGCAGGCACTCGGCCCCCGGGCCCCGGGAGGTGGGGGGGATTGGAGGGGGGTGGTCCTGGGCTCCCTCCCATGCCGGCAGGGTTGGGGGTGCTAGGAAAGAGGGTGGCGAGAGGGAGAGCTACAGGTGCGGTGACAGACAGGCACTGGTCAGAAGGGATAGGTCCCGTAGGGGATCTGCTCGGCCACGGTCTGAGCTTTGTGCCGGGGGCAGAGCGCTCTCACCGCGGGGTTGGTGTGCTCGCCGAGAAACTTCTGGGACCGTAGAAGTGCAACTGGGCACAAAAGATCACGGAGGGGGCAGGGATGGGGGCCTTGCAGGGGCAGGAAGGGAACTGGTGTCTTCCATCTCCTGCGCGAACATCAAGACTGATGCGGTGCCGGGTCTCTCCACCCCCGCTCCAACTCCCTTTCTTGTCCTCAACTCGGCCCCAAGGTCCGTGGCCCACAGAGGAGACTGAGAAGCCGAAGGGCGCAGAAAGGAGTGCCCCTGGGACCCGCCTGGGCGACACAATCATCCCATCGGTCTCCCCGCCCTGGTACCCGGGTTCAGCCGCTGTGCCTCTGCGCACAGAGGTGGCGCCGAAGGACCCCGAGTCCATCCAGGCGCCGCCAAAGGCGCCTACTCAAGCTGACAGCGGGGGAGGCAGAAGTTGAAAATACCAGCACAGAAATACCTGCCTGTCCCAAAGGCCGGACGACTACAGGCCGGGGGACCGGGGCGCGTGGTGGGGAGGCGAGCGGAGAGCGGAGGGGGGCTCCGCACCGCCCGAAGCCAGCGGCGACCCGCGACCCCGCGCGACCCGGCGCCGCCTCGCCTCGGTGCCCGGGGCGCAGGGGGCGCCGGCGGAACTTACCCCAGAGCAGAGTGAGCGGCTGGGCTTTGGGGATGAGCACCAGGGAGTACACGGCCCCCAAGTGGAGCAGGCTCATCAGGAAGACGTTCCTCCAGACGATGTCCTGCCGCTGCCCGCGCGCGCCGGGCTTCTCCCGGCCGCCGCCGCCGCCCTCCGAGCCCTGGACCCCGAAGCCCACACGGATTTCCTCCTTGGCGTTGCGGAAGGGGACCTTCCCCTCGCCGGCGGCCGGGCCTGGCATGGCTGGGGAGAGGCGGGCGCTCGTGGCAGCGGCAGCAAGCTGGCGATAAGACGGCGCGGCGCTCTCCGGGGCGGGCGACGGCTTCTGCCTTTTAGGAGGGGATTTCCGCACCTCCCGTCCCCGCCTTCCCGACGCTTCTCTGCTTCCTTCTCTTTTCTTCTGGCGTTCAGCGTGGCTTAAGGATGCAAATCTTGGCGCCCGGCATCTGTTGCTGGCGAGTCACCCTTACCGCTGCCGGGGCTGAACTCTGCGGCGAGGAACAGGAGGTGAGCGCCAGGGGCTGGAGGGGACGCAGGGGGGTGGGGGGAGGGGGTGTGGAAAGAGCCGAGAAAGCGGCGGAGGAGGGAGCGCTCCGAGGGAGCTGGGAAGAAAGACCTGCATAGCTACAGCCAATCAGGATCGCCTGTGGGGCTCTTAAAGAGAAAGGCGCCTCCTGGGCCTCCGCTGCCCGGGCTCCCCGGGGCCGGACGGGGCATCCTGGTCGGCAGGCAGTGGGCAGCCTCCGCCCGCGGGTGGGTGAGCTGTGGCTCCCAGGTCAGGGAGCCTGCAGAGGGGCTCACAGCACTTCTGCAGCTGTTGTGTGTTTCTACGGTTCCCAAAAATACCCTTCCCTGTTGAAAAGACTTCTTTTTGCTTTGAAGCTACGGGCTGGAGGATTTACAATACTTGCCCCAGGTCGCAACACAAGTTAAGGCCAAATCTGAGTTGAGAATCACAAGTCCCTGTGTCTCCCGGTTTCTATGGCTCCTTGGGCCTGTGGGGGGTTGCAGGCAGCCGCTCAACTTTTTTTTTTTTTTTAATAAAACACCTTTATTGGAGTATAATAGCTTTATAATGTGGTGTTTCAGTTTCTGTTGTATAACAAAGTGAATCAGCTATACGTATACATATATCCCCATATCCCCTCCCTCTTGCCTCTCCCTCCCACCCTCCCTAACCCACCCATCTAGGTGGTCACAAAGCCCCGAGCTGCTCAACTCCTTATTGGACAGGTTGCAGCCAGACACAAAGTAGGTGCTCAAATAATGCCTATTAGATGATGAATAAATGATTTGGGGGCTGTTAGTATACAGTAGTGCGCTGCCACTGCGCGGCTCATCAGCCACGCAACTGTTTGTGGCAAATTCTCTGCTAACCAGTGCGTTTCTGCACTGTCTCCTAAGCCTCCAAGTCAGCACCGTTGAGATGGAGCTTTGGAAAAACATCACCTGGAACGTTCCAAGGAAACTTAACCTCAGAAGAATCGTGTCTGCTCATTCCTCCCCTCCCAACGCGGATAATTTAGAACTATCCAGAGGGAGCCCTGATCATACAGAAGCCCAGAGGAGGGCGAGCTGGCCGTGTCCCAAGCAGCTGTGGCTGCACCTGCGGCGGATAGCAGAAGCAAAGGAATGGAAGCTAGGGGCTCTGCATTCTACTTCTAATTCACTGTGACCCAACTCAGTCCTCTGGGGACAAATTTCCTTACCAGGAACTAAGCTTTATTCTTCTTTCCAGCTTGCAAAGTCTATAACTGTGACTTTGAAAGGATACCATTATGTTGACAAAGAAAGCTGATTTTTGGATCAACTGTTGTTAGGAATCCTTTCCAGCATTACAGGAGAGGGGAAAAAATTACCAAGAATTGACTACATGAAAGGGCCATACATGAGCATCTCATTGTTAGCAGACCAGAATCAGCCCAATCAGCCAGAAAAAACAATACCTAATTTAAAACTGAAGCAACGTATGTGGCTTGTGGAATGGTGGCCACTGAGCCAGTGTTATGGTGTTGCTTCAGTTGGAGCTGAACTTATAGAATGAAGGGACACTTGCCCGGCCACCAGATAAATGTCGGCCCTGTCGTTAGACCAGTGAGACAACAGAACATGAGACTTGAGGGCATAAACCTCATCAGCCTGCTCAACCTTGGCTTTAGAACGAACCACTTTTTCTTCTCATGTTCCCTCTGCTCCCCACAGCCACCAGACCCACATATTCCCTGTAGTTCTCTATTCAGACTGTCCTTTCTCTAGGGGTGGAGTAGTTGTTCTGTCAAAAGCCTCTCTCTGGGTTATTGTAATGACCCACCGCACCCTCACGCTAACCATTCAGTCATTTGTTGGGCAGGCAGTGTGCACCAGTCCTGCTATGTGCCAGCACTGGTGCACACTGGGGATACGAGGACGAATAAGGTGTGGTCCATGCCCTGAAGGAGCTCCTCATCTAGGAGGGATGAAAGATCAAACAAATGTTACCTCTTGGCTATGAACTGGGAAGGACAGGAAGGTCCAGTCCGTTATCAGAAAAAAAAAAAATTCTTGTTAGGCATCAAGTGTACATGCAAAGCGTTCAGGGGAGGCAGCAAAATAGTCCTTTATGTGGCCCCAGAGTACCTTATCTGTTACATAAGCTACTTTATCTTGGCTCTATTTTAAATGAATATCTTCCTCTCTTCCTGCCAACAGGTCAGACTGGGGGTGGCCAATCATTTCAGTTGGTTGGACTCATGATAGAGAAGGGGATGTTTTCATCTGTTGGAGGTGGGAGGACATGCTCCTCAGGCCTTTCCGATGCTGCTTCCAGAGGGATGGCTGAAGGACATTAGCCCCTCCAGATCTAGCCTCAGGGTGACACCTCTACACATACAAGGTATACTCTTGAATATCCCCTGTAGCATATTATGCAGTCAGGGCTACTGTCTTTTCTCCATCTTACTAAAGACCCTAGTATATTTTCTTAGCTTCTGGTCAAGACCCTAGAAGTGGATGGGTATTCATCTCACTCATGGGACAGTAACCCTTATCCTGTCAAACAAAGAATTACCGAAAATGTGATAAGACCCTATTAGAGGTATGTGCAGGAAGTGGAGGCATGAAGGAGTAGTTAATTCACACTAGAGGGGAGGAGGCCGGTGATATCTGGGTAAGGGTTTTTTTTTTTCTTTTTTTGGGGACTTGATTTTTAAAAATTTTAAATTTTGGTAAAATACACATAACAATTACCATCTTAATCATTTTTAAGTGTTCACTTCAATAGTGTTAAATATATTCACATGGATATGTAACCAATCTCCAGAACTTTTTTACCCTGCAAAGCTGAAAATCTATACACATCAAACAACTCTCCATTTCTCTGTCTCCCTACTCCCTGGCATCCGCCATGTTGTACTTACTGTTTCTATGCATTTGACTACTCTGGATATCTCATAATATAGTATTTGCCTTTTTCTGACTGGCTTACATCACTTAGCGTAATGTCTTCAAGTTTCATCTATATTGTAGCATGTGTCAGAATTTTCTTCCTGTTTAAGGCCAAATAATATACCTCTCTCTCTCTACACACACACACACACACACACACACACACACACACACACACACTACATTTTGCTTATCCACTCATCCATCAATGGACACTCGGGTTACTTCCACCTTTTGGCTATTGTGAATAATGCTGCTATGAACATGGATGTACTGTTATACCTGCTTTCAATTGTTTTGGATATATACCTAGAAGTAGGACTGCTGGATTTTATGGTAATTCTATATTTAATTTTTTTGTGGAACTTCTATACTGTTTCCCATAGCAGCTGCACCATTTTACATTCCCACCAACGGTGCACAAGAGTTCCAATTTCTCCACATCTTCACTAACACTTGTTATATTCTGTTTTTTTATGTTTTTCGATTACAGCCATCCTAATGGGTGTGAGGTGATATCTCGTTGTGGTTTTTGATTAGCGATGTTGAGCAGCTTTTCATGTCACCTTTGGAGAAATGTCTATTCTAGTCTTTGCCCATTTTTAAATTAGATATTGCTTGGTTTTCTGTTGTTGAGTTGCAGGAGTTCTTTATATATTCTGGATCTTAACCCCTTGTTAGATAAATGGCTTGCAAATACTTTCTCCCATTCCATAGTTTGCCTTTTTACTGTTGTGTTTTTGATGCTTAGAAGTTTTAAATATTGATGTAGTCCAATTTATCTAATTTTACTTTTGTTCCCTGTACTTTTGGTGTCATATTCAAGAAATCATTGCCAAATCCAATGAAGCTCTCTCCCTGTGTTTTCTTCTAAGAGTTTTATAGTTTTTATTTTTTATGTTTAGGTCTTTGATCCATTTTAAGTTAACTTTTGTATATGGTGTATGGTAAGGGTCCATGTCATTCTTTTGCACGTGGATACCAGTTTTTTAAACACTATTTGTTGAAAAGACTCTCCTTTCCCCATTGAAAGGTTTTGGCATCCTCGCTGAAGATCATTTGACCATATACTTGAGGGTTTATTTCTGGACTTTCTATTTTATTCCATTGGTCTATATGTCTGTCTTTTTGCCAGTACCACATTGTTTTGATTACTGTTGCCTTGTAATAAGTTTTGAAACCAAGAAGTATGAGACCTCCAACTTTGTTCTTCTTTGTCAAGATTATTATAGTTATTTAGGGTCCAGTGAAATTCCGTGTGAATTTTAGGATGGTTTTTTTTCTGTTTCTGCAAAAAATGTCACTGAGATTTTTATAAGGATTGCATTAAATCTGGAGATCACTTTGGTTAGTATTGACATCTTAACAGTATTAATTCTCCAGTCCATGAACATGGAAAGTTTTTCCATTTATTTGTGCCTTCTTTAATTTCTCTTAGCATCATTTTGTAGTTTTCAGTGTACAAGTCTTTTGCCTCTTCAGTTAAGTTTACAGGGTAAGGATTTTGAAGAAGTACTGTCTAATAGAAATATAATGCATGCCACGAATTCAAGCCACTTGTATAAATTTAAATTTTCTAATAGCCACATAGAAAGAAACAATAAATTTTAATAATATTTTACTTAACCCAATATATCCAAAATATTATCTTTTCAATAGGTAATCAATGTAAAATTACTGGGACATTTATACTTTTTTTCACACACTGTCTTCAAAATCCAATGTTTATACTTACAGCACAGCACATCTTAATTCAGGTTAGCCTCATGTGGCTACTGGCTACATATTAGAGAGCACAGTTTTGAAGGATGAGTAGTTTACTAGACAAAGAAATGGAGGAGGGCAACCTAGGCAGAGAAAATAGTGTGAGCAAAAGCTTTTTCATTTGTCGCTTAGAGAGATGTCTGGAATATCCGAAGTGAAAGTAGAGAAATGGTGGGAGATGAAGATGAAATGTCATGCAGTGGGCAGCCCATGAAGGTAGGTGGGTGCCTTTCATGCCCAGCAGAAGTAGCCATGTGAGGGGAGTCACTGACTGGCTTTATGCAGCGTAATAAGATGATCAAGTAAGACAAAGGTACAGATTCTGGAAAAGATGTGTTAGAGAGGAGAAGATAAAGCCAGAGGAACTCAAATAGAAGAACCAACAGGATTTGATGCTTGACTGAAAATGAAGGAGGAGAAATTAAAAGTACAGGATTCTTTTTGGGTCTCTGGGTTGGATATTCAGGTGAAAAACAATGTCACTTACTGAGATACTAAATCGTACTGTGTTTATTACCATTTTTGTGAAATGGGGATAATAATACCTCCCGTACGGTATTTCTATGGTGACTAAAGTTTAGAACAGTGTCTGGCATGTAGTAAGGAATCCATAAATATTAGTCATCATGATCATCATCACAGGGATCATCATTTTTGAGAAGGGACTGAAGAAATATTCAGTATATTCAACATTTGTTAAATATACATATAGGCCTGGAGCCCAGCAAAGGTCTAGGCTGGAGAGAGTAACCTAGTGGTAGTTCAATTTAGTAAAATCCATGGCAGTGGAAGCAGTTGCCCAGGGAAGGTAAGAAAAGGACTCAGGACAGCCATCTAGTGAACTGCTATTTGTGAGAATATCAAAGAAAGAGAAGCCAGTGGTGTGGACAAAGAAGGACTGATGAGAGATGGGGAAGAAGCAGCAGAGTGTGGGGGAGCAACCTTGAATACTACAGAAAGGCTGGGGAGGATGGGAATGAAGAGACCACCTCGTACAGAGGTCATCGCTGACCTTTGCCAAGGCCTTTTCATTGAGTGGTGGGAACAGACCTTACACAGAGTTGTGTTTAAGAATAAGAAGGAGGGCTTCCCTGGTGGCGCAGTGGTTGAGAGTCCGCCTACCGATGCAGGGGATGCGGGTTCGTGCCCCGGTCCAGGAAGATCCCACATGCCGCGGAGCGGCTGGGCCCATGAGCCATGGCCGCTGAGCCTGCGCGTCCGGAGCCTATGCTCCGAAACGGGAGAGACCACAACAGTGAGAGGCCCGCGTACCGCAAAAAAAAAAAAAAAAAAGAATAAGGAGGAGGAAGGGGACTTCCTTGGTGGTCCAGTGGTTAACCCTGCACTTCCAATGCAGGGGGGTCAGGTTCGAACCATGGTTGGGAAACTAAGATCCAACATGCTGCGGGGCTCGGCAAAAAAAAAAAAAAAAAAGAATAAGCAGGAGGAGACAAGCATGGCATACCTATGTAAATTAATTTTCAAGAAGCTTGGCAATGAAGAGGCGAAGGACAGAGAGGTGAAGTTGAGTGTGTTTCTGAGGAATCTGAATATATCTATTGGGTTAGGGAATGATAATGAAAGGTCAAATGTCAAAAATATAAGAAAGAGGATGCTTGATGGAACTATTTTCCTAGGGTTCAGGGTTAGACAGGATGGGATCAGGTGATCAGATGGTTGGCTTAACTTTGAAGAGAGGGACAGCTTTTTCTTGACACTGGAAGGAAATGAGGATGAGGGCGGATTTAGCTTGCAGAGTGAGCCAGTAAAGTGAGGCAGGGTGCTGTGATGGCTGGTTTGCTCTGAAGGGAAGGTCAGATCACCTGCTAGGTAAGCAGAGTGGGAATTTGGTAGAAAGCTGGGGAAAAGTGATGAAAGATGCCAGGAGCTGTTGAGCAGAATGAGAGAGGAAGCTGACCAGGACCCCTAAAAGGTTGTAGAGCCAAATTAAGGGCCCAAGTAAGAATGGAAGCCACAGGCTCGTAAGGCGCCAGTCTGCACAGTCATGTTGACACAGCCTCACTCGGCAGTTGGCTGGGATCTCCAGATTGAAGTGGGGATGGGGGCTTGGTGGGAGAGAGAGCCAGGTAACTGAGGTGCTGGTGAGACAGAAGTTTGTGAGGAGTCCAGGCTGGGGAAAGGGGGAGGAAATGTGATCAGAAGGAAGCTAAGGACTCACAAGTAGTGGAGGAAGCAAAGGCATCGAGGTTTTGAGGAAGTTGAAGGGTAGATTTCTATCTGTCAGGGAATGAGAATAAAGGAAGCAATGGCCACTGTGCACCAAGAGTGGGATTCGGAATTTAGGACCTATAGTGGTTGAAGAGTTTCCAATGATAAACTCCAAGGTGAGGCCACAGGGTTATATAGGAGGTGGCGGTCGCTGGAGCTGAGGACGCTGAGGTATCTGGACAGCATCTCCACAGAAGACTGAAATCCCACAGCCGAGGCCTATGGGTTTAGCTGGAGAAGATTGTGAGCCAGGTGTCCAAGGGCTGTGGGGAGGCTTCCTAAACAAGGACAGGTAACAGTTCTCGAATGTCAATGAACAGTTACAAGTTTAGAGACACAAACTACAAAAGGGCAGCTCTGAGATGTACTGGGAGAAAACCATCATAGCCAAAATGCCTAGGTTCTGGACAATAGTATGTGCCTCGGAGTAGAAGTTGCTTCAGGTAGGGAGAGAAAGAGACAGAAGATGAAAATGTTGGATGGCAACACTACCTATAAAAGCTGTGTGTGAGGGCTTCCCTGGTGGCGCAGTGGTTGGGAGTCCACCTGCCGATGCAGGGGACGCGGGTTCATGCCCTGGTCCGGGAGGATCCCGCGTGCCGCGGAGCGGCTGGGCCCGTGAGCCATGGCCGCTGAGCCTGCGCGTCTGGAGCCTGTGCTCCGCAATGGGAGAGGCCACAGCAGTGAGAGGCCCGCATACCGCAAAAAAAAAAAAAAAAAAAAAAAAAAAAAGCTGTGTGTGAGACTTGCTTCTGAGGTGTGTGGGCTGGCGTGGTCAGGAGGGCTTCATGGAGATGGTGGCAGCAAACAAGGCCCTGAAAGATAGAATGACCTGGTAGCAACTCCCAGTTGGAACACTGTGCCAGAGAAGTCTCAGAGATGGGAGTGAGCCTGGCAAAGTATCTAGCTAAAGCGTTAATATAAGATTTTTAAAAATTGTATAAGAAATGTTTGTGGAGGGACTTCCCTGGTGGTCCAGTGGTGTTAAGACTCCGCACTCCCAATGCAGGGGGCCCTGATTCAATCCCTGGTCAGGGAACTAGGTCCTGCATGCTGCAACTAAGACCCGGCACAGCCAAATAAATAAGTAAATAAATTAATTAAATTAAAAAAAAAGGAGTTTGTGGAGAAAATGCAAGCTCTGGGGAGGAAGGAAAGAGAAAGAAAAGATCCATTCTTTTATTTATTTATTTATTTTTTGCGAAGATCCATTCTTGAAGTAAGAGATTTACAGTGATTTTCATGCTTACGGTTTTCTTAAGGAAATTTAGATTTTGGCTACAGGAACTACAGTGTTGTGAAAATGATCCAGGTTTGGCATCTGAAAACCTGGGTTTGAGTTTGGCTGCACCACTCTGAATTAGCAAGTCTGAGTACTCTGTGATTTGGGGACCATGACAGTCTCTTAGATCTTCAATTTCATCCTACATAACGTAAGAATTAAGACAGCTCCACGCTGGGAGTACTCTCTGTGCAATTTACCTAATAATCTAACTTCGTTTTTTTCTTGTGCTAAATGGAGATACCCCTTACCTCACAGGAAGAGAGCTCAGGACGATGTCTAATACCTACTTAAGTGCTGAATAATGTTGGTATTTCATCGGTTTTTAATCATACCAGAGAGATAGACTCCATGCAGTTATGAAACCTGCCTGGCCAGGACACCAGGATGCTTCTGGGGGCCCCAGACTTGGGAAGAGACTCATCCCTGGTTGGGCTGGAGGGATTCAGACCTTGAAGGAAGGAATTCTGGCTGCACCAGGATTCGTTTGCTCTGAAGGGAACTATGAAATAAAATAAAATCTCCTGCTCTACTTTATCAGAGGTAATCATTTAAGGCAACTCCTTTGGCTCAGGAAGGAATGAGCTCTGCAGCTCTTGTGGATTAAAGGTCAGGGGGTTGCCTCTTGGATGAGATGCATGGAATGACAGCAATTGGATGACAGCAATTTCAAATGTAAACCTCTTTCTGCTCCCAGAGTAAGAAAACCACTCATAGGCTTTAGATTAGAGTGATTTCAGGGGAGCATAAAGTTGGGAAGTTAGCCTCCAAGACTATGGGAGGATCGGTTTTGAGATACAGCAACGCCACGGCATACTAGAAAATTAGTCTTCTCAGCTTCCTTCGATCACAGGAGAGTTGTCATCCCTGCTTCTGTACTAAATGGATTGGAACATTTTCCCCATTAAGATTTTATAGCAGTGGATGAGGGGAAGCTGTTCCTCTGAAAGTAATGCTTCTATTGCTTTGGATGTGAAGAGAGGAAGGGGTTTTCTTTTAACAAAACCCCAGGCTTACTGCTTAAGATTCTCCCCCCCCCCCCATTTCCTGACCACTCTTCATAGAGTGCTCCAATTTGGCAGCAGGAAAATGGGCACTGGAAATAGCCAGATCTGAAGACCCTACTTCCTAATTCATAGACAAGAGAGGGTCTACTTACTGAAAAACCCAAGCCAAACCTGACTCTGATACCACCTGTCAGTGACATGCTGCCCCCTGCATCTTTCCAAGTTATCTTCAGTTTGAATCAATTAAGAGTCCTTCCTTAAGCATCTATTGATTTAGCCTCCTCTAGAAGCACCGAGCTCAGCTCCACGGACAGAGGAGTGCACGGCTGTGCTCCTGGAACTCACAGCCCGGTAGGGAGGCAGAGAGGGATCAAATAATCGCTACAGGGTGTGCATGCACAGACACTAACCAGTGCTACGGAGGAGCCACTCCTTTTTATGACCCAGCCATGAAACGTGAACATTTGTCAGTACCTACACCACATCCCCCTTTGACCAACAGCTGCCTAGAAACGAGGTCCACAAACCAAAACAAGGTCCACACTCCTCCCCATTCTCTCTCCCTTCTCCCAAATCCAAGCTCTCTGAATCAACAATCCTTATTGTTGTGGCAGAAGAAAGACAGTGCTGATGAGGTTTTCACCCACATCTCTTCCTGCTCTCCAGTCCCTGTCCTCCGACAACACCCACCCCGTTTTCTTTTAGGATAGTTATTTTGGTTTCCTAGGGCAGATGAACATAGAGAAGCTCTTATTTACTTCTCAGCATTAGCTGCTGTCACTGTTTCAATGACCTCTTTCTCTTCTTGCTGTGTCCGTTACCACGGGCTACTCTTAAAGCAAAGGCCCTGTGGTTCTGTAGCTGGGAGAGGGTATTTGTCAATAGCGTTCAGGAACATCAAAAGGGTGACCCAGATTTGCAGCACCAGAGGGAAAACTCATTCATTGTTGAGTGTCCTATGTAATCAAATATAGCGTATTCTTTTTTTAAAATTAATTAATTTTTGGCTGCGTTGGGTCTTCATTGCTGTGCATGGGCTTTCTCTAGTTGCGGTGAGCAGGGGCTTCTCTTAATTGTGGTGCACGGGCTTCTCACTGCAGTGGCTTCTCTTGTTGCAGAGCACGGACTCTAGGTGCACGGGCTCAGTAGTTGTGGCGCGCGGGCTTAGTTGCTCCACGGCATGTGGGATCTTCCCGGACCAGGGCTCGATCCCACGTCCCCTGCATTGGCAGGCAGATTCTTAACCACCGTGCCGCCAGGGAAGGCCTAGCATATTCTTGATGTGGGAAACGGGTGTGTAGAAAGGTTAATTTCATGGAAATATTTATCATTGCTGAGGGGGACTTACTACTTAAGGACCTCAAGGCCAAGCAAATACATCTGTCCCAAGTCCTCAAATTAGAAACTTATTTCTTAAATGCCCGCCTATTCATTTCCAACCAAGGAAAGCACTGCATTGATTGTTCTTCAGAAAAATCAATCAACTCTATGAGAGGAAAAAAGGTATCCAAATATAAATAGGCTTGAGTTGTTGCTGTTATCTTTCTTCAAAGCTTTGGTACTATCCCAAAATTGTTTTTGGTTCCTTCTGAAGACTTGTAGGTAACATACAAAGACACCGTGGGACAGGTAGATGGGCCATAGACTTCCAGAGCTGTAAGTGAAATTAGAGATCATCTAGTCCTACCCCCTCATTTTACAGGTGAGAAATGGAGGCAAAAGGAAATGGGGTGGTTTGACCAACAGTAAGTGGCAGAGAAGACACTAGAACCCAGCTCTTTGACTCTCAGATAGGTGGTCTGCTTCACTGTCCCTCGTGAAGATGTAATTATAGCAACTGGGATAGAGCAGGCTCTCTAGTAGCTTTCTTTTTTACACGTAGAAATTCTTTATTTTTTTTAATTTTTATTTTTCATTGGAGTATAGTTGACTTAATTAAACTTAAAAACTTGCACAGCAAAGGAAACCATAAACACGACAAAAAGACAACCCTCAGAATGGGAGAAAATATTTGCAGATGAAACAACAGGATTAATCTCCAACATATACAAACAACTCATGGAGCTCAATATCAAAAAAACCAAACAATCCAGTTAAAAAATGGGTGGAAGACCTAAATAGACATTTCTCCAAGGAAGACATACAGATGGCCAAGAGGCACATGAAAAGATGCTCAACATCACTAATTATTAGAGAAATGCAAATCAAAACTACAGTGAGGTATCACCTCACACTGGTCAGAATGGCCATTATCAAAAAATCTAGAAACAATAAATGCTGGAGGGGTGTGGAGAAAAGGGAAGACTCTTGCACTGTTGGTGGGAATGTAAATTGATACAGCTTCTATGGAGAACAGTATGGAGGTTCCTTAAAAAACTAAAAATAGAACTACCATACGACCCAGCAATCCCACTACTGGGCATATACCCTGAGAAAACCATAATTCAAAAAGAGTCACGTACTACCTGGAGGGGTGGGATAGGGAGGGTGGGAGGGAGGGAGACGCAAGAAAGAAGAGATATGGGAACATATGTATAACTGATTCACTTTGTTATAAAGCAGAAACTAACACACCATTGTAAAGCAATTATACCCCAATAAAGATGTTAAAAAAAAAAAAAAAAAGAGTCATGTACCACAATGTTCATTGCAGCTCTATTTACAATAGCCAGGACATGGAAGCAACCTAAGTGTCCATCGACAGATGAATGGATAAAGAAGATGTGGCACATATATACAATGGAATATTACTCAGCCATAAAAAGATATGAAATTGAGTTATTTGTAGTGAGGTGTATGGACCTAGAGTCTGTCATACAGAGTGAAGTAAGTCAGAAAGAAAAAAAGAAATACCATATGCTAACACATATACATGGAATCCAAAAAAAAAAAAAAGGTACTGATGAACCTACTTGCAGGGCAGGAATAAAAAGGCAGACATATAAAATGGACTAGACATGGGGTGGGAGGGCGAAGCTGGGGTGAAGTGAGAGTAGCATGGACATATATTACACTACCAAATGTAAAATAGATAGCTGGTGGGAAGCAGCAGCATAGCACAGGGAGATCGGCTCAGTGCTTTGTGATGACCTAGATGGGTGGGATAGGGAGGGTGGGAGGGAGGCTCAAGAGGGAGGGCATATGGGGACGTGTGTATGCATATGGCTGATTCTCCTTGTTGTGCAACAGAAACTAACACAGTATTGTGTAGCAATTATACTCCAATAAAGAGCTACTCAAAAAAAAAAAAAAAAAAGAATCCACATGCCAATGCAGGGGACACGGGTTTGAGCCCTGGTCCGCGAAGATCCCACATGCCGCAGAGCAACTAAGCCCATGCACCGCAGCTACTGAGCCACAACTACTGAAGCCCGCGTGCCTAGAGCCCGTGCTCTGCAACGAGAAGTCCACGCACCACAACAAAGAGTAGCCCCTGCTTGCCGCAACTAGAGAAAGCCCGTGCGCAGCAACGAAGACCCAACGCAGCCAAAAATAAATAAACCTATTAAAAAAAAAAAAGAAATGGACTAAAAAAAATCAACAGGGTGTGCAGCTCCACTAAAAAAATGATCTCAGACATTACTGAGTAATGATGTTTATACAAAGTTATTCTAGGTGACTAACATTGTTTGCCAAATAAATACTTTAGCAGGTCTCTGGAAACATTAATCCAGAGTGTAAAAAACATGCACCACAGTTAAACCAAAGTCTATTTCCTTTTGTTTGATTTTGTTAGGTTTTTCAAGGTCTGTCCTAACACCCTAAAACCCACACATTCCGTATCTCCCAGAGGGGAGAGAAAGCAAACAGCTGGAAATTTAGGAATGGCACAGTCTGACCCCAGTCAGCTCGTAGGTGCACTACTCAACCTGAGCCTGAGTGAATGGTATGGTCACCAAAGCCCTGAGCAGAGCAGATGCTACAGAAATGTATATAAAACCGGTGTGCCAGGAAAAGTGGAACTATAAAGCTAATTTGAGCACTTTTTCTTTATAATTTAGTTTGGTTAAAAGATTTGGAGCATTTATCTATTAGAGGAAACAGTTAAGAGCGTCTATGCATAGGCAGTCCTTCACTGAATAATTGGAGATGCTACCTGCCTGTGACATCTTCAGCATCTGTTGAACACCCTGATAGATTTGTCAGGGGTGACATTTGGGGATGCTGCCACCGCAGCAGTTGAATGACAGAGGGGTGCATACGTATATATGTATGTGTGCATATGTAGATGTCCATTCCAAATGAAGTCTCCACCATGGCTGAGCAGTCAACAGATGGCCTTGCAGTCATTCTTAGGTGAACACAAATCTGGTTCAGCAGACATGTGGTTATCAGAAAAGTGTTAACCAATCACCATCCCTCCCTTTATCTTTCAGGCAGGTGTTAAATAGAGTACATCTGGTTGCCAGGAATCCTACTGCATCTCTCTGTCCTCCAGCATACACGGGAATTTTCTGAATCCAAAGGAATATACAGGCTTGTTGGACTCTCGTCAGATGTAGAGCAGTTGTTTCCAACTTTCTCCTGCTGCCACACTATTAGAATGAACCACCATCTCCATCAGCCATGCATCCCACACACATAAGAGATTCTCAGACGGGGCCTAAGGTACATCCATCCCATCCAGCCCAAAAGGTCATACGCGGGGTGCAGGAGAGGAGCAGGTTAAGTATAAGAAAGCACGTCCCGGAGATCCGATATGTCTCCCAGCCAACACCCAGCCCCACCTACCAGTTTCCCTCACACCCCTTTCCTTGTTCGCTTTTCTTCAGGAAAACAAACTGCTCTCTTCCCATAATCTCCTGTTATCTTCATACTTCAAGACTAAACTCTATTTTGGGTTCAAGTCTTCTTACCTCCATCCACTTGTAACAGCTGCTCAGATGTCAGTGGCAAATTGTTCTTTCATACTCATACGTGTAAAATCTTTGGGGTTGGTCAGGGCTCCACTGCCACCTATTCCTGTTTCTCATCTTTTGGAATGTTTTTTTTTGTAAAATGCTGCCAGTTTTGCCATTGTCATGTCAAGGTAATCATGCAGCCATAACACAAATCCTAACTATAAGGGCAATACATCAAAACAATTACTAGAGGCCAGCCTGCTGTTCAGATGGGGTCCTGGGCTGACACCACAGTCGAGGGTCAGGTCCAGAAGGTCAAGTTGCCACTTCAGTGTGTCCTAGGACTGACTCAGACCACCAAACTCCCGGGGAGCTGATATATCACCCCACTTGTGAGGCTCCAGTGTTCATACATGTTATCAAGGTCCTCCTTTTTTAGTTATAAAACTATTTCTATTTTTTAATGTCTTTTTTTGTTTTGTCTGCATTGGGTCTTCGTTGCTGTGCGTGGGCTTTCTCTAGTTGAGTCTAGTGGGGGTTACTCTTTGTTGCAGTGCCCGGGCTTCTCACTGCGGTGGCTTCTCTTGTTGTGGAGCACGGGCTCTAGGCACTCGGGCTTCAGTAGTTGTGGCACGTGGGCTCAGTAGCTGCAGCTCGCGGGCTGTAGAGCACAGGCTCAGTAGTTGTGGTGCACGGGCTTAGGTGCTCTGCAGCATGTGGGATCTTCGTGGACCATGGCGCAAACCTGTGTCCCCTGCATCGGCAGGAGGATTCTTAACCCCTATGCCACCGGGGAAGTCCCTATTTTTATTTTTAAAAGAGGTGTTTTATTTGGTGAGCAGGGAATCCCAGCAAAGGAAATTAAGAGGGTCTTGTAAACTATGTCACTTAGGCTGCAAAATGCCTGATGAACTACACTTAGTCCTTGAAACAGCACCTGTCTTCACAGCAGTCATACTTTTTATCTTCTAGTTTTTCAACTCACTTAGGTAAAGTTGCTTAAACAATGAAAATTATTAGTATCTAATTCTCCTCAAGATTCTATGGGGACCATTATCTTTTGTTTACTACACTGTTCTTAAGACAGATTACAATAAAATCATTTGACGAAAATACCGTCTGAAAATATGTCGATTCAGGAGGTTGACAGAAGTTAAAGCTTTCTTTCTGAACTTAAACCTCAGAGAAATAGGTAACTTTAAAAAAATGGATGAATAAATTTCTAAATATAAAATGGAGACAATTCAATCTTAAAACTCAAACAGAATACTGAAAACATTTATTAATAGAAAAAAGTTCAATGCATCCTACAGAATGAAAATGCTCAATCTTTTCCTATAGATACTTAAAACTAGTGATCCCACTTTTCATTAATATTTGCTAAAATCTATGTAGCAGCCTGTAGATTTAGTTATTTGTTCAGGACCAAAGTGAAGCCAAAGCCACAAAAAATAGAGATTAAACTAAACTGTGAGTAGCTGTTTAAAAAAAAGACTACGTACACATAAATAGGATTACACACTTTAATCTGATTGACAGGGAGGAAGTAGGGAGGACGTGAAAGAAATTTAGTTTCAGCTCTGCTTTACACATAACCAAAGGCTCCTTTTCCAAAAAGTAAACCTGAGGTTTCAAAAACCATATTTTATCAGAATACTTCAGGAAAGCATACTATGTGTAATCCAGGAAATACATTATTTGCAGAATAGGAAAATCATCACAGGCAATAAAAGATTAAAACAAAAGAAAGCACCAGGGCTTTGAGCAGGTCTAAGGTGAGTATATCTGCAGAAACAATGTAAATGTTCTTGACTGGCTGCTATGGAAACATGCTAATGAGGACTGGTCCACATCTTATCATTTTTTAAAACATGTTTCTTTGGAAAAATGGCAATAGTGGCTGAGAGTGAAGCCATCCTTTAGACACCCAGCTTATTGGCCTGGGTGAGAACAACTTTGAGAACTGGCATAAAAGCAGAGGTCTCACTGAAGTTGCTGGTGCTAACTATGTGGGTATGGATGGTCAATCCTTCTGAGTAGTTTCGAGTCTCAATGCTCCTTGCGATGTTGTGTAAACCATTGATGATTGTTGGTGAAAGCTGAAATAAAGGTGGAATTGAGAGAGAGAATTAAATTAAGGAAGAATTTTCCATGAGACCCTCTATAAACATTAAACCCTGATATTTAAGAGGAGCTTGAAATAAACATTATTAAAAAAATGTATAAACTGGTGAGCATTTCCAGAAAGCTTCTCGGACCAACCAACACTTAAGTTATAAAATGGAACCATGACAAAATGATTTATGTAAGGAATTATTTACGAATTATACATGTATGATAAGCCAGGTATTTCCTTACAGAAAAGCCAGATTTCCTTCCCCAAGTTGAAATGTTAATGTCTCTCTCCACTTATGAGTTTTAATTCTTATTATTTTAGATAACTTAACTACTTTAAATAACTAAATTATTTTAGATACTGTCTCACACCTTTTAAAATTTTTCCTATGTACATGAAGGAGTTTAAAGATTCTTAATCATGACATCTCGAAGTAGGGGCCCAATTTACTCTAAAACCTTGTGGACAATAGAAACCTTGCACTTCTGGTCCACTGCCATTAGGAGGGCAACAGTCCTCACCATGTACTCAATTTGCCAGTTCTTAACTGCTTTTCATAATCCTGTCATCTCTTAAAATCATAAGACCTCTAGTTTTTTTTTCCCCCCATGTCATTACTTGGCATACATGTCCATACTTTTCAGAGAAGACTTTATTTTGGATCAGTCCATGGGCCACGCCACTTCCACTGTTATATCAACTTTCTCTGGTTTGGCTCTCATGAGATAAATGGTTATTTTTAGCTGATGGCATTGATATGGGGAATGGGGAAGAGAAATGCTAAAATGCATAAATGTGAAAGGTCTCAATTCTTTTTTTCTCTCCTAGTGCTTTCATTAATAAAACAAAACAATTCTAGAAAGGAATGCAGAGGTTGGGAGGGACAAGAGAACAGAACACACAGGGCATTTACTCCTTACTGCCAACCATCTTCATAGTTATACACATTGATCTGCTCAATTTGTGGTTATCTTTGGCTTTGCCTTTGTGTAATAGCTATTCTAAAAGAAAAGGTTCAGAGTCTTAGACTATGAGAGAGATTACAGATTTGGTCTCTGGAAAACAGAGTAGCTGCCCACTCTCTGATTTCTTAATTCAAGGGACATATAAAAATGAATAGAAGACCAGTTACCGTAGGACCAGTACAGGCCAGTTTGTATATCTGCCCTTTGTTATAAAAAAAGGCTAAAAATTCTCTCTCCCTCTTAAACTCTCTCTCTCTCTCTCTCTCTCTCTCTCTCTCTCTCTCTCTCTCTCTCACTCACACACACACACACACACACACACACACACACACACACACACACACACACACACACACACACACACACTGCCCTATCCCCTTATCCCCGGTGACTGAAATGTAAGATTTAGACAGAGAAAAGCCCATTCTATGAACTGTCATGATCATTTTGTCCCCACGCGTACTATATTACATGCAAGTGCTGATGAGACACTTATTTTACTAGCAACCAGGAATAAATGATTATCGTAAATCCTTCTTTTCCCCACAAACTTACTGTCTGTTCCCTAAGTTTATCATATAGAAACTCCAAACGTTTGCTGGCATCATCTAGCTTCCTCTTGGTTTGCTGCAGGAGAGAAAAAACAGGTATGTTATGTATGAACAATAACTTTTATCCCAAGAACTTGCCTTATCTCATTTCACTAAACCTTACAGTCATGATGTTGGAGAGCTTCATTTTATAAAGAAATGGAGATAGCTAAGACCGATGAACTTGGACAGATTATTAGAACAGAGATCAGTAATCTATTAAGGCAGGGAGGGCAAGAAACTGAGACCCTTCCTCCTAGTGTGCAAAATGGAGCACTGGCTGGATTCCACAGGGACTGCAACTCACTTGAGGTGTGTGTGTCCATCTACACTATATCCACAAGCAACAGGAAGGGCCATCTGGAGGCAGCAATGGGTCAGTGTACTACAGAAAAGAAGGTCTAACAGTTACTGTAAATTAAATAAAATGAACATTATGGGAGCCAGAAGGCAAACATACAGGTGAACTGTGGAATCTCAAAAGTACTACTTATACACTCAGTCACATTTGGTACATTTAATCCTGTCTTATTCTGGGCCTTTAAAATACCAAAAAAAGGAGAAAATTATCTTTTGGTGACTTAAGATTATTAAGAGGGAAGTGTTAAAATGAGTTCTTAAATTAAGGAGTCCTCCTACCCTCATCCTAGTACTTTAAGTGTAGTGAGAGAAAACTATCCTAAACGTAAAGGTTTAAAATTATACTGTGATTAACTTAATATCTACATTATGCAACAGCCTTAAAAGTGACACTGCTTTTCAATATTTATTGAGGGACTACTACGTGCCATGCTGGGACAGTGTTGTGTCTCATGGATCTCATATTCTATTGGGTGGGAAAAAGATACTAAATAAACAATATATTGTATGTCAGATGGTGATGTGTGCCATGAAGAAAAGTTAACAGGGTAAGGGGGTCAGCAGTGTTGGCAGTATGACGTGGTAAGAAAGTCCTGATGGCTAATGGGACATCTGAGCAGACACCAGGAACAAGTGAGCAAGAGCTCTGCAGTTCTGTGAGGAAGAATTCCAGGCAGAAGGAGCAACAGGTACAAAGTCTCTGACACTGACACATTCTTGGTATGTTTGAGGAGGGCATGTCAGTGTGTCTGAAGAGGAGTGCAGAAGAGGTGAAGCCATCGAGGATAACCTTACAAACTAAGTTGTGCTGCAAAATTACTTTGTGCTGTTTGGACATAACTGAAGTGGAAATAAGAATAAAGTCATACTATAAAAATGATTTCAAGTATTGATTAAAATGGACTTCTGTGGAGGGTTCAAAGTTAATCCCACCTAGCTACCAGCAGGAGTCCTGGGCAGTATTTGAACTGCCTCCCCAACTAGTGACAGGAACAGTTTGTCTTTCTCTTCTGCCCAGGGGTCCTGGGTAACCAGAAGGGAGGTGATATGGTGACCCAGAGGAGGTGAAGCTCAACAAAAATTTATTAAGCTAGGCCATGTACGAGGTGTCCTCCCAACCTCTGTTTACGTTAACTCATGCCTGAAGGAAGACTGGAGTTTTCCCACATTTTTATTATGATTCCTCCATTTTGTATGATGAGGACCTCTCTGCCTAGGAGACACTGTACACTTACCTGTTTAACAGTTTTACCTGTTCTCTGTTCCTAGCTTCGTCCTTCCATCACTCCCAGAATGCCAGGCGCTAAGGTTTATGTTAACTTTCCCCTGCCTCTGCTTTCCTGACATTTTCAGTACAGGGAATTGCTTTCCAAAAGACTAGCAGAAGGCTGTACATATTACTACTCAATGTTTGATGAAACAACAAATTCTAGAAGCTGTTTTTCAAGCAGACAACTGGCCAGTGACTAAATAAACATATTCAATGTTTGTTGGCAGAAAGTGACATTTCACCTAAAACAAAACTGGCTTTGTGGAATTTTTGTTGTTGCCAATACAGTCATCCTCTAATAAACTGAGTAAAATCAGTTACTTTGACTATGAATATGACTCCAATATCTAAAGCACTTAACTATTTTTAAGGTCTTTGCAAAGTTAAAGACTGTCTATCTACTTTTAAAAGCTTTCATGTAAGCTCAGAAAGAACCCCCAAATCTGAGTTTCACCATTCTGTTGTATTTTTGTGCTACGCATAAGGTTTGCCGATGAGACTCAGGGCAGCATAGTGGTTGAAAGCATGAATTCTGGAGCCAGACTAGGTTCGAATGCTGGCTCTGCCTTAATTATTATGTAAATGCTTTTTGCCTTAATTTCCTCCTCTGTTAATAAATATGACAAACCTACCTACCATGAGGTTGTTTTAAGGATTAAAGTTATATGTAAAAAGCAGTTGAATGTGTTTTTATATGTACAGCAAACTATATATAAGTGCTAGCTTTACAATTTTTGCATAAACTTTCAAAATACATCTTGTAAGACTTTAAGCAATCATTATAGAAGCGCTCCATAAGGGATTCTTTTAATTAAGCAAAATAAAAAATACATACAGGATCTGTGGCTGAAGAGAGGCAGCGCTGAATAAGATCCTCAAATGTGGTCTTTAGAATGAGGTGTTCATCTGGAATAGGTTTCTTGGTAATTTTTTCTGTTGGCAAAGACTGCACATGCTGGAATAAATAATACCATAAAGTGACTAAAAATGACCAGAAGCTACCTATACACAAAGCCCTGAATATGTGATAAAGAGAAACCAACAACCTTGTAGATAGGCTATTCAAAATCAAATGAAAAATTAACATGTGAAATCACTTGGGATAAGCAAACATAAAAATCAGATATTCAGTAGAAGATACAGGTACTCCTTCTACAGCTTCTATTTTCAAAAATAGGATTGGATATAAAGTATTTGATTAATTATGGAACATATGTTGATCACTATTTTATATAATTGATAGGAAGGAGACCTGTGCCAGTAGAAAATAAAAAGAACAAGGCAATTACAAAGTTGGCTGGTTGGAGTGGCTGCTTGCTTTGCTTGTTGGCTCATTTTTTTTTTTTTGCTGTACGCGGGCCTCTCACTGTTGTGGCCTCTCCCGTTGCAGAGCACAGGCTCCGGACACGCAGGCTCAGCGGCCATGGCTCACGGGCCCAGCCGCTCCGTGGCATGTGGGATCTTCCCGGACCGGGACATGAACCAGTGTCCCCTGCATCGGCAGGCGGACTCTCAACCACTGCGCCACCAGGGAAGCCCTTTTTTTTTTTAAAAGCATTTTATGGTAACATTTTTTTGTTGTTGTTAGTTTCTGCTTTATAACAAAGTGAATCAGTTATACATATACATATGTTCCCATATCTCTTCCCTCTTGCGTCTCCCTCCCTCGCACCCTATCTCACCCCTCCAGGCAGTCACAAAGCACCGAGCTGATCTCTCTGTGCTATGCGGCTGCTTCCCACTAGCTATCTACCTTAGGTTTGGTAGTGTATATATGTCCATGCCTCTCTCTTGCTTTGTCACAGCTTACCCTTCCCCCTCCCCATATCCTCAAGTCCATGCTCTAGTAGGTCTGTGTCTTTATTCCTGTCTTACCCCTAGGTTCCTCATGACATGTTTATCCTGACATTCTTCTATTCTTTGGTTTACTCTTGGAGGGTGTTAACTGGGCTATTATCAAACTGCAAGATTAAATCAAAGGTTAGGATAGAAGAGTCCATGATCTTACTGAATGTACAGATGGGAAAACAAAGAAGGAATGTATAAGTGTTTAAAGTTTTGACTGATTAGTTCATTCATAGAAAACATTAAGCAATTATGTATTAGGTATTGGCTAAGTATTGGTGAGCCAATACGGAAATGATCTCATCCCTCAGGGAGTTTACAGGCTGATGGAAGAGAAAGTTTTAAAATGTCATAAATGTATGTAAAATAGCAACTGCGGTTAAGTTAACATCACTATAACCAAGAGACAATATAATTGGGATTTAACTGAGGGGAAGGTTCTTTAAGGAAGTTATATCAGAAGGATAAGTAGGAGTTAACCAGTTAAATGGTGAAGGAAATGCATTCCAGACAGAAGAACGTGTACACAGGAAGGATCATGATACAAGGGACTGAAAGGAGGTCACTGTAACTGGAGCAGAGAGAGACAGCAAGGAGGAGTATGAGCTGAGAGAATCCAGACAATGTGAAATATTTTGGTCTTTATCCTGCAAACAATGGGAAGCTGTAACGTTTTAAACAATGAGGAGATGAGACCAGATAAGAGATGGGTGAAAGTAGATGCTGGCCGACCAACTAGAGGCTCCTGCACTGCTTGAGACTGGAGATGAAGGTAGCATGGACTAGACTGGAAATGTAGAGAAGGGATTTGAGAGGGATTTTGAAGTAATATAGCAAGATTTCGGGATAGCTCTGAAAAACAGGTTAAAGGAAGAAGAATATAAAGATGATGCCCAGGTTTTTGGCTGGATTAAATAGGAAGGATTATGGTGCCATTAATTCAAACAGGACACACCAAAAGACGACTAGGTTTGGAAGGAAGACTATGAATTAGATTCTGGATATGTTAAGTGTGAGGTGTCTCAGAGACATCTAAGTGGACAGGAAGGTGGATATTATGGCCTGGCTGAACACACACATCCATGAAGCTCTCCCTTTCAGTGGCAACTGAGGTTCTGGTCAGATGAGTATAGCATGAGCACCCAGGTCTAAACAAAAGTGAATGGCTTCACAAACACCACAGACTTGTAATTATAAAAATTAACAGTGCATCTTTATAATTTTATATATTCTTGTGGAAAGAAGAAGGTCCTCCCACCTCCATCAAAACACTTGTTTTTATAATGCAACTGTTAATGTTTAGAAGTTCCTTAGGCAGAAATCTCTTAACAGCAAAACATACTCTTGTGGTAGAGATATAATCTTTACAAATTTGACTTTAGAGAGTCAAAGACAATAACAGACAGAAGAGCTAGTTTTATAATTGGGCAGGAATTTATTTCATCTTATGTTGAACTGTGACCCAACCTCTTTACTTTTCATGAATAGATCAAAATGTTTATCTTTGTATGTCTAAGTCAGTTATATGGAAATATGGTAGACTTTTCATCATCTAGAGCCTTGCCAACTAGCTGTTTGTATGTGAAAAGCAACCACAAATTTATATCTCCAACTAAAGATATGGCTCTCTTATTAGCTCTTACACATACACAAGAAAATATATAACTCATTACATTTTTATTTTATATTTTAAAGGAAAAAACCTTTGGAAACAGCTTCTGCTTAGCAACCTTGGATGCAAATATGGATTCAACTGATCTTAAATTGTGGCTACTGATTAGATCAAATGAAATACTGTAATTGCCAAGTTACTGTTAACATATACTAGTAAATACATAAGCTCCTTCTGGGAAGTTTGTATGTGGCCTTGTCATTGAAAAATAATATACATACATGAACAATCTTAAAAAAAAGTTATTATTTTTAAGTTGCCTAAATTGAAATCAAATTGAGATAATAATAAAGGTATAACCATAAAAGTTAAAACATTAAGAAAACATACCGAAATAAAGCCATCTCCCACTTCCACAGATTTACTGTTACCTGCATGGTATTTCCAATAGGAGCTCCAGGGGCACCTTCAATATTGGGCTTTGAAAAAGACGGAGGCATGCCTGGTTGACTGAGGGGTTGCTGTATGCCATGGAAGGGCTGGCCACCTGGAAGGTGTGGCTGTGGGAATGAAGCTTGGCTTGATAGTGGTACTGGAGCTGAAGGTTGTTGCTGCAGCATCTGTGACTGGTGGTCACCCAAGGGGTTCATGATTGGTGATGTGATGGGAACAGGAGGCGTAAAGTTCTCAGGCATCTTTTAAAAGAAATAAAAGGTACCAAGAGTAAGGAAAAAAATGGTATGATGACAACATTTCCTCAGCTTTAAATAAGGGAGTTAGCCATTTGGAGCAACATGGATGGACCTAGAGATTATCACACTAAGTGAAGTAAGTCAGAAAGAGAAAGACAAATACCATATGGTATCACTTATATGTGGAATCTAAAATATGACACAGATGAACCTATCTATGAAACAGAAACAGAATCAGGGATATAGAGAACAGACTGGTGGTTGCCAAGGGGGTTGGGGGAGAGTTGGAATGGGAGGGTGGGGTTAGCAAATGTAAGCTTTTATATATAGAATGGATAAATAACAAGGTCCTACTGTACAGCACAGAGAACTATATTCTATATTCTATGATAAACCATATGGAAAAGAACATATTTAAAAAAGAATGTATATACACATACATGTATAACTGAATCACTCTGCTGTACAGCAGTAATTAACAACACTGTAAATCAACTATACTTCAATAAAAAAATTTAAAAAAATAAATAAGGGAGTTAGACTATTCCATGGTTAAAAAATTTTTTTTTAAATAACAGGAGAACACTTTTTAAAATGAAATTTTATGCAGAATTTTAGAGAAAAACATAAAAAGTAAAGCTAATCTGGCTAAGAGGGCTGAGAGCTCAAACCTGGACCTTTGTTTCCCCTTTACCTTCCACACTTATCCCATAATGGGCCAAAACCATGGTGTTTTTGAAAGAGGATGTCAAAGTCTGGAGAATTATATCTAGCCATACTGGGATCAGATATGCCAAATATGTTTGTTTAATGTGATCAGATGTAATACCTTTTTCCTAGATCATTAAGTGATACCTACTTAGTGATCAATCACACTCAAAGTAGTAGATTAAATTTCTGATTATCATTGACCTAATTTTGGGGGGGGGTTTGCTCATTTAGTATCTCCCAATTTTATATTCTGGCCTCTCATTACTATACTTGGGGGATAGAAATCACTAGGAGTAAAAAAAAAAAAAAAAAAGGCTTGGGGTAAAAGAAGAATCTTAAGTTATGCTCTAACAAGCTCTCAACAGTTACTAACATCTAAATGATGCTCAACTACAAGGCTATTTCGTTTCATATTATATGTGATAGACAAAAATAGTCTAAAATATAATTACAAATTCATGATTACTGTTAGAACCCAAAACCAAAGTAACTCCTAAAAAAAAACCACTTGAGAAGTATGAAATTTTGTTTCCTACTCTTTGAAAAAGATGTGCTGGGAATTTACATCTTGTTTTTTAAAAAGGGTTTAATTCTTATCACCATACTATTTTGTACTTTCTTTCCTTCCCTTCATGGACTAGAAGATGTAAGTTGAAATACACATATTAAGTATATCAGTCAGTCAGCTTTGCCTTTAAAGGAACAGTGAAGTGTGGTGTGCTTCAGGTGGCTACATGATTGACAGGACACCTGTAGGCAACTGAATAGACATCTTTTTCTAGTACCTTCTTCTTCTTGGGTACTCTGTTCAAAGCTGGAGGATCATTCCAACCATTCTGAGAACCTATAACAGATAATAGAAGGCATTTTCCTTTAGAATCCTGAAAAAAAGAAAACTAAACTGTATCCATCATATAATACCTTCAAACTTTACTTTCACCCTGAGATAACTGTCACAAAAGTTTTACCAGCTGAGCTGCTGGGATCACTATGTAGCCCTGGATTCTCAAACTCATTACCTCTAATAATCACAGGGCCTTGGCTTAGAAAGCAGCATATCTTGACATTATTTCCTTTTAAAGTGAAAGAGTTGTACTAAATTTAAGGATAGTGAAGTTTTTATGTCTATATTGGTATATAAGCTTCAAACAATTCTCTCCTAATAAAGAAAAAATAAATCACCTGAGTCTGCTAAAAAAAAAAAAAAGCCTTCTGATATATTGCACACACAAAAAAAGAAAAAAAGTAGCAATCTCCTATTTTCCCAGAGAGCAATTCAGCATACCCAAATCATCCACATGGTAGAAACACTGTTAAAAAAACAAACAGAGCCCAACTACGCAACACCAGTATGTTTTATCACCTTTGCATTAAGAACAACCTATAAAGTAGAAAAAGGCATCAAATATCTCTGGTAAGATTTTTCTTTTTTTAATACCACACACACACAAAAAATTTCCAGGCTGGCAGTAAATATAAAATTAAACTACTGTCACCTTTAGGAAATTTCCTCCCCCCCAAAATCTCCCAAAACCTGTCATCTCAAAGTGAGAAATGAACATAGGTAGCAGAACTCATTAAGGTACTTAATGCCTATATCTTAAAAAAAATTTTTTTAAACATCTTTATTAAATGCCTGTATCTTTAAGGAAAAAAGGAATAAAACATGCCAGAGATAGGATAATTACTAAATCAAAATATAATCATTTTACATCTTACTAGGTTTTGTGTATGTGTATATGTAAAAGCAAAAACTTCTTCTTCTTTCAATAAATTAAACATTCTTTCAGTATTATACTTTTGCTTGTTTTATTGATACCCACGATATTAAATCACAACAAAATTGCTTAGCAAACCAAAGAACGTAATGTCATAGAAATTTTTTAAAAACAAGATCTTCTCCTAACCAGCATGCACTCATTTGCCTTGATTTTAAAAGTAGAATTAATTTTCTACGTGACTAGGAGACAGAGCACCAAATGAGCCTCAAAACACTCAAGAACTAATCACAAAATATTAAACCACATGATGCTATTTGCTTAACAAATTCTTAAAGTTCTCATTAAACACAGACTAATCATTCAAGTCTCTCCCATCACCTTCTAATCTTTCTTATATCTAAGACAATCTTGGTATAGCCTTGTCTTTCAGTCTGTATAACAGACAACTTTTATGATTCAAGATCATTTGTGTCACTATGTTAATTCAATCAGTTCTAAGATTTGATCAGATTTAGGAATATTATCGGCTTTAAAGTTCACATGCATAATTGTGAATATCCACTCATTAATTAGAGTCAGTGATTCAAAGATTTCCAAAGATATATTTTGTAACTAATTCACCTTCCAACATAGATGCCTGGTCTTGCATAGACTGATTTTCTGTAGACAAAATGTAAAAGTGACTTAAACAGTATTATCATCAAAGACATTCTAAACTCTACTCACTTTTTTTTGAATTTCTGAATTTTATTTTATTTTTTATATAGCAGTTTCTTATTAGCTATCCATTTTATACATATTAGTGTATATATGTCAATCCCAATCTCCCAATTCATCCCACCACCACCACCCCCTACCCCACCACTTTCCCCCACTTGGTGTCCATACGTTCGTTCTCTACATCTGTGTCTCTATTTCTGCCCTGCAAACTGTAAACTCTACTCATTTTATAATTGTTTCTCCTCCCTCCATCAACCCCAAGAAAGAACTAATTTTATAAGGGAATAAAACTTACTTTTTAATTAAGTCACGTGAAATGGTTCCTATCTAATTAAGAGAGTAATCAGTTTGTGGGCAAAGCTAATTCATTTAAATGTGTCAGATCCAATTAACTCTTAAACACTATTTTTTTCTCTCACTGTGCCAGCTGTCTCTTTTAAGAGAAAATTTTGTTCCTTCCTATTTAAAACAACATTATTTCCCTAATTGTTTGCACAGATGATTTTTCTACTATTTGATCAATGAAGCTCAGTAATACCATGGTGCGGGGAGGGCTGAGAGCACTTCCTAACATATTATAACTGTGTCCATTTTAGTATTTTTTAAAGCTGTGAATCCCAATCAGGTGAAGATCTTGTAAAAATGCAGATTCTAATTCACTAGGTATAGCGTAGGGCCTGAGATTCTATTGCTTCAGCCAGCTCCCAGGTAATGCCAATGCTGCTGGTCCAAATCCTCTTTAAGTAGTAGGGTTTTAAAGAGAAATGGGAGGATTTCTACATTGTCGTGCGGACTTCAACACTACATTGTTAAAGATAATAAGCATGTTAGACAATCTTAACAAGGAGGTGCTACTTTATTGCTGGATTTGGGAGGCCCCAAGGATCTGCATTCTGGAGGAACTAATTTCTGGGGTCACACCATGAGTATGAGCATAAATGGGAACAGGCCCAGTAAATATGTAACCATCCCATATGGTCTTTTCTATAAGAATATACAGATTTGCAGACTGTTTAGCACAAATCTTCCAGAAATCACTACTTCTCTTAAAAGAACTGAAGTCTCTGGCAGTGGACAAGAGGAAAGAAGGCTGAGAACTAATACAGCAATTCCAAAATTGTCGGATTGGTCCAGGTCCAGCCTCCAATCAAAAGCATGCAGTGTAGATACATCATATGAACACGCAACTTAGGGGAATTCAACTATCTTCACTTGGGGAGAGAGGAATCAAGAGAATGTAGCATTAACTAGTGAGTTCAATTCAGTTTGAGCTCTACTCAAGAAGCACATGCCCCAGAGGAACTGTGAGGTGGGAGAACTAATCCCACAGTTTGAAATTTCACTGTATGGAGCTAAGGATAGATGTTGTTCATACAATATGGCTTCTAACCACAAGCAACTTCTTCATGAGGGCTTAACTGAAGAAAGGGGTGATCACAGATAACTGACTCTAAGTGATTTATTTTTGTCTTAAATGACGACTTTACAATTTAACTCCCCATGCAAGATATGACCTCATAGCACTACAGTTAATAAATCCCTGGGAGTCACTGTGTGTGCATTATGACAGACGACAGACCTGATTTGCAACTACTGATGTACTCTCTAGCACCAGACTTCAGCTTCTGGGCTGAGGGGGACAATATACAGTGCATCCCCAAGATCTACATCTGCAGATGCAACCAACTGAGGATCAAAAACAATCAGGGGGCTTCCCTGGTGGTGCAGTGGTTGCGAGTCCGCCTGCCGATTCAGGGGACGCGGGTTCGTGCCCTGGTCCGGGAAGATCCCACATGCCACGGAGCGGCTGGGCCCGTGAGCCATGGCCGCTGAGCCTGCGCGTCTGGAGCCTGTGCTCCGCAACGGGAGAGGCCACAACAGTGAGAAGCCCACGTACCGGGGGCGGGGGGGGGGGGGGGGAACCATTCAGGAAGGAAAAAAATCCAAAAAGTTCCCAAAAGCAAAGCTTGAATTTGCTGCAAGCATTTACACTGTATTGGGTATTATTAGCAATCTAGACATAAAAGTATATGTGCGTAGGTTATATGCAAATACTACGCCACATTATATAAAGGACTTGAGCATCCTTGGATTTTGGTATTGGGGCGGGGCAGGGGGGAGTCGACGGTGTGAAAAATCTAAAAGTACTGGAGGTACCCTGGCCTTGATCAGTTTTTTCAGGGAGCAGTCTCAACAACATGCCTCCTCTCTAGCCCTATGAAACGTGGGAGCAGAAGGTGAGACCAGTTTTTCCTCTAACCTCTCATGGCAGTGATCTTAGCCTTGGATATTAAAGCCTGAGGGGGTATCCTGATTTCACCAACTATTAGCAGCACAAAAAAGTATGTGGAACAATTTCATATAACCCTTTGGTAGAATGACACCAAAGTTATAATGAAATCAAATTAAATTGAAAGTTACGAGTAAAACTGAATGAAATAAGAAACAAAAAGATTTTCAACAGGAACATATAGCCAGTTGGCTATCCCTCATAACTTGAGGGTAGGCTGCCTGTTGAATTGAAAATAACGATTGTACAATAATCAAAGTTCCCACCAAAATATATGCCTAACTGGCCCCTCCTAACCTCAAACCATGCAATATATTTAGCAATATGTTTTATTTCAGCCCAGAAAAATCCTTGTTCAAATCTCTGATCAATTTAACAGTTTTATCTTAGCTATGATTCTAACCCCTCAATAGTTTTGCTTTTATATCTTTAAATTGTTTAAATATGACTTTTTAAAAACACAATTAAATTGACCTCTACTTTATTGAGACACACTTTAATAGCAACACTAGGTAAAGCAAACTAAATGAAGAACATGAATATCTACAGGAGACAGTATTGTGGGGGTTCATTACGGATGTGCAAAATGATACTCTTGGTCAATATTTTTAAAAAAACATAGCAGAGACTAATCTTGGACATAATTCTCTCATAAAACTAGTAAGGGAAGATAATCTTTTTTACCTTTTCAAAAAACCTTAAAAATGGGCATAAATCTCTTTCTTACTCTTTTTAAACATGACAATAACTTTAAAGAACATTGAAAAATGGTTCATGGTGTAACATTAAGGAAAGTAGTAAGATGTAAATTATGAGTGTATGTGCGAGTTATGATCTCAATTCTTTAAAAATGCATGCACACAATAAGATACTACTATCTTCACCCATTAGAATGGCGAGAATTAAAAACAAAAACAAAAAAACAGAAAACAACAAGTGTTGGTGTGGATGTGGAGAAATTGGACCCTTACGCATTGCTGGTGAAAATGTAAAATAGTGCCACCACTTCAAAAAATTAAACACTGAATTACTATTTGATCCAGTAATTCCATTTCTGGGTATATACCCAAAAGAACTGAAACCAGGGACTTGAATAGATATTTGTATACTCATGTTCACAGCAGCATTATTCACGACAGCCAAAATGCCCATGTGCAGGTTAATGGATAAACAAAATGTGGTACATACTTAGAGTGGAATATTACTCAGCTTTAAAAATGAAATTCTGATACATGCTATAATATGGATGAATCTTAAAGACAGTGAAACAGCCAGTTACAAGAAGAAAAAACTGTATGACTACTTATATGAGGTACCTAGAATACATACATAGAAACAAAGTAAAACGGTGGTTACCAGGGGCTGGGGAAAACAGGAGGTTTTTAATGGCTACATAATTTCAGTATGGGATGACAAAAAAGTTCCGTAGTTAGCGGTGATGATTGTACAATAATGTAAATGCACTTGATGTCACTTAAAAATGATTAAAATGGTAAATTTTATGTTATATATATTCAACATTAAAAGAACTTTAATACATGCATACATACATATATGTGTGCATATATGTGTATGAAGGGAATAAATACACCTAAATTATTAGTGGTTATATATGGGTGGCAGAATTACAGATAATTTTAATTTTATTCTCTATACTATTTGAGGTCTTTCAAAATCCTACAATAAAAAATTAATAAAAATCAAGGGAACATTAACTTAAAAACTGAATATGGCATGTCACTGGATTCTGGAGACCCTTATCCACCTTAGTGTAGGGATTAGTCCTCCACATGGTCTTTAGGGAAGGAAGAGAGAAGCGCTTGGTCTCACACACAGAAGTGGAGTTGCTACCATCTTTACTTCAATCTCACTTCTCACTGGGAACCTTCTCAAGGTGTCCTTGCATAACGGTAGGATCTAGGCACTGGCTAAGATACTTTCAGTGGATTCACAGAAAAATATTAGTGCCAATGGTATGGAGACTTTTGGCTAAAAGATAATTTGAGACGGAGAGAATACAGCATCCTTGTTAATCATATACCTCCTCCTTCCCCGTTAGCCTCACACGTCACATTTTAAAAAAGGCATCACAAAATTAAAAATTTAAATTTAGAAAGAATGAATCCTTAAGGTCATTTTCCAATGACATGAGATAAAACAGATTTATCCAAAGAAAAATAAGGAAGGCTATCATGCTCCTTTCCTTTGTTTAAAGGGTTAAAAACCAGGTACTTATAGTTTGACTACGGAGTGTTTATGAAAATTAAAAAAAAAATTTTCTTTTCAGCACACTGTTTCACGAAAATATGCAATATTATGCCCCTTCAAGACTCTTCTATGTGAAGGAGCACAAGACTATATATATATATATATATATAGACCCAAATTAAATTTTCCATTGTTTAACGAAATCAATACTGTTTACTCAAAAACAGCTTCATGAGAGCTTGTCATTTTATCAGAAAATTTTTCTAAGTAAACTTCTTGGGCCTTCACATTTGAAAGTGCTCTTCCTTAGTAACTAGTATACATTAAACCAGGGACCAAAAAAAAAAGGTGGGGGGATACCAGCAGTATCTTACTTATCCTGGACAGTAGAGCTAGGAAAACTTCCTGCTTTTTGTGCTGCCACCACTGAAACATGTTGCACTATACTAACTTAGGCTGTTAGCACTTTATACATGGAACTTGGAGACAGCCTCTTTTCCTTGCCTCTGATTCTGCCATGCTGCTCACAATCTGTTTTGCAGAACCAGCTCCGGATTAACCTCCCTAAAGTACCACTTTGACCATGCCTCTCAGTAGTTCAAACTCCTCCACTAGAATTTTTCTTCTTACTGTATGAAGTGTAAATTTCTTGCCCTGACATTTAATGTTTTCCAAAATTTGGCCCCAATACAAATTTTATGTTCCAACTTACAACAAAGCTATGTGCTGTTCACTAGAAATGTACTGTACTTTTCTGCCTTCCTACCTGTGCCTAGAATAATTCTGATTATAGACTGAACAGATTCTCATTAAGAATTTACTGAATGAATGTTTTGATGATTGCAACATGAGTTTCTCTGAGCAGTGGGCACATAATTTTTTGTTTCACTAATAGTTACAGGGCTTGAAAATCCTACTGTCTATCAAGAAGAATCCACCGGATAAGAGGAATTTCCAAGTCCCGTAGAAAACCATGATATAATAATCTAAGACATATTAGGACAAAGATAAAACTTTTAGTCACAGTTATCTGTATAACCTAAGCAAACTTTTTAGGAAATCAAAAAATAAAAATAAGGTAAAGCTCTAACTGTTAATTAAAATACAGGGACTACTAACATGCAAGAGGTAACAAAGCAGCTAGCTTAGTGCATGCTGAGTATTGAAAAATGTATGGCTTCATCTTCCTATTAGTTACTCTGCTTCTCAGCCAGGTTAGAACACTGTTACTTTGTACATAAGCAAAGACTTTATTATATGGCCAAATGCCCTTTAGCTTAAGGAGGAAAAAAATACCCATGCAAATATCTAACTTAGATGATGAAGTAACAAATGCTTAAAATAGTGATGCTAAATGTTTCTGTAATTCCAACACTGATAGCTATTTCTACCCCTTTCATCAGGACTAGACTATCTGGTAAAGAATAATGAACATGGGCTCTGAAGACTGAGAGACTGGGGTATCTCAGTTGTATCTCAACTTGGAGACTATCACTGTGCAATCATGAAAACATTATACATAACCCTAGGAAACTCAAGCTTCCTCATGGCAATTTTTAAAAAAATAATTATTCCTATTTCTCATGGTTATGAGAAAAAAGAAAATATATGGCAGTGCTGGTACATGTCCAATGTATGTTCAATAAATGATAATTCACTTTCCTACTTCACTGTACCACTTTCTTATGTGGGGATTTACTTGAATCCATCTTTCACTCAAGCTATTACCCAACTATTCAGAATATATACTGCTTTCACTCATCCAGGTTTTAAAAGGTAATTTTTTGAACTCTACAATTGAATTAACACTCCTCTCTAAATATCAACCTATTGAAATATCTGTATTGAAAATTATACAAATTTTATTTGTGCAGTAAAGGCTGATACATGTTGTGTGTATGATTTTTGGTACTTTGGACTTTAATATTATATATCAAAGAAAAGAGAAGGAGATATGTGTATAATTCTGGATCCATAAGACTTCCAAGAAAAAAAATACTTCCTCAATAAATCCTATTATATGTTCAGTGTTTTCAGTTATTAAAGCTACTACTTAGCAGATAAAAAGAGAACAACATATACTGGACTTCCAGGAATAACTTCAGTATTAGAAAGCAAGACTCACTCCTGTTTTGCCCCTCTAGTTTAAAACCATCAATTATAATCTGAAAAGAAAACTATTTTCAAATACCCTTAGTAACAAGTATACATTAAAGCAGGGACAAAAAAAAAAAGGAACAGAGCTCTAATTTTGAGCGATGTGTTATCACAGCTAACTTTGCAGTCACTGTCCCCAAATGCTCTCAATGTACTAATGCATTCAATCTCTTCATAAGCTTATCAGTACATACTATTATTATTATGAGGAAACTGAGGCTTAAAGTTAAGTAACTTACTCAAGGTCACATAACTAGAAAGGAGTGAAGCTGTCATACAAACACAGGAAGTCTGATTCCAAAGTCTGAATTCTTTACTATGTTAGTGGTTCTTGCCCTGATTCACTGATCTCTTTTTGTAATACTTCTGAGGTCCCTTTTACAATCCTAACATGAAAATCAGATAATATTACCTACTTATAAAAAATTAATAGAATGCTTTAATTGTAACATGAAAGATAAAAAGAATTTATAAAATATGTGTTTACTATAAAAATAATTTTAAATTATGATTTTAATTAGAAAATTTCAGGCAGAACTATACTGCCAACAACAACAAAAATGCCTAGAAATTTCCAAAATGTTTGTGAGGGTAGAATTGTCCTAATGGAGAGAATCCCTGCACTACTGTATACTTTCTGCTGTCTTAGAGATTCTGTCACAGTTGCATTCTTTCACTTTTTTCCTTTCAATACACATGTCGAGATCCTTGCTCACCTTTACAAACAAACATAATTACAAAATTTGTACAGCCTCATTTCTTAAAATCTGAAAATTCAGGAAGAACACAGAGCATCGTTTTACTCTGGCAAAGAAATTAGTGTCAATTAAATCTAGTTCCAACCCCCACTTATCTGGCCAACTAATTTCTTACCGCTTATTTTAAATTCAATGGCAGATTATATGCTCTTACCCTTTTAAAGCTCTAAAGCTTTCCTCATTTAGCAACTAAAGTTCATTATGGGAAAATCACACTATTAGAAATAGTTTTAGAATTTGTTATACAATTAAATCAATACCTCACATTGCCCAGTTTACAGTTAGAAATAATTCCCCTCCATCCACCCACGTGATCACGAAAAAATGAAAGACGGAGCCAAACCAAGTCCCTTTCAAGCGCAGACCTGTTCTCTGGGATGCAGGCAGCTCGCCGGCAGCAGGCAGTGTACCTGTTGCTCCAGGAGCCAGCGCATAAGCTGAAGATGACGGTGGAGCTCCTGGTCCGCCATGCTGGAAGGATGCTCCAGAGGAAGGAGGAGGAGGGAAAGAGGCAGTGGAGCTGGAGGTAGGTGAAGAGGCCTGGTGCTGTGCTGTGTATAGTTGAGACTGCCCAGAATAGGAAGAAGCAGAAGATATGTACGGGGTGTTAGGGTAAGCGTTTGAAGCAGAAGGAGCAACAGGTTGCTGAGGTCGATACACTGCTGACCCCCCTGTTCCGAAGGAATACTGCTGGGCTGGTTGATAAGCTACACCAAGGAGAAGAAACAGAAATTTTAATTAGTTACTAATTTATTCAGACAGCAACAGAAACCCAAAGTTATCTCATTCTATGGAAATTATTTTCAATTCTTCTAATAATAAGCTACAACCAAACATTACCCACTTAAAACAGGTTATGCTTTTGATAGTCTGGATGCCCTAACTATACCAAAAGTCACTGGACCCAGTCTTTGAACCCTGACATCTCCAGACTGCTGCTGGCTATGAAAATCTTTGAGTCATCAGACCCAAGAACCAGAAGACTGACCCTTTTCTGAGACATCCTGTTCCTGTGAAGACTGCAGTGACACCTACTAGCCATCAGATGGAGCCATGCAGGAATTACACATCCAAAGCAGTCCCCTCTACAGTAAAAGTTAAGGGAGCTTGGTGGCAGCTCAAGACCTCTTCCACCATAACAACTGTAGGGTGAGCACTATTGTTATGAATCAGATACCTTCTCCAACATCTAGTAAAATCATCAGCTACTCAAATTCTGGGTTTGAGCACAGTTCCAGATTAATAAGCAACTCTGTATGATCCCTGACAACACAATTATTATATTTCTTACACTGTACAAAGTTGGTTAATAAGCAATCAGACAGCCAACTAATGTTTTAATGCAAAGACCTGAACCCAGATACCATTACCTTTTGTGTGATCATGGGTAGAATATGAACCTCTGCAGAGGGAATCTAACAGAACTGTGCTCATCCTACTCTGAAGACAGCACTTTCACGCTGAGTACTGAGTGAAAAGCTGTATCAAATTTGTACTCATGTTTAGTAAGAACACACATCTTAGGAGCACAGAACACGCTCGTTAAGATTAGATCTTGCTAGGTAACATCCTCGTGTTTTATAGTAGTTGTTCAGTCATATAACTGTCCACTCTGAGGTTTGCATTTTTGCTTATTTTAAATTTTAAAATAGAGGTGATGTTTTACTTTGCAAGTGTAGTTTCTTAAAAAAAATGAAAGCCAATAGGGGAAAGGTCATTATTATACATTTGTCAAAATTCACAGAGTGTCTGACACCAAGAGGGAACCCTAAGATAAACTACTCCGAGCGAAAATGCTGAGTCAGTGTAGGCTCACTGACTGTAACAAACAGACCACCGTGCTGCACGATGTCTGTGGTGGGGAGGCTGTGCACGGAGGCAGGAGGTATACCGAGACTTCCTGTACTTTCCACTCAACTTTGCTGTGAGCCTAAAACTGCTCTAAAAAATAGTCTGTTTCCTAAAAAAATTAAATAAATGGAAGACGACAACAAATGCCCCTTGGAACCAATTTTCCAAAAATGGTTTGCATCATCTTGCCTAAAGGAAAAGAATATGTACTAAATAATTTCTAAAATTCTATTTTTTTATACCAAAATCATGGGACAATTGACTCGCTTTAACAGGCTCAGGAATAAGAGCCAACTGTTCTGAATGGACTGACAAAGGAGCTGTTTCCTAGCATGTTGATTCAGGATGCCTCCCAGGGAAACCATGCTTTGCTATAGCAAGGACTCAAGTCCTACACAGAATGGTTCTTTCTTTACTTGTTAAAACTGATTTGATCATGGCTTTGGAGCTTCAAAGTAAACAGTTACTACACTAGATAAGACAAGACATGCTGCTGTGACAGGACTTCAGGGTCACACTACTTACGCTGTGGCTGTGGATAAGGTGGTACCTGGCTGTGCATATGACCGGGAGATGTGGGAAGCTGAGCTGTGGCAACATTTGGATTAACATTCCCATGCATTATGAAGCCTGGAGGTGGAGGATTTTCTCCCTAGGAAATGAGAATATGGTAAAAAGGAGGATTACATTTGGAACCAAGAATCTTACCAGATGGATTTATAATCTTTGAAATGTAATTAAAAAAAAAAAAACTTTGTGTAAAAAAATTACATTTTGTGCATACTATCTTCTTCAAGACACATTTTCTGAGCAACACATTTTGTGTGATTTAAAGATTAGACAGGTCCAAAGTAATAATAACAATGAATGGCAAGAGATGCTAACAGCCTCATAAAATAGGATCTATGATATTTATAGTAAGTCACTAGGATTTTCCATCTCTACTGAAGTCCATCCACGACTAATGCTTTGAAAATATTAAGTATAAATGCTACAAGGAGATATTATCTTCTCTACGATGCTAAAAAAAAAAAGAAGAGGAGGAGGAGGAGGAAGAAGAAGAAGAAAGGAAAAAATATTCAGTGAAATCAGATTTAAACCATTGATAGAACCTTGGTTGATGTTTTTCTAGTTCAAGTCAATTTAGAACTGCAAAAGAAGAGGAGAGTGATAAGAAAATAAATTAATTGTGCTAAAAACTGCTTCTTGCATCCTAAAGGCACTAAAATGCAATAAGCAGATAGACAGATGGGGGGAGGGGAACTTAAGGGAGGTGGGTAGAGAATATATAACTATATATTTAGGTGAGCAGAATTCTGCTCAAAGAGGAATAATGAAGGATATACCTGTGTATCAGAGGGAGAGGCTGCAGGTGGATGGCTGGGAAGGGCGGTAGGAGTTTTGTTACTCCAGGTAGTGACAGTGGGGGCAATTCTAACCTGAATTGAACAAAGAAATACCAATCACAGAACATAAAACATGAAAATGTTAAAAGAAGAAAAAAAAAAACCCAACAGGCATTAATAGCCAGATGCAAAGCAAAAAATAAGAACAGCAAGATAGCACACATTAGCCAGGCAATTGCTTTCAAGGTAGCTGGGATTCCAAAAGAAAAGAACACCTTTCATAACAGAACAGGGGAAGGGAGGTAGTAGAAAAATCAGTATGAAAACTAAATCAAAGCAGAAAGAACAATGCCGTTCAAGTGTCAAGAGTAAGTGGGAAAAGGTAAGTTCTGTAAGTAGGGAAGGAAAGAAGACATTCTGGAAAAAAAAAAAAAAGGTAATTGAGTAAAAAAGTGATTTTTGAAGCACTAATTGTATTCATGCTACTATTAGATCCGTAAACATATTGCTATAAGCTCCCTTTTCCGGATTTCATTAGAGCCACAAAAATTATGTTAGTTCCATATGAGGCTTAGAATCATACAATCAGAGCATATTAAAGATCATCCAATCTAATCCCCACCCTTTACCATTGAGAAAACCAAGGCCCAGAGAAATGAAGGGGCTGGCTGAAGTCCATACAACTTGTTGATGATGGAGCTAGGACGGATTCTAGGTCTCCTGATTCCCAGGCCAGTGTTTGCTACACTACACCATGTTGCTTACCCTGGAGTCCAGAGGTTTTCAAAAAAAATGTTTTTAAGCCATCAGAATATTTTTTGTCAAGTAAATCTTTGTAGAAGAAACTCTATCATATAAACAATTAATAGCAAAGATGTGCTGTTGTAGTAGGAGGAGAACTCCTACTCAGTTGGCTTCCCTTTCAGAAATCCCTTTACTCCTGCCTATAAGCATGTCTTTAAAACCACAAGCCACTGTCCTCATTCAACATATCATAAGCTTTAATCAAGAAAAATCACTGTGTAATTTATGACTGAATTTGTTTTCCTTTTCTTAAAGTATGAGACTGCTAAGTCACAGTATAATAAAAGTCTTTCAAGGTTTTTACATTTTCCCAGAAAGATAGATTAAACCCAAGGACATAAGGAGTAAATATTCTCTTCTCCCAATGTAGAGAATGCCTTACTTCAGTGCTCTGACACAGTGAGGTCAAGCTCAAGGTGCTTAGTTTAGGAGTTCCAATCCTGTTAACCATTAACTAGCCATGCTGACAAATTCAAGCTCTATGTCTTAAAACTCTGGTTAGTCGCTAGACTTCTCCACCTCTCAGTTTCCCAGCCATCACCTGATTTGCCCTATCCATGTCATACACTTCCTAAGTCTAGCAACAAGAGTGGGGAATTTAGTTTTGTTTACCAATATACCCTCAACAGGGAGAATAAAGACAGGCCCTTAAATTCATATTTGTCAAATGAACCAAAAAATAAAACAGAGTAGTACAGTTATAATTATATTCAAATGTAATCTATACTGATTAAGTAGCAATCAAAAGCATAATAGACAAAAGAGCATGAATTTTTTTTAATTTAGTTTTTCATGGTTTTATGATTACTTTTGCTACAAAATGTAAAAATGACCCCATCAATTCTATCAGCAATTTGTTCTATTTTAAAATGGGCAGAGGGACTTCCCTGGTGGTGCAGTGGTTGGGAACCCGCCTGCCAGTGCAGGGGACACGGGTTCAAGCCCTGGTCCAGAAGGATCCCGTGTGCCGCGGAGCGGCTGAGCCTGGGTGCCACGGCTGCTGAGCCCGCGTGCCTGGAGCCCCTGCTCCGCGTTGGGAGAGGCCACCACAGTGAGAAGCCCAGGCACCACAGCGAGGAATGGCCCCCGCTCACCACAGCTGGAGAGAGCCTGCACGCAGCAGCAAAGACCCAACGCAGCCAAAAATAAATGAATGAATAAATAAATAAATAAATAAGAGAGACTGCCATCGAGGTGGTTTCATCTCAAAAATAAATAAATAAATAAAATGGGCAGAGTACCTACTAACTTTGTTATCGATCAAGACCATTTATTACTTACGAAAATATACTTTTTATTTAAGAACATGAAGGTTATCTGCTGGTCTGGAAATATAAGTTTCTACATGAAATAGTAAAAGACAATAAGAGGTCACATTTTATGCCACTAACCATTTGGCAATTTTAATTTAATAAATAAATTAGTTAATTAATAAAAATTATTTAATCATCTTTACATTCCCCATGACCTACAACTTCATATACCTTTGGTCACTCACTTTTCTCTAATATAAAGTTGTCCAAAAAAATGTTTGTATTCTGGATACTCTTTACTGTGCTGATACAGAAGACATAGTAAAACCACACTAATGACTCAGAAAATAATACTTAAAAAGAGACTATTTTCTAAAAACGTTTAAAAAAATTGACCAAATTACCCACAAAATTGTTCCCACTACTTTACTCACAGTTTGTTAGATGAATCAAATTGTAAAAATTTCAAGAACAGATGTACATGTGTAATTTAAGTTTGAGTGATGGAGAAATAAGAAGAAATCTCCCCAGAGAGCTTAAATTAATTTTACCTAGTTTGTAAATTATTTGACTAGATCAAAGGGATAATTTTTAAAAACATCATAAGTGCTATTTTCAAGATCAGAAAAACTATAACCATTAAAATAATACATTGTCTAGTTTTATCACTGGTCTCTTACTCAAGAAACTAAAACCACCAATTTGAAATATATAAATGTTCCTACTTAATCTGGACCATATCACTCACATGGGGATAATATTGTTGAGCTGGAACTCTTGGCATCTGTGTGTGGCCAGCAACTGGTCCAGGCCTGCCCTTGGGCAGCTGCTGCCTCTCATAAGGAATTTTAGGTGACTCCTGTTGTCCTGCTGGATTTCCTTGTGCTCTACAAAGTCTGTCACGAAGCTGCACAATATTTGGCTATAAGAAGCAATGGAAGAAAGCAAAGCAAATTGTTAAGAGTTCACCCAACTATATATGACAGCATGTTGATCTTCTTAAAGTAAGCTTGATCATTCATATGATTTTTGTTCATATGCTGGATATTATGCAATAAACCCTGGCACATTAGGGTCTGACATCATGGTTTCTAATACTCAAGACTGACACCAAAGGTCCATTATATACAGTGTAACTTGTAATTTAACTGAGGCAGGGATTTGAATTATGCCTACCACATGGTAGTATGCAAGATCAATGTCACTTATCATCACTGCTCTTTTGCTGTTTCTCTTGTAGTTGAGTAATGCTCACAAATCACAAAAGCAGCTGAAAAAATACAACTTTGTTTCTCTGCAGGGAAAAAAGGCTCCAAAAGAGAATCAACTGCTAAAGATGGTGATGGAAGAAAATGGTGATCTATGAAAGACATGAAAATTAATAAAAAAAAGAGATGCTTGAAATAAAAGAGTTAAGATGTCAAACTCAGGGTAGCTCACACAGATCTATAATTATATAGATCTATAGTAAGTATGAGTTTACCACATACATGTTCTAGTTATTACCAAACAACAACAAAAAAGCAATGTGTTAAAATGTTTCAGCAAGAGTTCATTTAATATCTAGAAAAATTATACATTTCTATAAATTCATTAAAGGTTTAAACACACCATTTAAATTTTGTAGGTATACTTAGGTAAACCTGCCTTTTATGGAGGGGAACTATATACTATAATGATATTACAAAGTCTCAGGAAATATTCCCCAGAAAACACTAAGGGTATACTGAGATATATAGGTGGAAGTAACGTCAAAATTACAAGTTTTGCATAAAGACTGTTCTTTAAAAGTCCAAAGAAAAGCATGAAGAATAATGTATAGAAAATGTATGTGATTATAAACAGTATTAAAAATAAAGAGTTTAATTCTCAGGCCAGAAGGTCTAAAGGTCTTAGAGTAAGTTAGTCTTAAGATAAAGGGTCTTATACTTCAATATAATAATAAGACCTTATTAAGTAAAAAATCCTATAAAACTATTATACCAAAGTCATTATAAAGATAAAGACTTTGTCTCTATTCTACTTAATATTCTCATTAACAATTCGGAAAGACATGAGCTGGATCCTACATATAAGTGTATACAAAACCAACTAGAGAGTCATACCTCCACAGTCCTGGAACACAGATAAAAGTATTTTTACTCAATGAAATTACTCAATGAAATTTACTGACAATTCCCTAGAACAGACAAAATACTGAAAACAATTAACTAAAAAATTTCGTCAAAAACAGAATAAAGTTTAGAACAAAAAGTACAGAAATAAGAAAAGCCTCCGAATTAAGCTCTAGCAGATACACAATGCAGAAATATCCTACTTGTGGAAAATCTTCCTCACTCCCCACCCCAGCTTCCACCCATGCTGCACTATTGGGTTTAGATTTCCCTCTTCTGTGCTCCCACTACCTCTATCATTGTCCTTATCACTTTGGAATCCCATGTATACTTGTTATCATTTTGAGTTTGGAAACTCCCTCAGGGAAAGGATCTTGGCAATCCTATTCATCACTACATATTCAGTCACTTATTGAATTGAAACAAGTATCATGAAAAAGCCCAAGTTTTACTGCACACCAAATAAGGACACTAAATTAGGAATATGATGTAGTTTTCTCTGCCTTGAATACTTGAATACACCTGAAATTACCCTTGAAGACGTGTCAATAATATTCACCTATTAGGTGACAGAAATTCAACTGCTCCAAATCATTCCACCTACTAGTACATTTATGTTTCATACTGAGTGCTATCTACTGAACTCATCTTACTCACATATTCAAAGAAGAAAAATGGCCAGTTCTAATTACCTGGTTGGTGTTATCAGGAAGAAAAGCCAGGGCTGCAGCAATACTGCCCTGGGCTGCCAACAAATTGGCATACTGACTCATCTTCTCAGCCAAAAGAACTCCTACAGTATTAGTGTCCATGGCTTGGGTGAGTTGTACAGCTTTTCGCAGGATGACAACTTTCTCAATCAGATCCTAAATGAGAAAAAGAAAGGAGAGTGAAGGAGAAACAGACAATGATACCAAGATGTATACTGAGAGGAAGCAGGAAAAGAGAAGGAGTTACTAAGATTTCCAAAGCCTACCAAAAGTACGGTACCTATTATCACCAATATTAAGAAGGTCTGCAAGAGCTGACCACCATCTAGGTAACTGAAAAAGCGAGGAGGAAGGTCTCCTACTCATGGTTAAGGAATAGGTTACCATCTTCTCCCAAACATCCTTAAATTGCCAGAGACTTGTCTCCTGAGCTAAAACAGGCAAATATCCAAAGTGAAAGTGACAGGCTGATGTCTGAAGGCAGAAACAGGGTTACCAGAATATATAAGAGGAAATATTATACTATTATACTATGTATACTATAAAAATAGTACTACTAAGCCTCCAAACAGGCTTAGCATTTCAACCCGAAGTTTCTCATAATGCTCTTCAATACCTATTCTTTCAACACTAGAGAGCTATGCTTCAGGTATAAAGTACAAGAGTATCCCATCTGCCCTTCATAAGTACACCAATCCAGAAGTGTGAAAACAAGTGTGTTTTCTCTCAGAAGCACTTAGAAGGAAAAACCTTGATTCCTACAAGACTTTTGGTTTCAATAGTGATCTTTAAAGCAACAACCATACTGAGAAAATCTCTCTGCAGAGGCAAAAAGAAACATTAGACTGAAATTTCTTGAGACTGCTGACTAACTGCTTAGGAATAAAAAAATCTAAATATATAGTTACTCAGCGCCAGAGAATAGTCCCCACATTTTTCACTTCCTCTCTTGCCCATGTATTTAGTGCTGCACGGGATCCCATTTACCTCTTACTTTCATTTTCCCCGAACCATGAAGACTGCCCATTGGTACTGGGGACCCCTCCCATTCCTTACCTCACACCGTTTCTTTGCCCAAGGCACACAGGATCACTGGAGGCAGAGAAAGGAGCAGGAGGAAAAGAGGTAAACTCTATGGCTGTTTTCATGCTCTTGCCACCTACTTCCCTCAGTAACTACCATATCACAACTTGGTTCTCACAAACAGTTGCATTCCCATTTTACCATCCCATCATCTCAAACTCTGCCTCTCCAAACATAGCAATAAATACACATAATTATCCAGCAAAAGAGATTCTAAAACATAATTAAGTAGGGTGAAAGCAATGAACTTCTGGAACAAATCAATCTCTAGAATATAAATAGGGTGAAAGACAGTACTAGAAAGGAAGCACCTTTTGTTTCAAAGATACTAACCTGAAGGGACAAAGGATTGCTTCCATCTTGAGCTTTAGTCCAACATGCAACTAGTTTCTCTACATTCCCTGCACAAATATAGCAGAGACATGCCTGAGTCTGCAGGAGGCTATCACCTTCACTTTCAAGCCTGGTTCCCAAAAGATCTATAGATCAAGAGGAAAACAAATAAGATTATATACAAGGCAATCTGTATATGAGGTCATGAGCAGCCCAATAATATTTTCAGAGGTATGGATCAAACTTCATAACCAATGAGTAGCAGGCAGAAATAAAATCACTGTCATGTAAATGTTCAGTAAATATTTATTTGTTAAATGAGTGGAAAATGAGTGACAAATTTTATATAATAAACAATTTCACAAGATTCTATACCTAGCTGCAGAATGGGTTTATATTTATTATATTAGAAAAAAATTAAAAGTGGGAAAAATATTTGAACAGAAAAATCCTAATGAACATTTAACTGCATTTCATCATGTCTGGTGCTTTTGTAAGCAGTGGACTAAAATATGGCACATTTGGAATAAACATCAATGATAGCTAGACTACTCTAAATTATTTATGATAGAAAGTTAATATCTTGTAAGTTTTACATTCTCATAAAACTTTCAAGGTTGTTCATTTTTATACTAGCCGCCTAAAGCTTCTGTTCTTGTACATAATGAATACTATTCCTTAGTCATCAGTTCAGTCATGGCCTTTAATGGTAATTTCTACTCAAATGTTATAATTATTAATTTTATCAAGCTAACATTTATTAAGTGAGAGCTGATTATGTGCCATTTTACATATGATAAGACTTAGAAATTAATTTTTCCTACGTCATATAGCTAGTTAGTGGCAGAAGCAAGAGTCTCAGTTTGGTCTGTCTGAAACCAATATCATTAAATAATATTATTTTAAAAAATGACTAGTAGGTATGGAGAAGCAACGCAGTTAATAATAACTGAGAAAAGCATTCAAATGAGAGCTTCGTTTTCTTATCTGTTATTAGTAGGTTTACAAAAATTTCTAAATAAAATCTGCCATTAATTTTATTTACAATATACCACGCCATATACATAATATAAATATAAAGCTCATTTTCTTACCACAAAGGGCAGAAAATTCATCTGGCTTAGCATAAGTCAATACTGCAGCTAAAGCCTCTCTCCAATTTTTAAGATCACAAGACTCGACAATCTCTTTCCAGTTCTTCATCACTACTGCAGTAATTAGCTTAGGAAAGGAAAACAAAAGGAGAATTAAAAGCTTTTGGTATATTGATAAAAATTAACTCTGGCTAATCAATCAATCTTTCAAAACTACTACTCACAGTATTTCATGAAAAATAAAGTAGCAGCAAAGCGAAGTATATCCTTAAACCAACTGACATAAAAGATATTTTCCTCAACAACAACAAAATCACACTAACATGTTTTATAAAATGCTGAGAAGGAGAACTATAGGGTGTTACCAAAACATTTAACAGGAGGACATGCCTTTTAGTCTGATGGATCAGGAAAAGCTTTCTGAGCATATAGACATTTAAGATATGAAGTCAGAATTAATTTCATCGAGAAGGAAAAAACACTGCTGACCAATGGAACACTAAGGGCAAAGTCCTGGGAGAGAAAGGCACATGGAGTGTGTAAGGAACTGAAAGGCAGCCAGTGTGGCTAAAAGATAACAGGGGAGGGAGTGACACAAGACAAGGCTGGGGACACCGACAGCAACCAAAGCTGCTGGGACTGAACACTGGGACAACTTTCATGGAAAGAAATTTAATATCATCAAGCAGGGGCTTAAAAATGTACAGACCCTCTGCACCAGAAATTCCATTCCTAGGACTACAGTCTCATTAAACAATTAGAAATTCACACAAATCTTTAGGCACAACAAAGATGTTTACTGCTATCTCAACTACATTAGGAAAATATTAGAAACTACCTAAACATCCCCAAATAAGAGAAATAATAACTCCCTACTATAGAATATTATAGAGCAATTTAAAAATTTTTGTAAGAATCTTTAAATGTTACAGGAAAATGATTACAATGTAAGTGACAATATTTATACATAAAACCACACACATATATACCTGTATAATTGATTGTTTTTAAAAATTCTACAAATACATAGAAAGAGATACAAAAGGATATGTACCAATCTGATGGAAGAATTAGGGGGTATTAAAATTATTATCTTTAACATTTTCTATGTTCTAACTTTTCTACAATAAAAATATTTCATTTAAAATATTATATATGTAAACAACAAAAACTGGGATAATCATGCCAAGCTATCAACAATGACTATTTCTGGGTCAAGGAATTATGGATGGGTTTTTTGTTCTTTACTGTTATCTGAATCTCAATTATCTATAATAAGAGTGCTTTGCTTTTATAAACAAATGCTGCTGTTTGTTTATTTTTAAAATAACATACCCTGGTAATTTTGCTTTGGGATTTTGCAAAGTACTTTTTCTGGGTTCGAGCCAAGAGTTCTTGTCCACCTGCTATGGCCAATATAATGGCATCAGCCATGCGGTTATCATGTAAACAAAGGTCAACAGCACTCTCAAAGTTACCCGTCAGCAAAGCCTGAGTAATTAAACCATCAATATCTGCAATAAAGAAATAACACACCCAAGTTAAAGTTTTTTGTTACAAGAAAAAAACACTACACCTATGAATTTTTACATACACACACAATGGAGAACACAATGCTGATTTCTGAATATTACTGGTGGATTAATTTCTAACACAAACTGTTGATACCTATGGAAATATACTGAGATACATATAAGTAAAATCAGGTAAAATAACATATTTTCCAGATTGCCTAAAATGTAATAATAAAGATCATTTACAGTTTCTATCACATAGGTTTCAGATCATACCATCATTTTTAAGGTAGTGATTACATGTACTAAATGATAACTGAGTTCTTTTCAACCCTCTACCACCTGTGACAAAATGTTTCTAACTTAAACTCAGGGACTATTTGCTTTCAAATGGTTAAAAGAAATTAGAAATCAAAACCAACAGATTCTTACCCCCACTGATGGAGATGTTAAATGTTCCTCCAGCTGATGGTAGAAATTCAGATTCTTGTTTTTCCTCTTTAATGCGCTAAGGAGATGAAAAGGGCAGCAATTTAGCCAGATGAAACTGGAATAAATTACCAGCAAAACAAAATTTAAATATGATTATTCACTTACTGACTAGATGACATGCCAAGTTATCCCAGAAAATTTCTCAGATCCAAGTTTAAACTAAGAACTATGATTTCCTTAAGTATTAACTCTCATTATACAATCATAAATAAAATCCAAAGTCCTCAGAAATAACGTTAAACAAACTTAAATGTACATATCCATATTGGGAGCTCAGAAGATACTGAAGCTGAAGAATTTTTGTTTTCTTAGATACCTCAACTAACAGTAGCTTGAAACACACAAAATGTTTTATTTATTTATTTTTAAATATTTATTTATTTATTTGGCTGCACCAGGTCTTAGTTGCGGCTCACAGGATCTTCATTACTGCGTTAGGGATCTTTAGTTGAGGCATGCGAACTCTTAGTTGCAGCATGTGGGATCTAGTTCCCTGACCAGAGATTGAACCCAGGCCCCCTGCATTGGGAGCACAAAGTCTTAGCCACTTCCCACTTGTGGGAAGTCCTACAAGATGTTTTAAATTATACTATATTTAGATCTTTTTTTACATTTTTCTAATTTAGATCTTAAAACAACCTTGTTTTAAGGTTTCAACACATCTTGTTTCAACACATCTAAAAATTCTGTCTAATAGGTATAGTTATAAGAGTCTTTCGGTTTTAACTGACTCAGTCGTGAAAAAAAGAAAACCACCTGGCGTCCTTATATAAATGCAATATAAACAGATTATTTATAAATATACTAAAATTCAATTAGAGATTTTGCGTTCTTTTAAATTAGTCACACCTGGAACAGCAGGTTGGTCTGGTAAAAATATATACAGTTCTGTTACAGATTTCTGAAACTACTTGTAAGACTGAGTAAAAATAAATTCAATATTTTCTTTCTTTAGAAGAAAAGAAATATAATGGAAGCATACTGCTGGCAAATACTTTAAATGCTTTCTCTTCTATGCATAAAAATTCAAAAGACGACAAAAAATAAAATGTGTCAGAGATTATAGAGAAATTAAAAGAAAAAACACATCTGTCTTACATGAGATAAAATATCTATCTTCTGTGCTCGTGTTACCTATACATCTCAATGTTAGTGCCTAGAATTCAAAGTCAGGAGCATTTTTGAATTGGATAATTTTAGTGTAGAGCACAGTAGAGCATCATCTGTTAATAATGCTTAATTAGTTAATACTATTACAGGAGAATAACTATAACCTTAATTCTCTCCCCAACAAAAGAGAAGCATTTTAGAATTTAAAAACTGAAATTAAAAAATTGTAAAACTGGGCTTCCTTGGTGGCGCAGTGGTTGAGAGTCTGCCTGCCGATGCAGGGGACACGGGTTCGTGCCCCGGTCCGGGAAGGTCCCACATGCTGCGGAGCGGCTGGACCCGTGAGCCATGGTCACTGAGCCTACACGTCCGGAGCCTGTGCTCCGCAACAGGAGAGGCCACAAAAGTGAGAGGCCCACGTACCGCAAAAAAAAAAAAAAAAAATTGTAAAACTTGTTATTCATACTGAGGAATAAATCAGATACTGATCTGATTATATTCACTAACTTATCAAAAAAATCTTTTAACAATTTTTCAAATTTGCTTTCAAAAAGCAACTAATAAACTTTTATATATGGACTTCTGAAATATACATAAAGTGAAAAAATGCACAACTTATTATGTGCTGGTTATCTTTAGTGTGTAAGCTACTATGTTTTATTTTACATAATAATAGCATCATCAAGATAAAGGGGAAGATATTACCACCTTAAACAACATTTTTTCAAATATTCTGAAAGCACACATTGATGACTACTGTTTTGTTAAATATATATTTACCTATTAATTCACGAGTGTATTTACAAATGGCCCTCTCTTTGATAATACATAGTTAGTCCAGTTGTATATAAATGAAAGTACGTTTCTTTAATGTATCCTACAATTCTATGTATTCCCAAAATTAGTTCAAATTTTCAGCAAGATTTTACCCATATCCTGTATTCCTGAGTTAAATAAATGTTAGAAGGTCCACTTCTAAGGAAAGTATTTTTTAATAATCATCTTGTAATAGTCTGTTTACTGAGGAATTATAACTTAGTAAAAGGTTGTAAGAAACTTTATATAATCAGAATATCCCCATATCACAAAGAACAATGAAAAAGTCAAATATGAGATGAGAAACAAGAACTTGTTGATTAATTTTCTAAGACGAAATATAATTAGAAAGCAAGAAAAGTAAATTATAGAATTATATATTAGTGGCTTAAAAAAACTCAGAAAATTAAAAAGAAAAAAATTAATGATACAACTCTGTTTTCAAGGACTCTTTTTACCTAGTTATAAAAATTGTCACTACAACTCAGGATGCATTTATAGTGAATCAGGATGATCAGATTATTTAGTGAAATATTCTTTACTTGGACTCAAAGTTCAAGATTAATTCAGAAGCTTATGCCACTGATAGTGAGTTGTAAATATTAATGTGTCAAGAAAAAACATTACCTTTACATGCAATGCAATGTGGATTTCTGAATAAAGTATCTTTTCAATTTGACATCTTGATATGCATCTGACCAAACTAAGTCAATCTCACATCAGCTGTTAATTTTAAACCATATAATCCAGAAGCTAGGTCAGAGAACTAAAAATTTTAGAGATGATACTTCTATCAAATTAGTAAACAGACTTCTACCTTAAGCATCTCTAAGAAAACTCCAGCTTTATTTTGGAACAAGTAGTCAAGAAAATTTTCCATATTTCAATGTGAGATGAACAAATATCACATATTTTCCCAATGTACTTAAAAATGAGAAAAATAAGTACCTCTCCCAAGAGCTGCTCTTCAGCAGCAGGGCTCTCCTCCCCATCACTCTGTGCTACTTGGTCAGAGTCTTTAAGAGCCTTTGGTACACAAAACAATGACAGAGGAAAGTGAAGAATGTAGCATTAAAAGGTTATTAGTGAACAAGGAAGACAAAAGACCCAACCAACAACATTCAGAGCTAGTTTAATCATAAGAAGCAACACTAAGTAAATTTATTTGAGGAACAACATTAGAGGAAAAGCAGGGAGCCATTACTGCTAAGACCTAACACTTCTTTCCTGCCAAACGTCCCTCAGCAACAAAGAGCTTAACGTTAAGTATCTGAGCAGTCACTGATTTCATTTTACCTCTGTTGTGAAATTCAAACATAGGAATTTCTACTAGCTATAGCTAGCTCTACTAGCTATAACTTATGCTATTTTAAAGAGAATTATTCATGTATTAAAATGCCTACAATAAGCATTTGTTTTTAAACTGTAAAGCAATAAAACAAATTTCCTAAATTATATTTTCTTCTTTATGACCTAAACCAAAATTTTAGAAGGTAGCTATTTTTAAAGGCCTTCTCTTACCACATCAGGTCCATCCACTTTGTTCAAGGCCGAAGCAATCTGAAATAAAAGACAACAACTCAGCTACCAAATGGAATTCTATTTCAAGGCATATAGCAAATGTTCACCTCTTACTCCATTGTCATTGGTAAAAATCCAAAATTCAGATCAGGGGTAGCATGTTTAAGAAAAGAATAAAATTTTTGCAGAACTGATTCTCAATGGTGCTAGTTTCAGTTACATGGATCTATTTTATTGCTCACACGTCATCTTACTCTGCTATTCAAATTGTAAAACTAACCTCAAAACAAGCATGTTTTCGTCTACTTTGTTTTAAATAAAATAACTATAATTTAAAAAAATATTTCTTCAGAGACTTACTATGGAAAGAACTGTTACTAGATGTATTTTGACAATCAAATTTTATTTCCTCATTTTTTGCTAACAGGTTTGCAGTAAAACTTTCATATTAATCTCTTGCAAACCAAGTTATAGCATCAAGAAGTTTAGACTAATAATAAAGTTAAATATAAAAAATCTAAAGGAGTGAGGAAAGACACATGACCAGTAAGCAGCGGAGCTGTGATGTGAGCTCAGGTCTATCTGACATTAAAGGGGACTAATCTTCAATGTGCTCAGCACTGACTGCCCAGAGTGCACAGTATTCAACCTGTTCCGCATATGCGATAATTTTGCAATGCTATAGAAGAATTCAGTCATTTTCAAAGAATGACAAAGGGTTAATACAAATTATACAAAGAATTCTAAATATATCCTTCAAGGTTTCCAAAGTCAGAGTGTTTTAACTGCTGTTTATGTCAACATTGTGGAATAATTATTAAGCCGCTCTGAGAAGAAAACTATAAAACTGGAATATAACCTCCTTTTTTAAAAAGTAATCTTTTTTTTTTTACATTAAAATGTTAAGCAAATCACTTGGACTTTTTGTTTATTCAGGTTTAGTAGAATAAAACACCCTTGTTCCAAAATATTTACTAGTTACTTGTGAGCTGGACCAACTTAATAAACAGTTTGGGAATTGTGGGCTGAAGGCATAAACAGCGGGGGTGCAAAACAGTACCCTCTTTTTCATCACTTAAGCTGTAGTGAATGCAGGGTGATCTCTTAAGTTTCCCCCCTCTCTTTCCTCCAGGGCCGCTGGCTACACCTCCTCTTAAAAAACTAAATGTCATTGCAGTGTTTGAGGTTCATAGCCTCTTTTCTTTCAAGGCCCAATTCTCCCTGACACAGCTCTTTAAATCCAGTTTGAATTAAAGGTGGTTCTAGCAGCTTCTAAATTCAGGTACAATGAGGAGTTTCACCTTTAACAACGTGTATGAAAAACTTTGGCAACCAAGCATAAATTCTTATTAAATGTTTACTGAATGATTTGAAACAATCTGTGTTGAACTTTTTAAAAAATAAAAACACCTCTGCTACATAAATATTTTATTTGTGTAAGCACAGCCTTTAAACTTTTCCAAAAGTTTACCTTCTTTCCTAGGTCTTCTTTTCTATATCCTAGAAGTTCAAGGTATTTTCCACGAGAATCATCCTCAAAGTTTACCTTTAAAAGAAGACATATTCTTGAAACAAAGAATTGCATTTAAAGGCCTAATTTTTAATTAACTGCTCAAATTCCAAGCAGAATTATTAAAATTACCTAAAGTTTACTATATCAACCAAAAGGTTGTTTATAAGAGAATCCAAAGAAGTTTTTCTAAAGAAGTTATTTTTTAAAATAGTAAGCCTACTAGTAATTAATTACCCAGGTTGAATAAAACTTACATTTAAACTAATTTTTGTAAAAACAAAGTCATGTCCAAAGGTTACATGAGTGCAAAACTCACATTATGTGAAACATGTGATGTCCTAAAACTCTTTCTTAAAACTAATACTTACTCACAAAATATAAAAATAAATTTAACCTGATTGCATTCAAGATTTCTTTTCTTTGGAAAACAGAATTGAGAAATAGATATTCCCATGGAGACAAAAATGACAAACCGGAAAATTCTATTATTCTACTGTCGTAAATGCAACTCAGTAAAAGGAATGAGAAATGCCTCCAACCTCTCTCCCCTATACCTTTTCCCTCTTTCCCCATTTTCCTTAATTAGACCTACTACAAAAATTAAATACTCTGTGTTTTTATTATACTAAGCTCTATGTTCTAATTTTAAAATAGGTCTGTTGAATGTTATGTCTCTCTCACTTAAAAATAGCTATTATATTATTTTTTACTTATTAAAAAAGTATTTCATATTAGGCTTTTCACAGCAGAGAAGGAAGAACTCTTGACATAAAGTGTTAGGTCATGTACTCTCCATATGGTTTAATTTCATCAGGAGATCCCCAAATCACATTCTCTCGATTGTTTCTTCAACAGGAAGACAGATTTAGAATATGATGGAAATAGCTGAATTTGCAGATAATGAAATAAAATTGCTTAACACCAACTTTACCTTCAAAAAGGACCACACATTTTTCTCAAACTCAGTCTGAGAAGCATCAATCTTCTTCTGACAATAACTGACAAATCCTTGTGACTGCACGACCTGCTGAAGTTGGGCTGACCGGCTAAGGAATTCCTCTTCTGTTACGACCTGACTGATGCGCACGTGGTGCTGCTGCAGCTGCTGCTCAGCTCCCTGCTGAGGCTGTGTTCTGACACTCGCAAAGGTAACCAGTTTGCCTCCAAACTAGAATAGAACAAGTAAACAAAATCAGTTCCAACGACAAGGATGTGGCCCTCAAACGTACTGACTGTAAACCGGCTAAAGGAAAAGAACTCTGGCTCTGGATGCAATTGGTGATACATTCCCCTACTCCACAATCTGACCCCAGCCTTCAATTATTTTTCCTCTTCACACCACCCACCTACTACATAAAAGGTCCCAGTTGCTGTGCCCCACAATTTCTCACCTACTTGCTTTTACTAACTTCCACATACTAAATGCTACTCCTCTTCAAAGCCTGGGCAAATGTCACCTCTGCCATCCCAGACACCCTCAGTATATTTTATATATATATATATATATATATATATATATGTATATATATATGTGTATATATATACATATATATATATATATATTTTTTTGTGGTACGCGGGCCTCTCGCTGTTGTGGCCTCTCCCATCGCGGGGCACAGGCTCCGGACGCGCAGGCTCAGCGGCCATGGCTCACGGGCCCAGCCGCTCCGCGGCATGTGGGATCTTCCCGGACCGGGGCACGAACGCGTGTCCCCTGCATCGGCAGGCAGACTCTCAACCACTGCGCCACCAGGGAAGCCCTATCTCTCTCTTTTGATTCAACTATTAGCTGTACGTATTTGCCTTTCTACTCTAGGCTCCACGTTTTAAAAGGTGGTGGATTATGCTGCTACAAAATATGCCATTTGACCTAAGGATTATTTTGAGCTGAAGAATACTGAAAAACAACAGGAGCAACAAAGGCACCCTGACCTCCTCTTTTCTTTCTGAAAGCAGGAGATGAAACTCACATGTGAGAGCTGCTCTCCCTACACCAGGAGGAAAGATACATCCTTATCACCAGATATGGGAGTCCAGGATGGGAGAACTCTATACAAACAGACCTTGTTAAATAAAAATTATCTCCATCAGTCTCTACATATTTTAGTTACTGTTCCACAACTGCCATTCTTTGTTCAACCTAGCATATAAGCACTTAGGTTTTGCCACTCATTGGGGTCTTCATTTCTCTATGGGGGGGCTCCCAGGTACATGTTTGCTGTCATTCTCCTATTAAGCAGGCTCAGAACTCTTCCTTTGGCCTCTCAAATTCATTCCTCAGGTCTAGGTATTGATCTCTTCTGAAATCTCTTGATTTCTTTCTTTTACATTGCTATTTTTCTGCCTAATTCTTTTTGCACTGAACTGCTGTACGACTGCACATCTACTCTTGTCTTTCCCCCTTCCAAACCATACTACATACTCTCATCTTCCTAAATAATAGACCTTTGATTACATCACTTTGGGATTTAATTAATCTCTCATCCCTCTTGTCTGGTCTTCTCCACTATCTGCTCTCCTGCCTTTGAATCTTTGCTTTTATCACTTTCCACTTTACTTACTGAATCCTAACCATCCATCTAGTTAGTTATAATAAAATACTTATTATAAAATTATGTATGGACAAGGTTTAAAAGAAAAATCAAACTGTACAGAAAAGCCTCCCCGCCCCCCAATATAAGCTACTTGAGGACAGAGACTCTATCTAGTTCACAGGTATGTTTCCAGTGCCTAAAGTGGTACCTGACAAACAAAGGATGTTCACTATATATTTATCTTTGGAATGAAAAGCGCATGTCCACTCACTAATACTGAAGTATTATAAAGACAACAAATAACACTCCTTTCTTCCCCACGTGAGTCTGGAACCCAGTACGAGAGATGGAGAATCAAAATATCAGCTTTAGTGCTGTCGTAAGTGCTGCTAGGTTAGAGGCTATAGTTTAGATGTCCAACCATAGTGGACCTTGTAACAATTAGAATGTAGACCCTCTCAAAAAGAAAAGAAGGAATGAAGGAAGGAGAGATAGAGAAGGAAAACAAGTTTAATAAAGTGGGGTAGGGAGAATGGTGCAAAGGTTGCACAACAAGGTGAATGTACTCAATACTGCTGAACTGTAAGTTTTAAAATGGTTAAAATTGTAAATTTTGTTATGTATATTTTATTACAATTTAAAAGAAAAAAGAAAAAGGGAGTAGGTTTCACTTTTCCCGAGAAACCTTTCTGAGTGATGAAAACTCACAAACATATCTCAAACTCAGCCCTCTTCCATCTGAGTGATCCTATAATAACACTTTACTGTAAGTCCTTTGTGTTTATGGACCATAAAAGCAAATCCACCTACTGAAAAGGAAGCCCCAACAGGTCTTCGGACCCACTTGGGTGGCTTCTTCAGAGGCAACACTATACGATGCTGAGCAGTCTGGTGAGGAATTTGTAACGGAGGAAGGGGCTGTCCTGTGCCAAACGGATCAAGATTCCCAAAAGACGATGAAAGCTAAAAAATAAAATAAAGTGAGATTTTTGAAACTTATGCAAGACTATATTACATGTTTTCAAGTCATATCCAAAAAATTTTTTATCACAATTATCCAATTAATTGGTATCATTGATCAGTAAAGTTATTTTCAAAATAATTACACAGTAAGATGATTTTTTTCAGGTGTTATAATAAAAAACCTTAACACTTCTTATTACCTTGTCAACTTGTTTCTGCCTTAAACCATCTGCACTCCCTCCCATGATAGAATAAACACTGATACGCCCATCGAAGGAAGCAGCTGATAAGACAGCAGGATTTCTGGGACACCACTGAATATCAAAGCACCACTGTGTGTTGGCGGGAAGTTCATATAACACCTAGACCGCAAAAAAAAAAAAAAGTCAGAAAAAAGTATAGCCACTTTATAGCCAAAATAGCTGAATAAATATGATCAACAAATACAACTTTATTAAACATTTACTTTTACAAAGTATCCAGCCAGGAAAAACAATTGTAAAAATTTCTTTAAAGTACAAGAAAAGTTCATTATGATAAAAAAAAAAAGAAATGCTGCTCAAAATTTTGACCAGATTTGGAATAAGTACATCTTAAAAAATGAGGTTTTCCTGTTTTTACTGAAATGGTACTAGAGGATGCACCCGAAAGACCAGAATACTCTATTAGGGTCAACTTGCTGAACTCTAAAAGATCGATGGGGTCCTAGCCAACCGACTTTGCCTGCCAAGATCCAAAGAACCACGTTTAGATTATTTGAAGATCAAATTTCAAAAAAAATTCTTGAGAAGGAAAAATTCACCGAGAAGTTTGGCTTCTTGTCAAGTGAGAAAACATGTACACATCATTCTTATTATTGCAGAATCAAAGGAGAATTTGGCATTACCAGTTTTCTTTAGAAGGAAAATAATATAGAAAAACTATTAAAAATGGCTGATATAAATAAATAATGTAATAATTGTTTACTAACTTTACAATGTAATAATGTAATAATTGTTGCTAACTCAGTGTGATGGTAACTGATGCTCTTAGGAGCACAGGTTTTATGGCTTTAAGAAATGAATCAAATTTACTTAACTTTGGCTTCCTTGACATTTAAAATAATGTTTTATTTTATAAGACAACAAAATAAAGTGAAAAGGCATTTAGCCTGCTCCTCTTTGATGCTTAAACTGATTTATAAGACTATTAGCTTCTTGATATCTGAATCACTTGTCTATTCCTAATTTGCATTTGAATAAAAATCTATTACAATTTTTAGTTGCAGCATGCACTAAAAGTTTATTCCTTCAAAGTCCAAGCACACACAACTAAGCATATGCAAAAAATCATTTTATCAAATTACATAGTTGAAAAAGAACAGTAATTTCCATGAATTTTGAACTCACTTGGGAAAGCAGTGTAAAATGAAACACTTTCATTATTTGGTCTACAAATCTTATGAAGCAAAAATTATTATTTTTTCTCTTGTCTCCTCTAACATTAATGTTTCTATATTCTTACAGACATCACTGCAACTGAAAACTTTAAACCACAAATCAAATAACAAAAGTGCTTGCTTTAATTTTAATGTTACAGATTAAAACCTATCGAACAGGGCTTCCCTGGTGGCGCAGTGATTAAGAATCTGCCTGCCAATGCAGAAGACAAGGGTTCCAGCCCTGGTCCAGGAAGATCTCACATAGCGCGGAGCAACTAAGCCCGTGCACCACAACTACTGAGCCTGCGGTCTAGAGCCCGCGAGCCACAACTACTGAGCCCACGCGCCTAGAGCCTGTGCTCTGCAACAAGAGAAGTCACAGCAATGAGAAGCCCGCACACCGCATCGAAGAGTAGCCCCGCTCGCCACAACTAGAGAAAAGCCTGCGTACAGCAACAAAGACCCAATGCAGCCAAAAATAAATAAATACATAAATTAATTAATTAAAAACAAAAAAAATACCCATCAAAGATACTTATTTTTACTAGCATACCATCAGGGCAACTAGGAAGGCACTTGCAATAAAAGTTTAAAAGCTGTAATTAGAATCCATGGTGCCTTGCCCACCTAGTGAAAGAGAGGGAAACCATTCAACCATTAAGAAGAAGAAAAATATTAGGTAAAAGAGATTTTTAGCCCACAACCCAAAGCAAATGAAATTATATTTATATAATATTTATATTTAATAAGGTAAAATTCCCCATCTAAGTTTCCATGGGTAGAACATATGACAAATATTTTATTATAAAGTATTATATTCTTGCTGTAGAGTTCAGAAGAGAGATTAAAAACCTGCATCCACTGATTTCCAAAAATCAAAGAGGATCTTCAGGAAAGGTAAAGCAAGAAAAAGACCCAAACCTTGAACACTCCTACTTTGAGGACACTTATTTCCAGAAAACACATTAAATAAATCAAACCAAGTATTTCTGAGTCTAGTTAAACACCTTTGATTGGAAATGGCAGGTGGGGGGTGATTACTAGGTTCAAAGACACTATTTCAATGATTGATATCCCCAGATGAAACAGCTGAGCTTAGATAATGCTCATAATAAAATCTCTGCTAGAGTTACATTTCACATACACCTCCGTCTACATTCACGTTCTTAATTTTAATCATGTACTAAAGAATTCATATGGAAATTTTCTTATTCAACCAGAGATAAAATATTATAATAGCTGTAAGTTTGAGAAACATTTCCTCCCCATACCTCTCCTGTGTTTGGGTTGGAACAGAGAATCTTAGCATCTTTTCCACAGCTCAGCAACAATTCAGGATCCGCCATGCTCCAAGCAATTGCCAAAATCCCCCTATAAGAAACACAGATGAAGAAATTTTTAATCTTGAGAAAACCAAATTATTTTTCTCTAGGTTTTGGAGACACACACTGCTAAGAGAAGTATAATTTCATATAATCTTTCTGGAAAGCAACTTAGCAATGTGTATGCTCTTTGATCATTACAAAGATACTCAATACAGTATGCAGTGTATGACAGCAAAAAATGAAAACAAATGCCCAATAACACGGACAGCGTAATAATAAATTGCAGATCATCTTTTAAGGAGAAAATATGTAGTTAAAAATTATGCTGTAACCTACTAGAGAATGGATTTGAGGATATGGGGAGGGGGAAGGGTAAGCTGTGACAAAGTGAGAGAGTGGCATGGACATATATACACTACCAAACGTAAAATAGATAGCTAGTGGGAAGCAGCTGCATAGCACAGGGACATCAGCTCCGTGGTTTGTGACCACCTAGAGGGGTGGGATAGGGAGGGTGGGAGGGAGGGAGATGCAAGAGGGAAGAGATATGGGAACATATGTATATGTATAACTGATTCACTTTGTTATAAAGCAGAACCTAACACACCATTGTAAAGCAATTATACTCCAATAAAGATGTTAAAAAAATTATGCTGTAGAAATCTGTTTCTTATTATTATACACTGTTCACCAATGAAAAAAGGTTAACTCTGTACATAAATTTGTATAAAACATATAATTACATTAAATACTTGCATAAATGGGGTTATGTATATATAAGGATATGTACAATAAAAGTTTTACCTATGGATGGGTAGGAAATCTATTTCATGTTTTCTACTCTTTGTTTACTAACTTTCTACTTTTCGTTACTGGAGTAGTTCTCCTATTACATGAGTTATTTTTAACTGAAAGGAAGCATTTTAAATTTGCCTCACAAAGAAATATTACAGATCTAAATACTAAAGATTTGATTTTATAATTCTTTTTGTGTTTTAATATCCTTTGGATTTTTTATACTAAGTATAAACAGAGTAGTATTTTTGGTAGATATTTTGAAAATTCAGATTAGCATCCCCTGTAAAAATAAAAAAACCCCTCTATCCCACCATCCAGAAAAAAGTGCTATATAATAGTTTGTTTTTTCTACATTCATGCCTCTGCTGTTTAGAGATGAAAGAAGGAAAGTTAACATTACCAGACCATGAAGAAAAATACTAGAAACTACAATTTAAATACTGGATACTAGAAAATAGTAGAAATACAGCTAGTAGATAACAGGGACTAGAAAAACACTAGAAACTAGAATTACGTTTGTGTATTTCTTAAAACAAAAACATACAAATTAATAATCTTAAATTTTCCTGAAAACATTACAGTAATTCTAAGATACAGTTTTTCAATTTCCAAAATACAGATAAACTTTATCATCAAAGTATATATTGTTTTTATTTTCCCCAAAAGTTGTTTTTAATTTGATGATATTTCTTACAATCTAAGTCCTCTCAGAATCAGGAAAATACGCTATAGGAAAAGGACCCAAATTATTTAAGAATGCCTTTTGTTTCCAACGTTTTATTTTATTTTATTATTTTTTTTCAACATTTTTTAAGCATTAAAATCTTTGTAAAAATTATAAGGATAGTGTGATATACACCCTTATACTCCTCACCTAGATTCACTGATTTGGCCACATTTACTTTATGTCTTTCTCTTTCTCTCTATATATTGACCATTTGAGAGTTAAATGCAGCTATTATGACATGTCACTTCTACACTTATCTCTGGGGATAAGAACATTCTCCTATATAATCAAAATACAATTACATACTGAAAATATTTATCACTTATATGCAATACTTTAGAGTCCATATTCAACTTTCCCCAATTGTAGCAATAATGAACTTTTATTGTCTCCGCTCTTTAGAATCTAATCATGCATGTCAAAAATTTCAAGGTATGTCAAGAAAGCCTTTTAAAGAAATCAATATCATATTTAATATCACATGTTAAGGAACATTTAGGTTCTTACTAAGTATTAAAATCACTGAATTGTAGAACTGGAAGGGACCTTAAAGATCATATTATAATCATAATATACTCCAACTCTTGCATTTACTAGAGGGAGAAAATTGAGAACTAGTGAGGTTGATTTGCTCCTGGCACCCAGTATGGTATTCTATCTTGCTAAATTATGACCACTCCTAAAATTGGCAGCAGAATGTAATGTTAAGACCATAGATACTAGGATCAGTATGTATGGGTTGGAAGTCAGCACTTGACTAGTTTTGAGACCTAAGCCAAGCTTATTAGCCTTGCCAAGCTTCAATTTCCAATGTGTAAAATGGGATAATAGTATTTACACCATAGGTTTGTTATGAGCCTAAATCAAGCTAACATTTGCAAGTTTGGGATTAACATATACACACTGCTATATTTAAAACAGATTCCCAACAAGGACCTACTGTATAGCACAGGGAACTCTGCTCAATACTCTGTAATAAAAGGGCAGGAATTTTTGTCTGTTATATTACTGAATCCTAGCACAGTGCTTGGTACAGAGTACGTGTTCAATAAGCAAGTGTTGAATGAATAAATAAAACCTTACCCAGTGTGAGAAAAATATTAAAACACCTCAGAATCATCTTTTCTTTACAAAGAGCTTATTGAAGCATAATATCTAAACAGGATTACATTCTGACCAGACTCTTTTCTCCTTTATAAGAAGCTCAAGGAGAGGTCACAAACCTTAAGACTTCTCAAAGTGTGTAATTCCACTATGGGGCGGGGGCGGGGGTGGGGGGGTGGGGCGTGAAGGGATTTAAAATTTTAGTTTACATATCCCCAAACAGGAAAGAAGAAAAAAGCCCAAAGTACTTAGAAAGTACTATAACATTAAAAGGGATTTGTTTCTCGTTTAAAAACATTGAACAAATGTGCATGAACTCCCTGGGTACCTGAATATTAATGATAGGAAATGTGCGTAATTACAAACTAAATTTTTTTTTTTTTTTTGGCCACGCCGCGAGGATTGCAGGATCTTAGTTCTCCAACCAGGGATGGAACCCGTGTCCCCTGCAGTGAAAGCACAGACCCCTAACCACTGGACCAGCAGCGAGTTCCCACAAACTAAATTTAACGTTACTAAAACTAACACAAGACAATTCTCATACCTTTTTTAGAGCATCCACACATTTATTAAAATTAAAGACAGAATGAACCACCTAATTTCTCAAAAATGTTTGCTTTTTAAATTAAGATAAACACTCAGGGAAGAGATATGGGAACATATGTATATGTATAACTGATTCACTTTGTTGTAAAGCAGAAACTAACACACCATTGTAAAGCAATTATACTCCAATAAAGATGTTAAAAAAAAAAGATAAACACTCAGAAATAAAACAAACTTTTCAATTGTTGCTTGACATTTAATGTTATGGAAGACTCTTGATAAGTATGATGAACCAAATAAAGATCAAACTGTATAAGGTCATGAGTTGTCCCAAAATGTTGTGATATACTAGAATTTTGATCTATTAACTGTTATTTGAAATAAGTAGTGGAAAATCCATTAACACATTTTCATGTTTTTGTGATATGATTTGATTACCATTTTTTGGTATAGAATATCAGATGACTATTGCTTAAAATAAAAATAAACCATTTACATTGACTTTTACAAGACAGAGACAAAGTAGATTCCCTAATTTAAAAAAATTATCTGGGACTTCCCTGGTGGTGCAGTGGTTAAGAATCCACCTGCCAATGCAGGGGACACAGGTTCAAGCCCTGGTCCGGGAAGATCCCACATGCCACGGAACAAGTAAGCCCGTGCATCACAACTACTGAGTCTGCGCTCTAGAGCCCGCGAGCCACAACTACTGAGCCTGTGTGCCACAACTACTGAAGCCCGCGCACCTAGAGCCTGTGCTCCACAACAAGAGAAGTCACCGCAATGAGAAGCCCGTGCACTGCAATGAAGAGTAGCCCCTGCTCACCACAACTAGAGAGAAAGCCCGTGCACAGCAAAGAAGACCCAACCAAAAATAACTAACTATATAAGTAAATAAAAAAAATTATCTGATAATTCAAAGTAGTAAGTAAATACATTTTTTAAAATACACAAATTAAGTGTTTTTGGAAGAGCAGCAAGATACCTGGCATGGTTTTCCAGGACACGGAGTGGAGAGGAGGCAAAGCGAAGATCCCACATCTGGATCACTGGTAACCTGTCATCCTCAGAGGCAAGGACCATCTGAGTAGCAACATCAGGATGCCACGCCAACCCAGAGCAATGCATCTGTACATAGTTAAGGCTCACATTTTTATCAGTCATACTATTTTATTTATTTATTTATTTTTAGTCATACTATTTTATGAAAAGCCAAAATGAACAGGAGGAATATGCCTTTGTTAAAGCAAACAGTACCAAACATCAGCTCAGGCATATTAAAAAAAAGAATTCTTATTTATTTAATCATTATTTTAATCTATTTCTATTTATTTAAAATTTCAGTTTATTAAAAAGCTCCATACAGCTATTAAATTCTATTAAACACTCTTAAACAGTAGTATTAAACATAAAAAGTTTAAAGGTTTTCAATTCAGCCAACCCTTTGATACATAAAATCATTCTGGGCCAGAATAATTCTATACCAAAAATGAGATCTCCTGTCAAAATTGTAACTAGGGGAAAAGTTTTATATAAATTTAAAATTTAATACTTTCAGAAAAATTAAAAGAGATAAGATTTAAATGACAAAAAAATTCATATCTTTCCTCTATTTCACCATAAAAATCAAGATAAAGTGTCTAAAGCAACAACTACTATTTCAATTTTCACATGGGATAAATTAACATTATTATTGAGAACTACCTGGAAGTTCAGATCCTATTAAGTATTCCAAAAGATGACTGAAATGTTTATTGTATACTTTATTCCACTGAAACTTGTTTTAAAATTTTTGACTCACTGAAAAATAATACCCTGAAGAAACATTCTTGTAAAATTTTTTTTTTGTTGTTATTATTGTTGTTTTTAAGTTATATATGTATTCTCTGATTTAGGCAAACTCGTTTTTTTTTAAATGTCCAACTAAACAATGTAATTAAAAACAAATTAACAAGACAAGGCCTAAACTGTGTCTAAATTACTTTATAGCACATGATGACATAATATTAATGAATCTATAAAGCTGAAAATGTAATGTGTTATACAACAGCATATACTGTGTTAAGTGGGAGAACATAAGCTCACTTTAGCAGTGCCTAATCAGAAAAGATGAAGCCAGGAGTCTGGAAACTACAGCTTCATAGTCATAAAATTACTAGCAGGGAAAATTTTTACATTCTTGAGAAAGCTAAAGATGAATTAAAAAGTTGCTATAATGCTTTGTAACAGCTAGCAAAGCAAAACAACCAGTATATCACGGAATAACCCCCTTGATTAACCAATCTTTTTCTTCATCATTAATATATCCAGTGCGGTTTAGTAGGAATTTTATTATTTTCCCCAAAGGAAGAAACCTCTCATTCCAACATGATTGGTCCATAAAAAGACAGGATTTGACTTTATAGAAATTTGATTTGTTGCCTACTCTGACAAACTATATAGGAATGGCTACAGCAGGAATAAAACATGTTTGTCACAAATCAATCACAAACTTACCCTGTTACTATGATCACTGACTTTGATGATGGGTTCATTTTTTCTAAGATCCCACACAGTGGCCCGGCCACTGGGATTGGCTGATGCCAAAATATGCTGAACTTGTCTGTTCCATGCAATGCAGCTGATATCTTCTGGAGGCTATAAGGAATAAACTACTAAAAGCCATTTCTCAATAATAATCAAATTTAACTACAAAATCTAATTCTTTTTAAAAACTGGATTACTTAAAAATCGGATCTATTCATTCCAAAAATTTATTTTTATATTTTTAAGTTCTCAACATCATGCAATAGAGTTTAAGGCTCAGGTATATGCCAATTCAAGTATTTTACCTTGTTTATCACCAGGCATTTATTAAGCTCCTGTTACAAACCAAGCACTGTTTCTTTACTTTGCAACTGCTCCAAGGTAGATGACAGACCACAAAGTAGATGCTGGTCAATATGACAGACATCTAAGCAGAGCAAAAGTTACAACCTAGACCTAGAAAACTATCTTTAATAAATGGTAGGCCACACACTATTATTATGCTACCTTTCAGATCGCCAAAATGTTAGGGCCCGTTATAATGGCCACTCATATTGAGTAGTCCATACCAGGGGTCCCCAACCCCCGGACCGGTACCAGTCTACGGCCTGCTAGGAACCAGGCCACACAGCAGGAGGTGAGCGGCGGGTGAATGAGCGAAGCTTCCTCTGATCTGTATCTACAGCTGCTCCCCATTGCTCACATTACTGCCTGAGCTCCACCTCCTGTCAGTATTATGGTGAGTTGTGTAATTATTTCATTATATATTACAATGTAATAATAATAGAAATAAAATGCACAATAAATATAAGGCACTTGAATCATCCCCAAACCACCCCCCCACCCCAGTCCGTGGAAAAACTGTCTTCTGTGAAACCAGTCCCTGGTGCCAAAAAGGTTGGGGACCACTGGTCTATACAACATAAAGAAACTCAAGGAGGCAGGGGGAGGACTGTTCTTTCTCAACTTATTAGAATTACATAAGAAACAGGTTGAGTGTTTTTTTTAAAAATAAGTTTCCTCTCTAGTCTATGATTTTTATTGTAAGGTTGGATATTGTTAAGATACCATATTATATAAAATACTCAACTATATAAAATATTATACCTAAGAAAATTATTAAAGACTTGTCTATTTTATTTACTACCGTAAGTCTAGTATATCAAACAGTGTCTGGCACATGGTAAGTGCTAAATAAATATTTACTATTGAAGGATTCACTGATACTCTAAAGAAACATATTTATTAATACTTTACTATGTTGAAGGAAAATCAGTGACATTTAAAAACTGATTTTAAACAAATATATTCTGTGTGAAAAAAACAAAGTGTAGAAAAACTGATTTTGGTTCTTTTGATTACGTTGAAATCAATGTAATACCTGCGTTTTGGCTCCTGGTGTCATTGGAGTTGCAAAATTGTTTAAATCCCAAATGTAGATTTCAGATTCATTAGCACCAGAGGCCACCAGATTAGTCTGTAATAAGAAACAATTAACAACTAAATAGCACTTACAAATAATTAAGAGAACTCAGAATAATCCAATTCAGGGCTGGAAAGACCTGTCTGTTTTAAGGCATATAATTTTTCTAATTAAAAAAGCAAAATGCATGAATTCCTAAAAACTATGCATAACAATCTGAAATGTATATAGTTTTTTAAAGAAACATTATAAAATTCTATTAAACTAAAAAGACAATACATCTACTGACATTTTAATATAAGACATTAAAAAGTAATTGCATGGATAAATTCTTAATTATGCAACTATATGGGCATCACTGCTTGTGGTTTGCATCTCTGGAAGGGGACCTGTTGTGGGAGACAAAAATAAGTCACCAATTATTGCTTCAGACAAATAGCCAAATCCTAAAATAATGGCATCTATCTCAGGATACCTCAAAGCCAGCCTCCGGAGCTGGACCAAGATAGGGCTAGTAAAATCTCTTGTCTTAAATCCTCACATATTTATTTATTAAAAAATTTCTTTTATTGAAGTATAGTTGATTTACTTCAATTAAAAAAAATAGTTGTTTTAGTTTCTGGTGTACAGCAAAGTGATTCAGTTATATATATATATTATCATATTCTTTTCCATTATGGTTTATTACAGGATATTGAATATAGTTCCCTGTGCTATACAGTAGGACCTTATTGTTTATCTATTCTATATAAAGTAGTTTGTATCTGCTAATCCCAAACTCCTAATTTAGCCCTCCCCTAGCCCTTTCTCCTTCGGTAACCATAAATTTGTTTTCTATGTTTGTCCTCACGTATTTATATTTCATTTATACTCAATCTTGTTACATTTCATTTATGTTCAATCTAGTTCCTGGTGGCACAATTTTAGGGTCAAAAAGACCCTAAAATTGTGATATGAAGTACAGGAAGATAATGAGGTTCATATACTGCCTTTCATCCTTTACTGTTCACTCTCATTAATACTTCTATAAACAACTGACATATAACTATGAAAACAGAGGAATTCTGGTAGTAGCCACCTATGATACAAGACACTAACCAAAAATCAGCAGCTGTTTAATCCAATTAACAAAGGAATTAACTATCTAATCTAAAGAGTAGATGCAGAAATGAAGAAGTTAGGGTTTCTATATTTCTATACCCAAAGTATCTATTTATAATACAAGAAAAATAACTATTTTAAACTTTCTTAAGATAATATTCAGGCTTCCCTGGTGGCGCAGTGGTTGACAGTCCGCCTGCTGATGCAGGGGACACGGGTTCGTGCCCCGGTCCGGGAAGATCCCACATGCCGCGGAGCGGCTGGGCCCGTGAGCCATGGCCGCTGAGCCTGCGCGTCCGGAGCCTGTGCTCCACAACGGGAGAGGCCACAACAGTGAGAGGCCCACGTACCGCAAAAAAATAAAAAAAATAAAAATAAAAAAAAGATAATATTCATTTTCTGGTTATACTCAAGTATCCTAATAATTCAAGATCTTTATTTATTTATTTTTAAAATTTATTTATTTTTGGCCGTGTTGGGTCTTCATTGCTGCATGCTGGCTTTCTCTAGTTGCAGCGAGTGGGGGCTACTCTTCGTTGTGGTGCGCAGGCTGCTCACTGCAGTTGCTTCTCTTTGTTGCAGAGCACGGGATCTAGGCACATGGGCTCAGTAGTTGTGGCGCACGGGCTGAGCTGCTCCGCGGCACGTGGGATCTTCCCGGACCAGGGATCGAACCCGTGACCCCTGCATTGGCAAGCAGATGTTCAACTGCTGCACTACCAGGGAAGCCCTTGAACCCTCCATTCTTCAAACAAATACACTCACTCATCAATCTGCACAGGCACAGTTTTAGCTTTCAATTTCAAGACTGAGGCACAGCAGATTCATATACTTATATAAAATAAGCAGCACATTATCTCAAGAATTAAGAATAAATGTCAAAAGTCTAACCTGGAAAATGTTCACATCCAAGGCTCTCACTGGGCCAGTATGTTTGTCATTCTGGGCAATCACAACTTCCTTATCACCAGCTATAATTTTAGAAGGATCATAAAGAATAATATTTCCATTTTCACCACCTGCAATCAGAACTCCAGAGACATCTCCTTTGGAATCCATCTTATGAGGCCCCCAAATCAACTTGTGGTACCTTTAAGAGAAAATGAGCAAAATAACTCTTTTTTGAAGTCAAATAAATGTAGAAAAGAATCTGAAATTATACATTTAATTGTTTTCATAAATACTTCAAAAACACTGCTTCTCCTCTATGTCTGGTAACTGCATAACTTGGTGAAATGGCATTTTAGTTTTTATTTATACTCATACATACATGTTTCATTTTGTAATCTTAAAGAGTATAAAAACTCTTTTGTAGAGCTAATATGACAAAGTACACTTGATTTGTGTGTCAAAAGATATGAGCTTAAGAATGGTTTTACCACTTAGAATCTGTGAGACCCTAAGCCAGTTACTTTGGTTCATTTATAAAATAGAGCTAATCAACCACCTCCCTGATTTTACTTGACTACAGAAGTAGTCACTAACAAATTACTTGTTAAATAGTAAAGGAGTTAAGGGAGTCATCTGAAATTTTCTAAGAAAAATAATGTATTCTGAGAATAGAAAAGTGACATCAAAATTATGTCTATTATGACAAGTACCCCATTGGTGGAGAATAAAAGATTATGGTTTGGCAAGGTGGCAGCGTGGAGATATACAAGACAAATGGTGGTGAGGAGAAAAACTGCTAGACAAAAGGTATCTGGGGTTCCCATCACAGTGGGAGGGCTTGGAAGACTATGGGAGGTCCCATGAGACTCCATCATGTGAACTGTATTGTTAGCTAAGGTAAAACTCTTCCCCAAAACTTGCCAAGCTATTAAGGCAATAAAGCGTATTTTACTACTCAAAGAAAAGTGTCCTTCTCTGCATTATAATACAGCTTAAGTACTTGGAAAGGTGATCTAAACACCTATTGTATCAGAAATCATGTCAATAAAATTCTCTGTGAAATGTATTTTTAAATATAGATAAGTACAAGGGGAAAAAAAAACCAACCTCCATTCAGGGAAAATCACTATTAACATCTTAATATTCATCCAACTACTCCTTTTTCTAGTCGTACCTACCTTTTTTTTGTAAACAGGTAAAAGGGGATAAAAGAAAGTAACTCTACTGTATCATAAGAAAAAAATACTAGAAACTAGAGCCTCTCCTTCCTATCCTACACATAACAGTCAGTAGTAAAAAATTCAATAAAACAGATAGACACTTCTTTTACTTCCGTAGAAATGCACTCATATTTTTTCACAAAGTATTTCACGTCATTGATAGTATTCCTTACAGTTTCTAATAATGGAACATTTGTAGACACACTAGGCATCAACCACAACATATAACTGAATAATCATGTGAATTTAAGGTTGAATCTCATACCTGTGAGAAGAAGAGAAAGTGGCACAAGATTTCATATCCAAGGATGGATCAGAAAGGTCTAATTCAAATATCTCAAGAGAAGCACTGGTACTAAATGTTGCATCCAATTGTTGAGCAGATGTTCCTACAGAAAATACATTCATGGTAACTACACATGCAAAAATAGAAGACTCAGAGAAAACCATACAAAATAATGCACGCTTTTCAATTATCTCACTCATGAATGCTGCACTAGTGGTTGAAATCTCAGCACATATACCACTGAGCAGATGCTTAAATTACTATAGCAATAAGATTCTGATGCAAGGCTCAGAGATGATGTTTGTACGAGTGGGTAGTGAAGATAATTTTTTAAGCCTATAGATATTTTAAAACCTCTCTGTATAAACAGCCCCATGCTTATAGTTACATATGATATAACTCCAACTCTTTTTATTTTATTTTTTTTTTTTTGCGATACACGGCCTCTCACTGTTGTGGCCTCTCCCGTTGCGGAGCACAGGCTCCGGACGCGCAGGATCAGCGGCCATGGCTCACGGGCCCAGCCGCTCCGCAGCATGTGGGATCTTCCCGGACCAGGGCACGAACCCATGTCCCCTGCATCGGCAGGCGGACTCTCAACCACTGCGCCACCAGGGAAGCCCCTCCAACTCTTTTTATATAAAAATGCTAGCATCAAAACTGTTCTTCATTCATTCAAACTGATATTTTATTAACTTTTTTACATGTTATCTATTGTGCTTAATACTGGAGGAATAAAGATAAAGCACAATTCTATGAAGTGGGGAAGACACTCTAAATGTAACAGACCATGATTAACGCTATGATGTACAAGCACAGAACTCAGCTGATCCAAAGGTTGGACATTATCTCGCCAGGGAAGGAGAGACTTTCTAGAGGAGATGAAGCTTGAACTGAATTTTAAAGGACAAGTGTAAATAAGTCAGATGCGGAAGAGAAGGAATTAGGTGACTCATACTATCTTCTCTCTGTTGAACTTACCTGTAGCTAGGTAAATGGGATGATTCTGGGCAGGGCTCCATGCCTGCATGGCTGTACGATCTATTTCCTTTAACTTCATCCTGCTAAAGAGAATATTTCACACAGAAATATAATAAACATGTAATATGGAACAAAGAAACATTTTTTTACATAGAAATATACTAGACAAACCAATACATCATTAGTAGTGCTGGAATGCCAGTAAGTCAAATTGGTCTACGTATCATTTGTTGGGAAATGTTCAATATTAGAAAGAAGAGAAACTTGTTAAATTATTTTGAGACAAATATAGGGCTATTCTAACTGTTTACAGATTATAGCTCTTCAGTTGAAAAATCAGTCTGGAAAGAAACCTACAAAAACAGGGACAGTATTTGGTTAATTAATCTTGGTACACAATATGTTTCTCAGACAAGACAATATGGGTGGCAGTATATCAGAGGTAAGAGACGGCACATAATAAACAAAGTGCATCTTCCTGGAGCACAATTACTCAACAATAAGAGCAGTTTGAAAAATTAATTTAAATTAAAACAGACTAACACAGAGGAGAATAAAACAAACCCACAGATTTGATAAAGATAAAGCAGAAAATTTTTTTTGAATGGTCACTCCAAGTTACAAACCCACACGCCATTATTTTATATATTCTCTGTTAAAGTTACTCTGGTAGAAAAATTCAGGAGGTACTGTGCTATAGCATAAAAAAAAAAAATTTGTTATTTTACATAAATGCATTCACATGGCATACTATTCCACTGTAAAATGTACCATAATTTAATTACTTAGCCTGCTACTGATGAACACCTGAGCTGTTTCTAATCTTTTGCTATTTTTACAGACAATGCTGAAATGAATGGCCATATATACATGTTATTTCACTCATGGGCAAGGAAAGCTGTAGATTTCCAGAGGTAAAACTGATGCGTTAAAGGATAAAAGTAATTTTAATTTTGATGGATACTCCCAAGTTGCCCTCCATGGCAACTGTACCTTTTCATACTCCCAAGAGTAATCCATAAGTAGCTGCTGCCCTACAGACCTTCCAGGGTAACCAGCATGATAGATGAAAAATGTTAGCTCTGGATAGTTGTAATTTGCATTTCTCATACTATAAATAACGTTGAACATCTTTTTTTATATGGTTATGGGTCATCCATATTTCCTTCTCTGTCACCTTTTCTGTCTATTCTTGTCTATATCATTTGCCCATTTTTCTATTAAGCTATCAGACTTTATCTTTGATTTTGCTTATTTTTTTTTACCTTTCACAAAATTTCCATTTTTTTAAAATAGATTTTATTTATTAGAGCAGTTTCAGGTTCACAGAAAATTTGAGTGAGAAGTATAGAGAGTTCCCACATACCTCCCTCGCTTGCCTTCTTGCCTCCCAAACGCAGCCTCCCCACTCATCAACATCTTGTACAGCGCAGTGGTATATTTGTTACAATCAATGAATCAACACTGACACATCATTATCAACCAATGTCCATCGCTTCCACTAGGATTCACTCTGTGTTGTACATTCTATGGGTTTTGACAAATGTATAATCCACCGTTTTAGTATCATTCAGAAGCTTCCCTGCCCTAAAAACTCTCTTGTGCTCCACCTATTCATCCCTCTCTTCCTCTGTCCCTCCTCTTCCCTCCCTCCCTGGTAACCGCTGATCTTTTTTACTGTCTCCATAGTTTTGCCTTTTCCCCGAATATCATTTAGTTATAATCATACAACATGTAGCCTTTTCAGATTGGTTTATTTCACTTAGCAATAGGCATTTAAGGTTCCTCAACGTCTTTCTGTGACTTGATAGCTCATTTCTTTTTAGCACTGAAAAAATATTCCAATGTATCAGTGTACCATTTTTATTTTTTTACAGTCAAATTTCTCACTTTAAAAAAACTGGTTTCTGAATTTTGATTAGTTAGAAAAGGCTTTCTGCATGCTACAGTTACGAAGACATTCATCAACAGTTTTCTTCTAGCAAATTCATTTATGGCTGCTTCTTCTTTTTTTTTTTTTTGCGGTACGCAGGCCTCTCACTGTTGTGGCCTCTCCCCTTGCGGAGCACAGGCTCCGGACACGCAGGCTCCGCGGCATGTGGGATCTTCCCGGACCGGGGCATGAACCCGTGTCCCCTGCATCGGCAGGCAGACTCTCAACCACTGCGCCACCAGGGAAACCCTACTTTTTTTTTTAAAACTAAACTTCAGAATAGTTTTTGAAGAAAAACTATTTTTTTTAGTTTAGTTTTTAGAAGAAAAAAAGAACGTTAGTGTTTTTTATTGAACCTGTACCCAAATTAGTAAATTAATTTATGGAGAACTGACACAATGCTGAATCTTCCTATCAAGAACTTGGTGTCTTTTGATTTAAGCCTTCTTTTTTATCTTTCAGTATCGTTTGAAATTTTTTTGATATACTGGGTTTGCTTACTCCTAAGTATTTTCTTTTGGTTTGTTTGTAAATGTGGCTTTTTTCCCTTCCATTACAATGTCTATGTTCTTATTGTTATACGAAGGCTAATGATTTCTTTACATTCATTTTTAATTCTGCTATCTTATTGAATTCTCTTCTTGAAGTAGTGCTTCAGTAGATTCTGTTGGGTTTTCCACATATACACTCATACCATGTGCCAACAGTGACAGTTATTTCCTCATTTCAAATTGTCATTCCTCTGATATCTTTCTCTTGTGTGAGCTAGCCAGTACTAATAGTACCATATTCAAGAGTAGTGATAACAGCGGTATTTTTTTCTTGTTTTGTTCTTCAGTGAGAAAGCCTATTGTATCACCACTGAGCATGGTTTTGGAATTTGAGATATACATACATATATTTTTGTGTGTATATATACATATATATACACGTTTATATCTGTACTATATATATATATATATATATACACAAATATATATATGGAAATGGCCAATGATTACTGTTTTACTGAATGTTATTCATAAAGACTGGGTGTTGAATTTTGTCAAATGCTTTTTCATTAGGTAATTGGAGATGATCATATGATTTTTCTCCCTAGGTCTACCAATAAAACAAATTACACTAACAGATTTCCTAATATTGAACCATCTTTTCATATGCTGAATAAACTTCTCTTGACCATGATGTATTGTTCTACTACTGTGCTGCTAGATTTTGTTTGTTTAAAAGTTTCACTCCTAGAGCCTTAAGTGAGATTCAATCGATAGTTTTCTCCTTTTGTACAGTCTTTGTCAGGTTTTGGTATCAATGTTATACTTGCTTCATAACAAATGTGGGAGTTTTTCTATGTTCTGGAACACTTTCAAAAACAGCATTGGAATTACTGGGTCTTTAAAGATTTAACAGAATTCTCCTGTGAAACATCTGGGTCTGGTGCTTTTTGGGGGAAAGTACTCCTTTGGTAATTTTCTCTATTTCTTCTATGGATAATTGATCTATTTGAAATTTTAAAAAATTAATTAATTAATTAATTAGGCTGCATTGGGTCTTCAGTGCTGTGCGCAGGCTTTCTCTAGTTGTGGCGAGTGGGGGGTACTCTTCGTTGTGGTGCGCAAGCTTCTCACTGCGGTGGCTTCTCTTGTTGCAGAGAACGGGCTCTAGGCATGCAGGCTTCAGTAGCTGTGGCATGCAGGCTCAGTAGTTGTGGCACACAGGCTTAGCTGCTCTGTGGCATGTGGGATCTTCCCGGACCAGGGCTCAAACCCGTGTCCCCTGCATTGGCAGGCGGATTCTTAAACTCTACGCCACCAGGGAAGTCCTGAATTCTCTTTATTCAAGGTCATTTTTTGTAAATTACATTTTCCTATGATATTCCTTTATTTTTTTTACAATTTTCTAATTTATTTGTTTAGACTCAAACATAGACTCATGATTCTTTTATCCAATGTTATTATTTTTTAATATTTATTTATTTGGCTGGGTCTTAGTTGCAGCATGTGGGATCTTTGTTGCAGCATGGGGGATCTGTAGTTGCGGCACGCAGAATCTTTTTTTAGTTGTGGCATGTGGGATCTAGTTCCCTGACCAGGGATGAAACCCGGGCCCCCTGCATTGGGAGCTCAGAGTCTTAACCACTGGACCACCAGAGAAGTTCCCCATAATTCTTTTAATTTGTGCTGTGTATGGTGATTAGTCCTTATTTATTAAGAATATGTGTTTTGTTTTCCCCTACCCTCCTTTTAAAAATTAACTTAGCTACTGACTTGCTTACTGAGTATTTACAAACAGCCAAATTTTGGATTTACTTATTCTACTTTTCTTGTTTTTGAATTCATTAATTTCTGCATTTATTTTTATTAATTCCTTCCTTGTACCTTCTTTTGGTTTACTTTGTTCTTTTTCTAACTTTTTAGTTAAATGCTTCACTTACCCATTTTTATTATTTCTTTAGGCTTTGAATTTTCTCTGCACACTGCTTTAACTGGATCCTATACATTACTAGTGTTTTCATCATTATGATCACCCATTTTACAATTTCCATTTGTATTCTCCATTGATACAACAGTTTGAATTTAATATCCAAGTGGAGGGGCCTTTATTTTTACTGCATTGTGATTTTTCTGTACTATTTCTTCTTTATGAAATTTATGGAAGTTTTCTTTGGGGCCTATGCAAGTTTTTGTGAATGTTCCAGAAGACCTAAAAGGAAGGGGTGCTCTGTTTTCAGAGTTCAATATATGTTAATCAAGTCTATCCTACTGACTTAATTGTTTAAGTCTTCTATATCCTTATTATTATTTTTTTACCCACTTGATCTGTCCTGGATCAAGAACAGCAAATTAAAAGTATCCTGCTACTAGTGCATTTGTGCCTATTTCTCCTGGTATCTCCTAAAACTTGCTTTATGAAAGTTACTTTGTTATTCAGTACATAGTTACATATTTACATATTGAATACATAGGTAGACAGATATTCACAATGCTAAATGTTCACTGTCAAATACATATTTTAGCTTTACAGGATATTTTTCATCTTAAATAATGCCTTTGGGCCTGAATTTCACTTTGTCTCATATTGAGATCAATAGCCTAGCTTTCTTTTTATTTGCCTTTATGTGTGCTCTTTGGCCTTTTCAACTTCTGAACCATTTTGTTTTCCCTGGCTATCTTGAATACAGTGAAAAAAAATCAGGTTTTGCTTAGTGATCCAATTTGAAAAAATTTTAATAGATTAGCTAATAAATGTATTTAAAACTTACTGATATGACAGAAATGGTTATTCTCATTTCTATCATAGTCTGCTATGTTTGGTTTTATAATGTTAAAAAATGTCTTTCACTGTTATCTATTTTTGTGTGTGTATTTTTAATTTTTTTGATAATTAGAGTGATTTGTATTTTTGTTCTAGTATATGTTTCTGGTTCCATCTTTGTTACTATAATTTTAAATAATTTCACTTAGTACTATTAATCCTCTATTTCTTTACACAGTTAACTACTATGAGCACTAACAAAATTAGCTTATATAATCTTACTGCCTCTCTTGCATCACACAGTTATAATCACAGTATTATCTTTCTCAGTGTTTACCTTTGTACTGTTAAATATGCTTATACTTCTACTAACTGATTTGTCAGCTTTAAATGATGTTCTTTGACTCCTAGCCATTATAGATTAGGCAATCCACAAACTTATTCTACACCCAATTTTCTTCTTACTTCCCAGTTCTCTTAATTTTTTACTTTTACGACCAATTCCTACATCATCAGATATTTAACATGTACATTTTATTCTTTCTTCCTTATTCCTACTTTTGTTTTAGCCTCAGGTCTATTGTAGTTAAATATACTCAATGTTCTCCAACAGTACTCTTGGCAGTTTTCTTACTCATCTCTGGAGGATGAAGTTCATCCTCTAACAGTTTCCTTAAGAGGGCCTTAGACTAAAAACATGCCCTGAGTCTTACATGTCCAAATTGTTTATATTTGATGAACATTTTACAGATAATAAAATGAAGGCACAGAAAGATTAAATAATTTGAACACACTAGCAAGGGGCAGAGCCAAGATTTGAACTCAGAAGTTTAGCTCCAGAGTCCAAGCTCTTACTTGTTATTACAACAAGCTCAAGTATTCAATTTTAATTATAGAAGAAATATTAACATTTAAGAGAAATAATGAATGGCAAAGAAACTACAATGCATGATGAAATTAAGGGAAGAAGACATGTATTTTAGAAACAGCCTAGTTTAGGCAAAAGTGGATAGAAGGTTGAACTACATAGCTTAGAGGCAGGACCTCTGGAGTTAATCCTCAACTTGAATACTGGGTCTGTTACTTTTGACACCGTCGACACATCATTTGACCTCTCTGAGCCCCAATTCCTACTTACCTTTGTAAGATGGGGTTAAGAATGATTACCTTAGGGGATATTGTGAGGTTGAAATGAGATAATGTATTTTACAGAGGTCCAAACACAAATTAAAATGTGTTTTTTTTTGTTTTGTTTTGTTTTTTGCAGTACGCGGGCCTCTCACTGTTGTGGCCTCTGCCATTGCAGAGCACAGGCTCCGGACGCGCAGGCTCAGCAGCCATGGCTCACAGGTCCAGCCGCTCCGCGGCATGTGGGATCTTCCCGGACTGGGGCACGAACCCGTGTGCCCTGCATCGGCAGGCGGACTCTCAACCACTGCGCCACCAGGGAAGCCCTAAAATGTGTTTTAATATGCTAACTACTTTAAAGATTATTACTATCATGAGATTAATCAAGAAAACTGCACATCTAGTTTCCTAAGATTATTGTGAAGAAAAAAAAAATCCCAATTTTCTAAGAAGTGAAAAAGAGGCCTATTTTCTTTATATGAAATGCCCTCTTTTTCTTCTCAGCCAATTGTCTTTAATAATAAGTTCAAATCCCAGGTCCTTCATGAAATCTGCCCTACTGGTCCAATCCACACTGATCTAAATAGTCTCTTAACTCTTTACATTAGTCTGTACCACACTTCAAGCATCTTACAATAAAGTGTCTTATTTATCTTAATAAAACTTTTTAACATTCTATTAGTACATATTTTCCCATCGCCTGTTTTACCAACTGTTTTATATGTCATCTTGTCTCACCAAATCGACAAATACTGTCATTTTTTCAATCAAGTGTTACAGCTTTTACCCTTTTTGGACTCAAAATTGCTTAGCACAGACTGAGATACACAGTTTTGCTTGATTGATTTTGAATGTCTGTATTTATGGGAATACAAAAAGACTGATGAGCTAGAAAGACCAATTTCAAGTAAAATATTTAATTTTTAAATTCTTCACTGTTTAAAACTTAACTTATTTAAAAAATAGGGGAAAGTACTAAAGTGCCTTTAGAATAATTTCTAAAAGTGAAAACAAAATAGCTACATATATATAAAGTTTTTTAAAGATACAACAAGGGCTACTGAATTCATGAACACTTAGTTAATGTGTAACACTTACTGAGAGAGAGAGAGACAAATTCACAAGAACATAAAATGGTTAAGTAGGAATTCAAAGCATTTATAAAGTCTATTTCTTGGCCTTAGTACTCAATGTTCCACCAGAAGCAGTTCCACTTATGAACCTGTACTGAACATAAGGCTTAAATACCATTGTTTAAAAAAACATCAAATCACTCTACTACAAATAGCCTAGAACTACATTAAGCAGTCTGAATCTAATTAGACAAGAATACCATAGACTACATATCATTCTCAAAACTATTAAGAATACTATGGAAATACAGCTTCATCTAGATACATGTGTATTTCCTCTTAAAAATGACCACTTAGTTGTAACTAGTTTTCTTGAAAATATGAAGAAAGAAGTCTTAGATTAAAACGCGTATTTCCCAAGTGAGACTTGCTTTAAAAACTTTGTGTAATTTTTTTCAATATTGTATGTGATTAGAATTCATGCTATGTAGATTTGTTTCATTCAAGACTATTTTACACAGAACATAGTTGTGAAAATATTAAAAGAAAATTGTGAGGACAATGGTTTGTTTACATATACCCCCTATAAGACAACATCTATAGCACAGCAGTTAAAAGTATGGAGACTGGAGCCGACATCCTCGGTTTAAATCCCAGCTTCACCATGTCCTAGCTCTGACCTTAAGCATGTAACTTTATCTATGTGTGTCATGGCTAACCATTTGGTAAAATAACTGTAATAAAAGTACACCATAGGTTTGTTGTGAGAATTCACAGAGAACAGTCCCTGGCACCTGGTCAATCAATGCTTGTAAACGGCAGCTAATACAAAAGTCACAATTTAAAATGTTTACCCCAGTGAATCTTCAAAAGAATACATCTACTGAAGAAAATATATGATCCAGAAAACTTTTATTTATTCATCCAAGTTTGTCTCCACAGCAATTGTGTGCAGTTAAGTGAAAACTTTTTTTCTTTCTGCATTTTCTAAACGCTAATTTTGTGAAGCAACACTAAAACCCAACAGTACTATTCTCTAAAAAAACACCAACCTTACAAGGCTACATATAGAGCTGACCTAAACCAGAAAGTAAAAAGTGCAAGAGGTAACAGAACTGGAAACTCTGACTCCCAAACCAGGAATACAATCCCTAGCTGCCACTGTCTTTAGTAAAAATCCATCTTGTGTGGGCAAAATACCTCATTATGGATGGGCACATTTGTTCTAGAGAATTTGTTTAATGTTATTGATGTTCTAGGCTCATCTCACTCAACAAAAACCAAATCAAAGAAGCAACTGTGCATTGGTGAACTAAATGGAGTCACACTTATCTGCAGTCTTAATAAACAAAACTGAACTAAATGGTGTCACGCTTATCTGCAGTCTTAATAAACAAAACTTTCTGAGCTGAAATTAACTTATTTAAGAATGACAACACTTCTAAAGACAATTGAAAAATCAATTTAATAATATCAACTTACAAGAATCTTTAATTTGGGATTTGTAAACCTCATGAAAATATACAGAAAATCCTATCCGTGTGTATATGTGCATTTGTTTAGGAAGATGATCCAGTGGTTTCATCAGATCCTTAAAAGAGTGGAATCCCAAAAGGTTGAGAATCATTGCTCTTTACAGTCTACAAAAATTTCTTTCCGTTCTTATGCTATCAGTTTCAGAAAAGAACTTGCTTATATACAATTAAGGAATATAATTGTAAATCCACTCAAAATCTCACATTTCCTAAGTAAACTTAGATGTGTGTAACAGAAATTCACAACAACAAAAACAGTTCAACTTATCCAAAAGTTCTTAGAGTCTACGAAACTTTCCCAGAGCTGTAATTAAGGGACAATGAGAAACCAGGAGCACAGAAGAACCACTAAGAAAAGGTAAGTAAACTTTAGCCAACTCTAGAACAATCGTTATGTTCAGAAAACTTAAGACAGCATGAAACAAGGACGAGGCTCATAATTATTGATTAAATAGAGTTACAGTTGCCCACAAAGACAATCAAATTTCAGTTTTCTGTGGTTAGAAAGACAGTTTAGGAGGAAGGATTTGTCACCATCAATGCAACTTCAGAATGACCTAGGTAAAATTAGTTCCTTGCGCTCACGGAAAAGTTTATAATGCTCGTAAGCCCAGGCAATATTTTGATTTATTTTACACCTGCCCCGTAATTTAACCTCGTATAATAGTAACTTATTAGCAAAAACATACAACACTCAATGATACTTCCTTCGAGGTATAGGCTGCGACCGGCGACTACTGCCCTTAAAATAATCCAATCCTGGTTAAATGACAACAGCCTATAGTTAAAACCTACGAACCTTTAAATCTGGCAACAGTTCAAAGAGCAACAAAAAATCCCAACCAAACTAAAGTCAACCAAAGTAATCCTGAGGTTTGTTTCCTTCCCTCGCCCTTGGGGACCGCACCTCTTTGTGCACAAGGATCTGAAGGTCTCCTAACCTCAGACGCCAGCTACGGGCGCCGGCAGGACACCCTGTCGCAAGTCTCAGGGGCGCCTCTGCTCAGCAGTGGAAACGTCGGCGGATGCGGACCGGGCGATCTCCAAAGCAGCCGTGACGCCAGGCGTTGACCCGCCGGGCCCGAAACGAAGACCCGGGCGCGCCTCCACCAGAGGCCGGGCCGCAGGCTGGCAGCGACCAGCGGAGACCGAGGCCGGGATACCAGCGTTGGCCCAGGCTCTCCCTGAAGGGCCTGGGCCCTCAAAGAGGAAAGAAGGGGACAGGCGGACACACCTGGCGGGGACCCCCGGCGACCAGTTCCTACAGTAGCGCCGCGCTCGTCGGACTCTCCCAGCATTCGCCGCCGCTCCTCCTCCTGCCCAGGGCCACCTCCACGTTCCGCTCCAACGTGGCAGTCGCAACCCCGCCCAGCCGGCTGTCCGACGCTTCCGGGAGCGACGCCTTGCCCCGCCCGCCCCGGCGCGCGGCCGGCCACGGCACTTCCGGGAGCGATGGTGGAGGAGGGGGCTCGCTCCCGCGCCGCGCGCGCCCCCGTGAGGTTAAGGATCGGTTCTCGGAGGTGGCGTGCGGTGGCGACCAGGACGACGCGAAAAAGAAAAATCCTGCTGGGCGTAGCTGCCTAGCGGAAGAACGGCCCCGGCCCGCAGGAACGCCACGTAGCACTGGTCCTGTGAAACGTCAGCAGCCCCCGCGACACTACCAACGCGACCAGCCACCGAAAATCGGGCTGCAAGGGCCTTATTGCAACAACTGTAACTGTGACTGGGCTCTTAAAATTGCTTACTTGGTTCTACGGCATTGCTTACTGAGACTTCTTTAAAACCAAACGGATCTGTTTATACCCAAAGGCTGTTGTGGACGTACTTGATTTGTTACTCTAAAGAGGCATACTGGGGTAAATAAGGTATTCCAGTTAGTATCCTGTGGTACTATTTGAGATCTGTTAGCATTTGCCTTCAGTCACTGTAACTATTGCTAGTTTCACCAGAGCCTGGCATCTAATTAGTGCGTTGCCTGGATGTTGTTTCTAGTTTACGGAGGAATTATTTCACAGCGAACAAATAAAGCCAGAGGAAAAGCACTTGCTAAAGTACAGAACCTGTATAGTTCTCTTCCCATTACACCAGTCAAGGGTCTTTTCTAAACACCTTCACTGGAAGTAGTATCTCTTTTTTGCACACACAAAGCAAAATATAGCAAACACTCTTATTTAAGACAGTAGGCACATTTGTACTCACTGTACTCCTTTCAACACCCTTTTAGCGTTTTATACTTCTGGTTCCGTTTAAAAAGCAAATTTATTTATGTAGGGCTGAAGTAGACCTGCTCAAGAGTCTTAGGCTAGAGTTGCTAATTTCTAGAATTCTAAAAAGCCTTCCATTTTTACTTACCGCTGCAAGGACTAGTTTACCTAAAAAGGTGTCAGTAAAAATCCCTGACTTAAAAGTGGGACCATCATTTGAGTCAAGTGAAAAGAAACATTGAATTTCCTACTGCCCCATTCCCCAAAGATCCCCCACCCTACTACCTGTAAGTGTGCAATGGTATGGAAAAGTATTCATAAGAACAACTTTCTCAAAACTCAATGATGCAAGCAGTGGTTACATTCTTTGGTATACAATTGTACAGTTCAATTACATGTCCCTATTGCATAAATCAAACTGCAAACCTCTCCACCCCGGAACCCCCTTTTTGTAGACCCTTGTGAGCTAAGAATGGCAAAAGAAAGTTTCATGAGAAAATTACATGAAATTCAAATTTTTGTATCCACAAAGTTTTATTAGAACAGAGCCATGCTAAATGGTTTGTTATTGTCTATGGCTGTTTTTGGTGCTACAAGGGCAAACGAGTATTTGCTAGAGACTATATGGCCCGCAAAGCCTAAAATATTTACTATATGGCCCTTTACAGTAAAGTTTGCCAACCCCTATTCTATTAGACAGGATTTTACCTACAAATGGATTAATGCTCAAAGTCCAAATGAGACATTTAGTATTATAAATTTTTATTTCAAAGACTTGATGTAGTAGCATACAAAGACAATGTGAAAAATGTCAATTATAATATATATGGTTATAAGGCTAAAATATAGTGGTTTCTCAACTTGATGTATTTATATCTGGTTGAATACAAAGACTCCTTAGCTTGTTTTAAATGCAGGCGGTTCTGGCTTTGACTATGCAAGCTGAAACTCTGCAAAGTCTTAATCTATGGGATTAACAATCTATGATTATTCTGTAACCTTAAAATTTGCCAAAACATTAAAAACCCTCTGGTGTTGGTTATAAATGTAATATAGTAAAATTAATATTTAAAACACTAGAAACATTGGGAATTCCCTGGCGGTCCAGTGGTTAGGACTTGGCGCTTTCACTGCTGGAGCTCAGATTGAATCCCTGGTAGGGGAACTGAGGTCCAACAAGCCACGCAGCGCAGCCAAAAAACAAAAAAACCCAAAAACCCCAAAATCGAACAACCCCCCCCAAACAAACAAAACCCCAAAACAAACCACTAGAAACACTGAAAATTATAATGTTTTATTTCTTTATAAAAAATGTATCAAGTAGTTTGAAAAGTGCTTGCTTTCTTCACATTATATGACTTATAACATGGAGTGTGCATCTTATCTCTGCCTTGGCAAACTGTCATACTCCTTTCTAAGTTTGAATCAGCTTCCAAAATTTTATCCTTTGTGCCGTCAATGTCATGAAACATCTCTGAAAGTTCCTTCAATGTGAAGTTTTTCAACAGCATGACTTCTGAGACACGCTCATCCTTTACAACTGCTTTACTCACGTAAAACTTTATATCTGCCTTCACTAAGTTCTGCCTCCTGCGTATCTAGAACTATTTCTTGAATGGCACCAGTGTCAACATTCCCAGGATCATCTTTATCTTCTAACTCCATTTACATCCCATCCAAATCCTGCAGTTTTTTGCATAGTACAGTCTCTCACTACTGTGCAAAGCAAGGACTGCCTGTAATTCTTGGAATCTTGAGTGCAAATTTCACAGTAGCATCCTTATCTGAGCTTGTAGCTTCACCAGGTAGCTTAACATTAATCAATTCATGTTGACTTCTGAAACAATGAAACCAGCCTTCACTGGCAGTAAATAGATGTCCTTGTAATTACCATTTTCCTTCAATGCGGCAACTAACTTCAATGCCAAACTGACTGGGATTTGTTTTTGATTACAGTCCTCAATCCAAAGAAGTAAATGCTCCATTTCAACCATCAGCGGCTTTCTGTTCCTAGTACAATTTAAACGAAAAGATGCTGAAGCAACTTTACATTGTTTTTGTATTCATCAGACTTTTAAAATGGGGCTTGTACTGTAGCTTCATGTAGGCCTAGGTCTCATCCTATCTTTGCTTTGCTGTGGCCATTTTCAAATCTAACCACATCTAATTTCACTTCCAGTATTATCACTTTTCATTTCTTTGCTATTCTGTCATATTTGTTGACCAATTCCGTCTTCTGATTTTCTATTTTTGCAAAATCTCACATGGGTTTATCCCTAGGAGACAAGGAGGCAACACAACTATATGCTTTACTATCTGTGTGTAACTAATAGATGTTCAGTGACCAATCACCAAGACTTTGAAAGCAGTGATGTAACTGTTACTGTTCATGATGCACATCTTTGCATAATGATTTTGCAATAAAGAGCCAGTAGCAAAGTTTATGCAATAATTCAGTTAATACTGTGACAACTAAAAGTTCAGCTGTGTTGTTGTGGGACAGCTGTTGTTTAACTACATTGTGAAAACTGATATTCACGCATGGTGAAATGGTGCACAGTAAGGACTACCTGTATCTAAAAAGAAAAACTTGTATTGGTAGTTAACAAAACAGTCAACTTTTAACCCAATTTAGTTAACTACTAGCCAAGCCAAATCCTAGATCAAATTAAAACTTCAGTTTTTCTCAAAAGAATGTTAATTCCAAGACTCTGAATTACTCATTGGAGCTAGAAGAATGTTTGGAAGTAATATAATATAGAATTCTTCAAATAAGGATTTGCAGACAGTCCAAAGACATCCTTTTGTGAATTTAGGCCCCCTTCCCTCATTTCAATAATCTTTAGGTCTGCAAAAGAGTAAAGTTCTGGACAACCATACTGCTGTCCAGATTGTAAAACTTTACAATCATCACAAGGCACAAGGCACAAAATTTACTGGATAGCAGCCAGTACTATGTTTACTTCTGCAAAACAGTAGCATCCACCCCGTTAATGTTTAAATTTTGTTTTCGAATGTATTTATTTTGTAAATCTTTTCATTAAGGGCAATAAACAAAGTTTATATCAACTTTAAGAAATAGAAAATTAACTTAAATCAACATTGAGTATTCACAAAAATTTTCCCGCTTTATATTCCTCCAATTTGAAAAACACCCCAAGATTACACGCCTGATTAATGACAGATTAATCTGGTATTAGATTTGAGATTCTTAGCTTCTGACCACTGGCCTATCTGTTATTCTTGAAGAAAGCTGAAGTTATAGGATGGTCATCCACTGGCACACCAAACAATTATGTACAGAATATCCAATAATTCAGCAAATTTAAATCCCAGAACATATGATCTCTAATTCAGGGCCTGAAAGAATTGTATTATTTTTAAGAAAAGATGACTGTCAAGGTTAAAAGTCCTACCCCCCACCCACCCAACTGCCTATGCTGTATTAAATCTATGGATTTGGAAAATTATATTATTTTTGAAATAGTATTTGTATTCTTTGAAAGCTGAAAAAATAAGGAAAAATTTTAATTGAATATGATATCCACATTATGCTCAATATATAATGAATACAATATCCAATTTTTTGCTCAGATTTGATTTTTTGTCTTCTTTTGTCAAAACTGAAAAGTTTATAAACCTCTTACCTTATATAAATCTTCGAATTCCTGATAAATCGGACAAATGGTGTTCTCTAAGAAAAACACCCTTCAATTTTATTCCTAAAATGAAAAACATTTACAGGCAAGTCAATGTACAAAAACCACATTTTATCTATAAGCCTTATGATTTTTTTTCATTATGTCCTCATCCACATACATTAATCACAACAAATCATGATGTGAACAGCAGTGGAAAAGTTTAATCATTGGACATTTATACTTTCTTCTTATTTTCAACTTAAGCTCTAGCCTTAAAGTTTTTATTGCTTAGCTCCTTTTAAAAAATACGTAATAAATGCACATTTCTATAGTTTTAAATTCTCTCACATAGAACAGATAAGACCTCCAATTTTACTATGATTGGAAAAAACCCATAACAAAGATAATTTCAAGCATATCATTTACTACTTTGCACAGGTTACCTTATGCTAACTTGGAGGTGTCGTCTTCTCAAGATCAAGCCTGATATGGGAAGGGTAACTATACATTAATACATTCCCAAACTGGTTATGCCTTGCTTTATATGTAATGTTTTTGTTATCAGACAAGGTTTCCAATGATCAGAAGCACTAAAGCTTTAAAGGAAAAGGGGCAAAGTCATCTCTGTTAACAAAGAACTTTTAAGCAGTAATAATGGGAAAAGACTCAAAAGATTACAAATCTCAGGAACTAATTAGAATTCTGCCAATTTGGAACATTCTGACTTCTTGACAAGGTCTGTTTTGCTCATTAAGAGGGACAGAGCCCACGGTGGGGGAGAAAGTAGCAGAAAGAAAAGAAAGTATACTCACCCTATTGGATAAAAATCAAGCTTTTGGGGAAAAGGGCAAACTGCTCTAAGTCTGCTGCTGCATATTTGTATCTTTACTCCATTCTATGTCAAATATTTGTGTAATTGCCTATAAGTAACTGGACTACATTCCTTGAAAAACTCTAAACAGAAATGTCAACTCCTCCAAGTCAATCTGAACCCCAAGCAAAATAATAGAGGAAGGGGACACACAATTTCTATCTATAGTCTAGTGCCACCAGCTTCTCTAACCGCCTCCACCTCGGAGGAATTGGGAGAGGGGAAATGGGTCCGAGAAAAACAATATTTAATGAAGGGAGAAGATTCTGACTATAAACTGAACTTTCTTTTCTTCTTTGGCTCCGGACACGCAGGCTCAGAGGCCATGGCTCACAGGCCTAGCCGCTCTGCGGCACGTGGGATCTTCCCGGACCGGGGCATGAACCCGTGTCCCCTGCATCGGCAGGCGGACTCGCAACCACTGCACCACCAGGGAGGCCCTGAACTTTCTTATAAACTCCTTAGAAATTTTCCAAAATGAACGTAGCACCACTTAAGTAGTTTATATATACATAGGCGAGAAAGAAACCATGCACCATAGCAAAGAGAGCACTCATTTGGATCATATGCTCTCATACTTCATCTGACTTGAGGGTCAAAGATTAAATCTCTTGATTTAATAAACTGAAACAGTTTTTTAAAAAAAGTATTTAACTAAAGTGTGGCAGTCAACCTCCAAGATGGTCTCCAATGATCCTATACCTCTTGGCAGTCACACCTTTGTATAGTGCCCATCTATACCATACCAGGACCAACAGGATAGGGTCCTGTTGGTGTTTTGTCACTTTCAAGACTATTGAAAGACAACCTTCTATCTTGGCTTTTCTCTCTTGGACGAGTGTCCGAAAGCCAGCTATCATGCGGTAAAGACACTCAGGCAGCCCATGGAGAGGTTCACATGATGAAGAAGAACTGAAGCCCTTAGCCAACAGCCATCAGGGAACACAGGCTTGCCAAATGAGACAGTTTGGAAGCTGCTGTCTCTCTTCTACCTCCTCTCCCCAATGTTCCGTAAGTGTTTGTTCTTTTAAACTGCCAAATATTGAGTAATTTGTTACACAGCAATAAACAACTAACACAGAAGGTCACAATCCATATCCAAAAACTAAAACGCACAACTTATAAATTAGCTCTAAAGGTCTAAAATTCTTGGGAAAGGACCAGGTTCAGAACTGTCTTTATATTTAATCACCAATAATTTCAAGACCCCAAGGCTTTCTGAAGCAGAAAAAACCCCAGAGAATTAAAAGGATGAAAAATTCAGCAAGAATATGTCAGTCACTAGAAATACATTTTATTGTATCAAGATGACAAACAAATGTAAAACTAGCTAAAAATCTGACAAAAAGGTAGGTATTCAAATAAGAATGATACCAATCCTAGAAGGCAAAAAGTCTATTTACTTTCATAGGGTTGTTGAGAGAAATAAGTGTTTAAAACAAAAACAAAAAACTGTGTGTATAATACACTTAGTACAATGTCTTACATGTAACCACTCAATAAGCATTAGCTGTTACTATTTTTTCCACCAAGTAACCAATTAATGAGATTCTATACCATAAAACAGAAAATTAGATTTCACTCAAGGCTTTATAAATCCATTTTTTACTTGGACAATCCTCCCCTTCCAATTCACTGCTTTCGTTCCAGGAATACTTAATACATCAAAAAAAGAAAGATATACTACCTCCCCTGCATATTTCTAGTAATTATCTTCCAAGACCCAGGAATCTTTTCCCAACATCTCCAAGAATATAATTCCTGAAAAGAGATATTTTATTTTAAATTATTTTCTGCACTGGTCAATGCTTTTGACAAATAACATCTTTAATACAGCTGACATATCCTCATTTACATATGCAGTAATCACAACAGTTCATTATGTGAACAGCAGTAAAAAGGTTTAATCATTGGATATGAAGTTATCAAAGGAAGCAAAGATGTAATCAAATGATTAAATCGAGAACTTCAATGTCACCAGTAAAACAATAAAAAATAGCAACAAAAAGCATGTAAAACTTATAAGCAAATGTAAAAATACATAAATACAACTCAAAATCAATGATTCCATTTATAAGGGACTGCATACTTCCCTATCCAAAAGTACACTAAGAATACCAAGAGCAGCGACCCCTTGTGGCTTCTGTAAAGTAAGTGGGTTATTTTCATTTAGCAGGTCTACATTTAAGTAAATCAGTTCTGCAACATAGCAGTTTTCTGTAATTCATCTGTAATTAATAATTAGAAGAATATTGTCAGAATAATGTGCGAGCCATATTATCAGGAAACAATGCAGCAGAAACACACGTATCTATTTGCGCGCCAGGGACTGAAAACACAAATTCACCTCAGACTTTGTCTCTGCACTCAAGGAGCATCCTCTAGCAAGTTTCTTACAAACTTTGAGTCCTTAAAAAAGGGCAACCACCACAATGATACCACTTCACACCCATGAGAATGTGGAGAAACTGGAACCCTCGCCCATGGCTCGTGGGAATGTAAAATGGCAGCCACTTTGGAAAAGGTCTGGCATTTCCTCAAAAAGTTAAACATGAGTTAGCATATGACCCAGCAATTCCACCCTTAGGCATATACTCAAGAGGAATGAAAACACATGCCCCGACACAAACTCGTACACTACTGTTCATGGCAGCATTATTTGTAACAGCCCCCGAAGGAAAACAACCTGAATGGACACATAAAATGTGGTATATATTCATATAATGGTATATTTTTTGGCAATAAAAAGAAATGAAGTACTGGTACTACAACATAAATAAACCTTAAAAATATTCCAAGTGAAAGAAGCCAGTCACAAAAGACTAATTTCTGATTCCATTTATATGAAATATCCAGAATAGGCAAATCTACACAGACGAAGATTAGTGGTTTCCAGGGACTGGAGGAGGGAAAATGTAAGCAGTGACTGCTAATGAAAAGGGAGTCTCTTTTTGGGGTGATGAAAATGTTCTAAAATTGATTGTGGTGATGGTGGCACAACTCATGATACACTAAGACCCATCGAATTGTGCACTTTAAATGGCTTAATTGTATGGCATATGCATTATATCTCAATAAAACTCTTGCCAAAAAAAATAAGGCAACCAATTTTTAATTGAAAACTTATTTATTTCTATTTACCCTTATTCAGGATTTAATTGGTTGAGTGCTAAAAAAGCTTCTAATAGTCTAACCAGCTGACAGTGATTTAAATCCAGGTCCTACCCTTTGCACATCTTACAGCCAAGTTAAGTACATCCCCCATGAACCAATTTCCCCCATTCATGTACTATCCTTAGACCTTGTGATTTTTAACAAAACTACATAAGCAAAAGCTATGTTAATTTCATTCAAATAAGATATAAGCATATTATAATGGAAAGCAATCGTGAATAAGTAATACCTTGAGATGAATCTTTTTGGCTAGAGTCTGGATAAAGTAAACAAAAAGGGAAAAAAAACAATCTTGCTTGGAAATGTCTGACTCATTCTTGCCAGCTGGAGATAGAAACAAAAAAGTTAGGAACATTTCTGTTTCCTAAAATAGGCCTCTACAGTTAAGCAGGAAAGATGCCACATAATATATACTAAGGACCTCTTCAAAGATACAAAATAAAAACTATGTCCTACCTTGGCCCCATTTTGTTTCCTCTATGAAAACTTAAATCTTATACTGTAAACATAAAGAGCTTAACGAAGACATCGTTCTAAGATCTTCTCACCCTGAAAGCTATCCAGGATGCCCCACACCCCAACCAAAACCATTTCATTGGCCCTCTCTCCTGCCCCTCCTAGCACTGCTATTGATGAGTCCAAACTAGACCGTGCGCTTACCCCCAAACCCTGAAGACCTTCTTACCTTATTCCCTTCTTAATTCCCCCATTGCGGCAAAGGATATTGCAGGAAAGAGTCAGTTGAATTGAAAGTCGACTTATCTTGGTATTACATTCTCATTCAAGCTCCTCTGAGGTCACATACCTAACAGTCAACCATATCAATAGCCCCTACATTCTCTCTGCATCAGAGAACTACAAAATAAAAGGCAAGGGGCTTCCCTGGTGGCACAGTGGTTAAGAATCCACCTGCCAATACAGGAGACATGGGTTTGAGCCCTGGTCCGGGAAGATCCCACATGCCCTGGAGCAGCTAAGCCCGTGCGCCACAGCTACTGAAGCCCACGCACCTAGAGCCCGCGCTCTGCAAGGAAGAGTAGCCCCCCACCCTCTGCAACTAGAGAAAGCCTGCGCGCAGCAACTAAGACCCAATGCAGCCAAAAATAAATAAATAAATTTATAAGAAAATAAAATGCAAGGAAATGACATGCCTCCCAGTAAATCATTTATTCGGGGTCCAATTTTGTCTTCAATATTTCTAAGGCGCTGCGTTTACCCCTCTCCCTCCTGTCCCTCCCGTCACATCCTCCCGTCACTTTCAGAGCTCGCACCTGGAGACCCATCGGCATGCCACTGGATTCGCCTCAACTTTGGTCCTGCCTCGCCCCTTCGCATTCTCTCGCTGGGACTCACAAGAAGCGCGATGGCACTGGATTTAACCAGAGAGCACGGACGAAAAGGAGCCCACGCTAGCTAAATCCAGTAACCACCCTCCAATAAGCGGGGAGGGGCGGCCCAATGCGCGTCTTAATGCCCCTGGCCTTTCCGATTGGCTGCTGCGACACGACGTGGTCTGTGATTGGCCACAGAGACTGCCGCAGGGCCCCCGGAGAGAAAGGGTGGGAACCCTGCGCCTTAAGAGCCCGCTTTTCTCGACAAATAAAGGTCATAGACACAGTGTCTGCAGGCGGAGCTAACTTTATGAGGATTCATGCTGTCGCGGGAACACCGACGGTGGAGTCCCACGTAGCAAGAAGATGACCCGAAGTTGCTCGGCAGTGGGCTGCAGCACCCGGGATACCGTGCTGAGCCGGGAGCGCGGCCTCTCCTTCCACCAGTGCGTGAGAGCAGCCTCCGCGCTAATTCCCAGCACGGCGAGGCGGGAGGCAGGGCTGGCTGGGACGGGGCGGGTGGGGCGCCATGCCATCGGCGTGGCGTGGCGTGACGTGACGTGCGTAGCGTGGGGGCGGGGGAGGGAATTGGGCAACTTTGAGGGCTAACGCTTTTCCTCGTCTTCCTGCTCAGTGTTTGCTTCCAAAGTGCTTGCTTTCTCCATTAGCTTTTAGCAGGGGTTACTCGAAAGGAGTCTTGCTTCCTTTCGGGAGACCGGAAGGGAAGGAAGTTTAGAAGAACTGCTGAAGGCGTGCGCTTTCATTAGAGTGTGTGGCTTGCTCAGGAGCATGAGTACAGATCAGTTTGTTATGGAACTGAACTGGAGTCCCCTTTCCCACCGCGCAGGAAAGCCACTTTACTGACTCCAGGTTGTAGTGAAGGAAAGTCCAGTGGTGATTGCAGGGTGCCAAGCAAGGAGAATGGGCAGCCGGTGCCGAAAAGTCCCGAACTCCCTGATGGCTTTTAGGACTTTTAAAAGCAACATTTGGGGTGAGGGCTGCAGGCATTTGGGGTGAGGGCTGCAGGGTGCATGACATTCTGATTGAATGGGGGGTAAGGTAACAGTCTGGTGTTTAGAGGATGTGAATCATTGGCCTTATGGTTCTAGCCAGTCTGAGGTCTAAGTACTTGTGGTCAGCAGGTAGTCACCATCCTCCACCAGGTTGAGGGGTTAGTTTTTGCAGAACTACCCAAAGATATGCCATCAGATTGTTTTGTATATCCCTTGAGGAGGAACTAGGACTCTATTTATCACTGAACTATTGTTCAGGCTATCTGGCCTAACTGCTTCCCCCCTACCCCCTACCCATTCCCTAACTCCCCTAACTTCCCTAATCAGTCGTTGCTTGGGTCCACTCTTTGGAATTCAGGGAAGGCCTAGGAGACTGAATATTTTTGGGTTTTGTTTGTTTGTTTGTTTGACACAAAATGGGAGACACAGAGGGCTTTTGTACCCAGGAGGGCCCTGAAGGGACCTGCTCAGTTTCAGATTTTCACCAGTACTGTCATTACCAGTTGTTCAGTATCATTAGCCCAGCTCTGCAAGCCTGGTCCGACTCTGGCTGTAACTGGTTATGCAAGGAAATTATATTTGGCACAAGAGTGGGGCTTATTTTCAGACCGATCTAATTTGAACCCACATCTGTGGTGTAGTCTAGTAAAGGTCATTGAGATCAATGAGAAGTGGAAAAGTGCATAGAATAGATACTCACAGACAAAAAGAAATGTACAGTGTTTTTTTAAAGTGGTAGCCTATTAAGGCAATATGAGGGGTAGAGAGTCAAACCCCTGACAAAGGACTTTTATGAAAAAATCAAAAAGAGCTGTGTGGGACAAGTGGTATTTGAGTTGGACCTTGAACCTTACCTAGATTGGAGAGTGGGGCGGAAGGAATATAGCATTTAAATAGGAATAACATGGAAAAATATAAAGGGATGGAAAGTGAAGATGTAATGTAGAAGAGTGGGAAAAGTAACTTGGAGACAAATTATCTAAAAAAATTTAACATGTCAAGTTAAGTAGTTTCAACTATATATGGTAGGCCATTTGTAGTATTGCTTAGTTTAAGTAGGGCTGCTTCCTCCACCTAAGCTGTTATAATTGTATCCTTTCTTCTCTGGGATTTGTTTCCATCAATTAGTTCCTGTCCTCTTTTTATTGTAAATTGCTCTACTGGTTACTTGCCTAAAAACACTGAACATGTTCACATGACTTCCACTTTTAAACACAGACACACAGACTCTTGAACCTTTGTGCACCTCTACACTACCCTCCCCTTCCATTTATAACCAAGTTCCTCAAAACAGAAGCATACACCTATTTCCCTAAGTCCTGTTGCCTTTTCACCCTACTGTAGCCAGATGTCTATCACCACTATAATGAAACAGCACTAACTGAGGGTCATTGGTAATCTTGCCAAATCTAAATAAGCGCTTGTAAAATCTTTCTCTTGACCTCTTTTAACCTTCAGTCATATCGACCCCTCCTTGAAACTCTCATCTCCCATAGCTGTACTGACACTCTCTCCCTCGTTCTCTCCCTTTTCTTTAATTTCTTTCTCAACTTTTTGCTGCTCTGTTTTTCCTGTGCCTTTTTCTTAGTTTCTTTAAATAGGGAAGAACTGGCTTATTGCTTTTATTTGTTTTATATGTTGAGAACCACAGTAAGACCTGCTTAATTAAAAAAAAAAGTGATGCATTTATTACAGTAGTCTGCTATGATTCTTCCAGCCTGATTTCTTCCCCATTCATTCCATTTTCTAGATTTCTGGGAATGATTTTCCTAAAAATGCAAATTTTATCATGATGGTTCCCTGAAGGAAGGATTTTAATCCCTTGGGCTCTTCAGTGCCTACAAGGTAGAGTCCAGGCTCCTCTGTGAATCCTTTCCTCATACACCTTTCTTCCAATCTGAAATATATTTCTATTATTTTATAATCCATATGTGCGGAATTAAACACACGGAATCGTCTGTCTTCTTGACACCTAGGAAGTTGTAAGCAAGGCAGGAAAGAATAGAGACAGGAAAAGGAGTTAGAATACTATGGTGTTAGTTCTGGTGACAAGGTAATATTGATCTGAAGTAAGGGCTCAGCAAAAAGGTAATCTGAGAAGGAGAGAATTAGTCAACTTGCTGTTGCCTGAAGCCTCCATCTTCAAGCTATGTGATCCTGGAGCTCTTTCCATAAAAAACAAAATAAAACAAAAACAAAGAACCTGAATACATGCCTCTGATATATGGATAGTGATTTATAATAATTTATAAATTTATATATGAAGTGATATACTAATATATATTATGAAACACAAAAATTAGAAGATGAGGCAAAGAGTTATAAAAATGAATTCTAATAATTTCTTCAACTCTCAATAGATGAGTGTAGACTTCTGTGGTGGCCATTGACCTGAAGGATGGATCAAAAGCTTATGTAAGGCATACAAGACCTTTTGTGATCTGACCTCTAGCTACCTCCCATCTATAACTACTCCCAGCTACCTCTGCACTCTCCTTTCGAGCCTCCGAATTAGTTTACTTTTCCAAGCTTTATCAGCCAGAAAGTTCCAAGTAATCATTTCATACCTCTGTGTCTTTTGCATCTGCTTGGAGTGGCCACTCTGCATGGCAAACTCCTATTGACTCTTCAGCTCTAGCTCAGATACTATGTCCTCTGAAGCCTTTCCCAGCATCCCCAGCACCATCACCACAGTCGTGAAAGAGGTTGTAAGGACATAAGCAAGGCGCTGTGGTTGAAAAGCCTGAATCAAAATGACTCACAAGTGTGGAAACTGTTACTATGAGAATATTGGTGCTCTGTCAAACACATAAATGGCTAAATACAAAGTGGGACTGGCAAGTTAAAATTTAAAGTGTCCCTTTGATTCATTCCCTTTTTGTAGGTATAAAAAGATTAAGAAATTCAATTTATTTCATAACCAAGGAATTTATGCATGATCATTTGGAAGAGTTTTTGCCTTAATTGTTGTAATGACTTCTATTTTTAAACTTCTATTTATACATAACAAACACCTATTACCCATCACTAGGAATAAGCAGATGTTAACATGTTTGCTTTTGTTCTGTTTAGAAGAGACTTAAGTTATAGGTATAGTTGAAGCCTTGCCCCTAAATCATTTCTCTCCCTCCCTAGATGTAACCACAGTAGAATTGGTTTTGTTAGCCACTTTTCTGGAAAATATTTGATGTGCAGGATACAAGAAGTAAATCTCTGCTAATAGCATAAAAAAGACATAGTCGATAGGAGGAAGAAAATGGATTCTGTATTACAGTGTAAGCCATTTCATTACTGTGTATATGAGATGGTGATGGATTTGGGATTTTTCTTCTGCCAGAGGTGGTTTTAGACTAGGGAGACATGAATTCCAGTTTTAATTGACTATTTACTGGTAGCTAAACTTGGCTGCTCCAGTCTTGGTTTCATCTTATGTAAAAGGATAAAAACCTGTCTTGCAGAGTTTTTTAAGACCAAAACTAAGTCTTTAAAATATATATATAGCACAAGGTAAATGCTTTAAAAGTGGTATCAATTGTTAATACCAATTTAATTTTGTCCAGAATGCAAATTAGTCAGTCATGCTGGTTAGACTGCAGTATTTACCAACCCTTTTCATGTCTTTTTGAAAATTGGAAATATTTGTTTAATACTTTGGGGCACACGTACAAAGCAGTTTGGGACTAGCTTGATGTAACTACTTCAAGGGCTCCAGGTGGCCCAGGCCCACTCCATGGGCTAAGGGGATTGATAACTGTACTGAGCAGGCATGCCAGTTGGGAAGCTTTGCATCAGAGAATCAGGCTGGTAATGTAACTTGGTGGACTAGTCAACTTTTGATGGTCCCTTGCATGGTTAGAGACTACACCCAGTCTAGAAATGTGGCCTCACAAACACGTGCCATCAGTTAAGAAAAGAGTCCAGTGAAAACAGAAAGGTGTGCCTCATCTTTATTGGAAAAATAATTCTCTGTACATTCTCTCTTGATCAAGTAGCATCATCTTCCTGGGACAATAAAATAAAAAGTTCCGAAAGTGGAATTAGTTGTTCCTAAGAAAGAACAAACCTTGGATAGTACTTTACCATTTACAAAGTGCTTTTGAACGCATCTGTATCCTCAGGTACTCTTACTATCGCCCTGGAGGAGGCTGACAGATTGAGAGATGTATCTAATACTACATGGCTAGTAAAAGGGAATTGAGACTTAGAGGTTTACCAATTCAGTGTTCTTTCTCAAGGTGATTGAGAGAGTATCTCAGAATTAAGTTTTATCATAACTGTCATATCATTTCCCTAACAAGTAGCTAAGGAAATTAAAATTTTCACCAGTTTCATTTCTAACAACTATGTGTTTTAAAGCCTGAGTTAAAATATATAAAAGTCATAGGCTACCTATAGATCTATCTCCAAAATAAATCAAAGAAGAGGGTGCAGGGAATTCCTGGTAGTCCAGTGGTTAGGACTCCGTGCTTTCACTGCTGAGGGGCCGGGTTCAGTCCCCGGTTGGGGAACTAACATCCCACAAGCCACACAGCGTGGCCCAGAAAAAGGAAGGAGAAGAGGGGACAAATTTCTGAGGGTCAGGAATTGAGGAGTGGATAAGGTGGATGTTACGGAGTATCTCATAAGATTGCAGTCAAAATGTTAGCCAAGACTGCAGTCATTTGAAGCCTTGACGGAGACTGAAGGATCTACTTTCAGAAAGGCTCCCTCACATGGCCTTTGGCCGGAGAACTCAAGTTTCTTGCCAAGTGGACTCTCCTTAGGGCTCCTTATGACATGGCAGGTAACTTCCCCCAGAGAAAAACCATTCAACAGAGAGAGCAAGGACAGATCCTCAGTGCTTTTTATGATCTTGTTTAATGCCCACTATCACGTCTGCTTTTTTATATTCCTTAGAAGCAAATTACTAACCCCAGCCCACACTCAAGGGGAGGGGAATTAGGTTCCACTCCTTGAAAGGAGGAGTACTGAAGAATTTGTGGACATCGTTTAAAATTGACATAGAGCTTCCCTGGTGGTGCAGTGGTTAAGAATCCACCTGCCAGTGCAGGGGACATGGGTTTGAGCCCTGGGCCGGGAAGATCCCACATGCCACGAAACAACTGAGCCCGTGCGCCACAACTTCTGAGCCTACGCTCTAGAGCCCGCGAGCCACAACTACTGAAGCCCGCGCGCCTAGAGCCTGTGCTCCACAACAAGAGAAGCCACTGCAATGAGAAGTCCGCACCCCGCCACAAAGAGTAGCCCCCGCTCACCGCAACTGGAGAAAGCCCGCGCGCAGAAACAAAGACCCCATGCAGCCAAAAATAAATAATTAATTAAAAAAGAAATTGACACAGGAAAGGAAAGACACACATATTAAATTTGAGCAGATTCTGTTAAGTGTAGGCTATGAAGATAGAATGTGCAGGGTGTTTAATAGGAGAATTGTCCACATACAAATTGAAACAGATGAGATCACTTAGATATTGAGCTTTTGGATTTAAATTTATTTTATTTCAGTAAATTTAAAAAAGCACGCGGGCTTTCTCTAGTTGCGGCGAGCGGGTCTACTTTTCGTTGCAGTGCGTGGGCTTTTCATTGCGGCGGCTTCTCGTTGCGGCGGCTTCTCGTCGCGGAGGCTTCTCGTTGCGGAGGCTTCTCGTTGTGGAGGCTTCTCGTTGTGGAGCACGGGCTCCAGGCGTGCGCGGGCTCAGTAGTTGTGGCTCGTGGGCTTAGTTGCTCCACGGCATGTGAGATCTTCCTGGACCAGGGCTTGAAACTGTGTATCCCGCATTGGCAGGCAGATTCTTAACCACTGTGCCACCAGGGAAGCCCGAGCTTTTGTATTTAAAAAGTCAAAGAACTTTGAAAAATGAAATCAGATCAAGTGAATTAAACTTTAACTGGACTTAATGTTTATGTAAAGCAGTTAAATAATAAATCGGTTTATATAATAAATACTACTGTAGTATTACTATATTTTCATGTTAATGGAATTTTAATATGATTGCTGTAGATTTCCAACTGATACCATTCAGCGCTCAAAATGGATCAGGGCTGTTAATCGTATGGACCCCAGAAGCAAAAAGATTTGGATTCCAGGACCAGGTGCTATGCTATGTTCCAAACACTTTCAAGAAAGTGACTTTGAGTCATATGGCATAAGAAGAAAGCTGAAAAAAGGAGCTGTGCCTTCTGTTTCTCTATACAAGGTATTTAAATCTAGGTGTAAACAATATTAAATTTTACAGAGCCTTTACAAATCAAGACAGCTCACATTATAGCTAGATTTTACAGAGATAAACACAAAACCAAAAACCTAGGACTTAAAATAAATCCTATAATACACTTTAAATGCCTAGAAAATTAGTTTTTTAAAAAAATATATATGTAATATTAGTAATTGTGCTTTGGAGCTTTTTAAAAAATAGAAATAAAGCGTATACGGGACTTCCCTGTCGGCCCAGTTGTTAAGACTCTGCGCTTCCAATGTAGTGGGTGCGGGTTCCATCCCTGGTCGGGGAACTAAGATTCTGCATGCCATGTGGTGCAGCCAAAAAAGTAAATAAATAAAATGTATAAATGTAAACCATATGTCTAGATATACATAAAGGTTACTAAACTGATCACAAAAATCAACTAGTAGATATAAACAGCTTTAGAATTCAGGCTTTTGTTTAAGTATGAGACAGTTTTCACAATACTTTGAAATTATCTACCCCCTCCTTTTTTTGGCTCTCCCCAAAAATGTTATTGATCTTGACCAAAAACATACCTAATTGTTAGCATTGATACAGAAAGAGGTATACGGAAAATAGAAGACTTTCTATGAGTCAGTCATCAGTATTGGTGTTACAGTCTTATGTTTCTTTTGATTGCTTTTATTTTATCCCAGTCACCAGTATTGGTGTTACATTCTTATGTTTCTTTTGATTATTTTTATTTTATCCTTTTACCCCTTAGCCACATGCTCATATATGACTCAATCACTGTCTGCAGTCTGCAAATAGTCATCCAACTGTTCTATCCTTACTCTACCCTCACCTTCCTCTTATTCATTGGAGTCTCCTTCTTTCGGTATTGTTTTACCTTATTCCCTCTTTCAAAAGAATATTGTTGGTATCAAATCCAAACTCATAAGTTCGAAGAGCTTTCTGTTAATTGATTTGTGCATCTCTAACTGCCCTGAATTCTCTTTTTGAACCACATGTACTTACCCTCTGTATATATGATAAATTGACTTGCTTTTATGCTTTCGTTTAAAATCAATAATAGTTACAATTTATTGGGACCTACAGTGGTCCAGGCACTGCACTAGGCGATTTACGTAAAGTATCTTATTGTATCCTTAAAACAACTCTGTATTATTATCCACATTTTATAAGTGAGAAGATAAAGGATTATAGATGTTAAGTCACAGCTAACAAGTGAGGGGAGCCAGGAGTGTTAATTCCAAAGCCCATGCTCTGTCCTGTGCCTTCCTGTTTGTGCAAATAACTTCCCTGTCCCCTCCATTAAACCATGTTATTACTCCTTCAAAGAACAACTCAAGGGGCTTCCCTGGTGGCGCAGTGGTTGAGAATCTGCCTGCTAGTGCAGGGGACACGGGTTCGAGCCCTGGTCTGGGAGGATCCCACATGCCGCGGAGCAGCTGGGCCCGTGAGCCACAACTGCTGCGTCTGCGTGTCTGGAGCCTGTGCTCCGCAACAAGAGAGGCCGTGATAGTGACAGGCTCGCACACCGCGATGAAGAGTGGCCCACACTTGCCACAACTAGAGAAAGCCCTCACACAGAAACGAAGACCCAACACAGCAAAAATAAATTAATTAATTAATAAACTCCTACCTGCAACATCATCTTTAACAAAAGAAAAAAGAAAAAGAACAACTCAAAACTCCTGTGAAACCTTCCCAAATTACCACCACCTTTCTCTAGTTACTTTAATCATTTCGGAAACTTTCAGCATCATGTTACTATTTCTGTATAGAAGCCAAAAAAAACAAAAACGAAAACAAAAATCCCAAAACTTGTTTACATTATCCCAGAGATCATATATTTTAAAAAGTCAGAGATTATGACCTTTTCTTTCATAACTAACTCTCCACAGCAACCAGGTGAGTGCTTTGTATTCAGTGGTATTTTTATAGATAGTCATTGTGTGATAATTTCTAAAATAAACTTCACTTTCTATTTGTGTCATAGGTTCTCCAAGGTGTACACCTTAAAGGTAAAGCAAGACAGAAAATCCTAAAACAGCCACTTCCTGATAATTCTCAAGAGGTTGCTACTGAGGACCATAACTACAGTCTAAAGAGACCTCTCACAATAGGAGCAGAGAAATTGGCTGAGGTGCAACAGATGCTACAAGTGTCCCGAAAAAGACTTGCTTCCGCAAAAAACTACAGGATGATCAAGAAGAGAAAGGGCTTACGATTAATTGATGCACTTGTAGAAGAGAAACTACTTTCAGAGGAAACAGAGTGTCTGCTACGAGCACAATTTTCCGGTATCTTCCCTAATGACCTGTAATACTTACAATGTAGCTCTTAATTTTTCTGAAATATCATTACATATTTATTTTGTATTGCCAATGGAAATACGCTTTTAGCTGAGAAGTGAAAAGTCTCTAGCATAAGCAAGAAGAATGAAAAATAATCACCAAAATCCTTTTATGATTTTACAATTTTAAAAGTAATATGTTTGGGCTTCCCTGGTGGCGCAGTGGTTGAGAGTCCGCCTGCAGATGCAGGGGACGCGGGTTCGTGCCCCGGTCCGGGAAGATCCCACATGCTGTGGAGCGGCTGGGCCCGTGAGCCATGGCCGTTGGGCCTGCGCGTCCGGAGCCTGTGCTTCGCAACGGGAGAGGCCGCAACAGTGAGAGGCCCGCGTACCACAAAAAAAAAAAAAAAAAAAGGTAAAAGTAATATGTTTATTACAGGAGAAGCAAAGAAATGTATAAATAATAAAAATAACACATAATCCTACTACCCAGAAATGAGATCATATGGTTTATACCATATATTGTACTTTTCACTTTTTTTTTTTTTTTTAATAAATTTATTTATTTTTGGCTGTGTTGGGTCTTAGTTTCTGTGCGAGGGCTTTCTCTAGTTGCAGCGAGTGGGGGCCACTCTTCATCGCGGTGCGCAGGCCTCTCACTGTCGCGGCTTCTCTTGTTGCAGAGCCCAGGCTCCAGACGCGCAGGCTCAGTAGCTGTGGCGCACAGGCTTAGTTGCTCTGCGGCATGTGGGATCTTCCCAGACCAGGGCTCGAACCCGTGTCCCCTGCATTGGCAGGCAGATTCTCAACCACTGCGCCACCAGGGAAGCCCTGTACTTTTCACTTTCTAAAAATATTAAAAAAAATTTTTTTTAATTTATTTATTTATTATTTATTTTTTTGGGCTGCTTCGGGTCTTAGTTGCGGCACATGGGCTCCTCGTTGTGGCACTCAGGCTTCTCTAGTTGTGGCATGCAGGCTCTCTAATTGTGGTGCGTGGGCTTAGTTGCCCTGTGGCATGTGGGATCTTAGTTCCCCAACCAGGGATCAAACCGGCATCCCCTGCATTGAAGGATGGATGCTTAACCACTGGACTACCAGGGAAGTCCCTACTTTTCACTTTTTATAATCACACACTTGTCACTGCAAATTCTTTGTAAACAATTTTAACTGCTAGATAATTTATCACTAAAGTCTTTTTTTGCAGTGAGTTGAACTAGATAATTTGCAAAATCCCTTTGAGTTTGAAAATTGTGTTAAGTCTCCAAATTTTTTTCTGTAATACTCTATAGAGTATATATATGTTCATTGAAAGACTACCTAGTCTTCTTTGTGAACCAGGATATTTGAAGAGGGGCAAAGTAAGAATTGCCAACTTACTCTCTGATGAAAGCAGCAGAGATTTTGGATTTGCATTCTGGTAAAAGAAGCATGTCCTTTTCTAGACAAGAGTAGGTATCTCCAATGGAAGAGAGTATTTTGTGTTTTTCCAAGAGGGGAATATAGGTTATAAATAAGGGTCTGCACCAGGAACAGAGGTTTTTTTTTTTTCTCTCAGTGGTAGGGAAGATTGTTCATTCTGAATAGTTCCCTATCCCCCAAAATATTTCTTGTGTCTAATTTTCACTCTCAGATAAATGATGACCAGGGAACAAACTAAAACTGATAAATGTCCTCATAATCCAGAGACTTAATTTATCCATTTATTTCATTTTCTTCCCTGTTCCTCTAAAAATCTCCACTCAGGCTGCCAGTGAATAGTAAAACATAACGACTGAAGTTGACACATTTTTCGTCCCTCTTTGTAGTGAAATGATCCAAGATGAACAGGATAAATTGGTTAACAGTCTCTAAGATTGGATAGTAACCTCTGAACAAACTCAGTTAAAATGTAACTATTTGAATTTTGGTGCTTATCACATTTTATATCCAAATGCTATGGTCTATGCCTGAAAATGTTACTGTACACATTTTTCATCACAAAGAATAAATTTATTTTAACAGATTTTAAGTGGGAGTTGTATAACTGGAGAGAAACAGCTGAGTACTCCACAGAAATGAAGCAATTTGCGTGTACACTCTACTTGTGCAGTAGCAAAGTCTATGATTATGTAAGAAAGATACTTAAACTGCCTCATTCTTCTATCCTCAGAACGTAAGTGAATTACATTTTAGATATTAAATAAAATAAACATTTTGTTCTTTCACTGTAGTTTATACATTAATGCTATTAGTATTCATACTCTCCTTTTGTCCACTTTCTCTTTTTAAAAACTTCTAGGTGGTATTTGCATGTTATCACAGTCGATATTTCACCCACAGAATGAAGACATATAGGCTGACAATTTTTTTTGCATCTTTCAGTTGGTAGAGACACTCTGGGTGGTAAAATCTAAATCTTGAAATATTGGAATTTCTCAGACACTTCAGTAGTTTTAATATGTGACTAATCTAGAAAATCGAGAACAATTGATTGGTATCTAGGTTGATACCATTGGTTTGAGGCAAAAATCAAAAACCTGAATTTTTCCTAAGCACTGTAGTTGGTGCCAATGCAGGCTGTCCAGAGACCAGATTATGAAAAATAATTTTTTAGAATTTATGGTCAAAATACATAGCTATATTTATATTCTCTTAGTGGGAAGCAAATAACAGTGACTTTTATAGTAATGCCAATTTTTACTGTTTTTTTCATCACAGGATTTACAGATTCTTTTATTTCTATTTATTTACTTATTTGACTTAAATGACAGAAATGTATTATTGCCTCACAGTTCTGGAAGCTAGAAGTCCAAAATCAAGGTGCTGGCAGGGTTAGTTCCTTCCGAGGGCTGTGAAGTAAGGGTCTGTCCCATGCCTCTCTCCTTGGCTTGTAGATGGTGGTCCTTCTCCCTGTGTTTCTTCACATCGTCTTCCATTATCCATGTATGTTTCTGTGTCCAAATTTCCTCTTTTTATGAGGACACAAGTCATGTTGGATTAGGGTGTGCCCTAATGACCTCATTTTAACTTGATTACCTCTGTAAAGACCCTATATCCAAATAAGATAACACTCTGAGGTACTGGAGATTAGGACTATGATATATCTTTTTTGAGGGACACAAGTCAACCCATACCAGTCACTTTCCTGCTGCCCAAGCCTCCCATTACCCATAGACTTCTTCCTGTGGCTCAGTGAGCTTCTGTGATGTGATGTGGCTCCTGCTGGACTCTGCGGCTCATCTCCTGCCTCTCTCCCTGCCCTCTTAGATTCCACGTTCCTATTGTAAGGCATTTCTTGCTGCTTCCTTCCCTTCGAGACTTACTAGTCCATCTGCCTGAAATGCCCATTCTCCCTGTTAGTCCTGGAGATTGGTCCTCACCCTTCAGGCTCAGATTAGATATCACATCCTTTTTGAATCCTGGCCTGCCATTCTTCCGATTCTGGACTAGGTACCCTCTTGTGCACATAATGTGGAACTGAATCTTAGTACTTAACACTGTCTTCCCCGCTAGACTGTGAGCTGCCCAAGTATGAGGTCTGTGTCTGGTTCTTTGTTACACCTCCTGCCCTGGAGGGGTGCCTGGAACACAATGGTCTCTTGATAAATATTTGTGGAATGAAAGGATGCCTGGATGGTTGTTTAGGATTTTGAACAGATGTAAAGAAGAATTGCATTGGACCTCAAATCGCTGCCTAAGAGCAGCACTTCATTTAATCCACTGCTATTGGGGCAGAGGCCGCCCAGGAATGGCAGGAGCCTTCTCTCCTGGAAGGTGCTTCTTGGTTTCTTATTGCTTCAACTTTAAAACAGACTCATAGGGGCTCTGGGCTGGAGAAACTCCTAGAGATCATGTAGTCCAACCCCCTCTTTTTTTTTTTTTTGCGGTACGCGGGCCTCTCACTGTTGTGGCCTCTCCTGTTGTGGAGCACACGCTCCTGACGCGCAGGCTCAGTGGCCATGGCTCATGGGCCCAGCCGCTCCGCGGCATGTGGGATCTTCCCGGACCGGGGCACGAACCCGTGTCCCCTGCATCGGCAGGCGGACTCTCAACCACTGTGCCACCAGGGAAGCCCCAACCCCCTCATTTTAAAGAAGGGGGACACTGAGGCTTGGTGGGAGGAAGGACCTTGTTATTATGAGGGTTCTTTTTTTTCCCACTTGGGGGGAAACTTCTTTTAAATTGAGATGTAATTGACACATAACATTATGTTAGTTTCAGGTATACAATGTAATTATGCGTTTGATATTTGCATTCGATATTTGTATATATTGCAAAATGACCACCAAGATAAGTCTAGTTAATATCCATCACACACATAGTTACAAATTTTATGTGTCTGTGATGAGAACTTTGAAGATCTACTCTCTTAGCAACTTTCAGATATAGGTACAGTATTATCAGCTATAGTCACCATGATGTACATCACATCCCCTTTAAAAAAAAACATGAATGAGAATTTTCCTCCACACATACTATTAACATAATACTACTACTAACAAATTTAGAAATGAGAGAAAAAGGAGGAAAATTCATTAATTGTTCCTCTAGGTTATATTTAAACAATTACTATTAACATAGGGAATTTTCTTCCAGTCTTTTTTCTGTGCTTAGATTTACTAGTTTTTTACATAGTTATGATCTTGAATAGCTGCAGAATATCAGGTAGTCGTACCCTACTTAACTTTGGCATTCTCCAACTATTGGACATTTATATTGTTTTTATTTTTTGGTTGTAACTGCTGTTTTGTATATTGAGATGAACATCTGTGTATAGGCTGATTCACTCTCTTCCATATGTGATTTTACCATTTAGGCCAGATATTACACTTATTTATAAACGTCTACTTTCTGGTAAGCAGGGGACATTTTTATAGACACTATGTTGCTATCACTTCCACATGTTTTTTAGTCAAGTCCTCTCCTTTGCACTGGTTTTAAAGCATTAGTTACTGATTTTACACTATGGTTTATGTGAGACATTCCATACGACTTCTCATCTCCCCCCCACCCCGTCCCCCATGGTTTTCTTCATTTCTATAGTTCTGCATCAACTCCTGAATTAAGTCTTCTCTGGTAATTCCAGCTCACACTGATCTTTTTTCTCTTCATGTCATTTTTCATTTTGTAACCTTTGCTGTGTCATTATTTTGATTTACAATTTTAGTACTCAAAGGGTTGCTTATTTCTTTGGATACTTTGTCTGAAACTAAGTTACCTTGTTTAATGTGATAGTAATACATGCTTAGTATAAAACATTGAAACAATATGCAAG